>NW_024353908.1:0-446183 GCF_902729225.1 Pteropus medius
GATTGGAAGAACCAACAGAGTTAAAATGACCATATTACCTAAGGCATTATACAGATTTAATGCAATCCCCATCAAAATCCCATCAGCATTTTTTAAAGAAATAGAACAAAAAAACATCAGATTTGTATAGAAGCACAAAAGACCCCAAATTGACAAAGCCATCCTAAGAAAAAGGAATGAGGCTGGAGGCATCACTCTGCCTGACTTCAAATTATACTACAAAGCGACAATAATCAAAACTACATGGTATTGGCAGCAAAACAGAATCGAGAGTCCAGAAGTAAACCCATATTTATATGGGCAAATAATTTTCGACAAAAAAGCCAAAAACATACAGTGGAGAAAGGAAAGCCTCTTCAATAAATGGTGCTGGGAAAATTGGAAGGCCACCTGCAAAAGAATGAAACTAGACTGCTGTGTATCATCACACACCAAAATGAACTCAAAATGGATTAAGGACCTGAATATAAGATCTGAAACAATAAAATGCATAGAAGAAAACATAGGAACTAAACTCAAGGACCTCGGACTTAAAGAGGATTTTATGAATTTGACCACAAAGGCAAGGGAAGTATAAGCAAAAATAAATGAATGGGACTACAACAAGCTAAAAAGCTTCTGCTCAGCAAAAGAAACCACCAACAAGGTAAAGAGACAACCATCCGAATAGGAGAATATATTTGCAAGCAACACCTCATATAACAGCCTAATATCCAAAATATACAAAGAACTCATACGATTCAATAACAACAAAAAAAACAAACAATTCAATCAAAAAGTGGTCAGAGGACCTAAACAGACACTTCTCGTAGAGGACATACAAATGGCCAACAAATATATGAAAAGATGTTTAACATCGTTAGCTATTAGGGAAATGCAAATCAAAACCACAATGAGATTCCATATCACACCTGTTAGAGAAGCTATAATCAACAGGACAAGTAATAACAAATGCTGGAGAGGATGTGGAGAAAAAGGAACCTTCATACACTGCTGGTGAGACTGAAAATTGGTACAGCCACTATGGAAACCAGTATGGAGGTTCATCAAAAAACTAAGAATAGATCTACCATATGATCCAGCAATCCCTCTACTGGGTATTTACCCCAAAGACTTGAAAACCCATATCCAAAAAGATATTTGCACACCAATGTTCATAGCACCATTATTCACAGAGGCCAGGACATGGGAGGAGCCGAAGTGTCCTACGATAGATGATTGGCTAAAGAAGCTGAGGTACATATATAAAATGGATATTACTCAGCCATAAGAAGAGATAAAATACTGCCATTTGTGACAACATGGATGGACCTTGAGATAATCATGCTAAGCAAAATAAGCCAGACTGAAAAAGTCGAAAATCACATGATATCACTTATACATGGGATATAAACCTAAAAGCATCAAATGAACAGGACAAATAGAGACTCATGAACATAGACAATGAACTAGTGGTTACCACAGCGTAGTGGGTGGAGGAGGAGGAAAGAGGTAGACAGAGTAAAGGGTGTCAATTATAGGAGGATATGGGAAGGGTAAAGTGGGTAAAGGGGATCAAATATATGGTAGCTGAAGGAAACTAAATTTCGGGTGGTAATCACACAATAGAATATATAAATGTCAAATTATAATGTACACCAGAATATTATATAATTTTGTTAACCAATGTTACTCCAATAAACTTAAAAAAAAAAAAAGATTAAAAGAAAAAGATATCCTAGAGCATTGAACCTAGATTAGGAGCCAATTCTTTATAGTGGCAGTTCTCAGAGATGGCTGAGAAACTGAGCACGCTTTTGAACAGGTCACAAGTCTGAGAAAAAGCTAACAGGAATAAACCAGGTAAAATTCATAGATTTTTAATTGAGACACCAAGTTCTACCCCTAGGAATGAGAAGAAAAAATAAGAAATAAATTGATCTATTTTTTTTTTATCAACCAAAGTGGGATGTAAATAATATGACCAATTTCAGTGAGTTATGGTGAAAAACAATGGTCATTATATTGAATTATTACACATTATTCAAATCTTCTATATTTTTATTGATTTTTGTGTGTGCTAGATTTATGGATGAATGAGAGAGGGGGGAAAAAAAAGCAAACACACAGACTAATAGAATAGAATCAAGAGCCCAGAAGTACACCCATATACATATAAGCAAATAATTTTTGACAAAGGAGCCAAAAATATACAATGCAGGAAAGAAAGCCTCTTCAATAAATAGTGCTGGGAAAATTGGAAGGTTCATGCAAAAGAATAAAACTAGACTGATACTATCACCACACACCAAAATTAAGTCAAAATGGATCAAAGATCTAAATATAAGACATAAAACAATAAATTGCATAGACAAAAACATAAACATCAAACTCATGGACCTTGGACTTAGGATTTTATGAATGATCTCAAAGAAAAAGGAAATAAAAGCAAAAATAAATGAATAGGACTATATTAAACTGAAAAGCTTTTGCATAGCAAAAGAAACTATCAACAAAACAGGCAACCAACTGAATGGAAGGAAATATTTGCAAACAATGCCTCCAATAAGGGGTTAATATAAAAAATATACAAAGAATTTATGCAACTCAACAACAAAAACAAACAATCCAATTAGAGGGCAAGGACCTGAACAGACACTTCTCCCAAGAAGATGTACAAAGAGCCAACAGATATATGAAAAGATGTTCAACTTTATGAGCTATTAGGGAAATGCAAATCAAAACCATAATGAGATACTGCCTCATACCTGTTAGAATGGCTATTATCAACAAGAAATGTTGGAGAGGTTGTGGGGAAAAAGAAACCCTCGTACACTGCTGATGGAAATGTAAATTGGTCTATCACTATGGAAAACATTATAAATGTTCTTCAAAAAATTAAGAATTGAATTACCATATGACCCAGCAATCCTCCTTCTAGTATCTACTCCTGACATTTTAAAACATTTATCCATAAAGATACATGCACTCTGATGTTCATTGCAGCATTATCCACGGTGGCCAAGACATGGAAGCAACCAAAGTGCCCTTTGATAGATAATTGGTTAAAGTTGTGGCACATATATACAATGTAATACTACTCAGCCATAAGAAAAGATGTAAATACTGCCATTTGTGACAACATAGATGGATCTTGAGATTATCATACTAAGTGAAATAAGCCAGAAAAGAAAAAGTTGAGAACCATATGATTTCACTTATATGTGAGATATAAAACTGAAAGCAACATACGAACAGGACAAACAAACAAAAAATCTCATAGATACAGACAACGGTTTAGTGATTACCACAGGAATTGGGGGAGGAGGAGGTAGATAAATGTAAAAAGGGTCAGGTATATGGTGATAAAAGGAGATTTGACTTTGGGTTAGTACAATTATCAAATTGTACACTCGAAACCTGTATAATTTTATTAACCAATGTCACCCATTAAATTTAATAAAAAATTTAACTTAATTTTTAAAAAGTCAGGTTTTTTTAAGTTAAAGTACCACTGACTTTGAGCTCCCTCATACCATGAAAGCAAGGTGCCTGCCTTGTTCACTTTACCCATTTTTCCTTGGGATAACCACATACAACTTCTTCTGCAGAACGGAAGGAGAGATTTTACTTGAGAAAGTAATAGAATATAGTAGTCCCCCCTTACAAACTGGGAGGTACATTCCCAAGCCCCCCAGTGGAAGCCTGAAACTACAGATAGTGCTGAGCCTTAGATATACTGTGTGTTTATATATGCATATATACCTATGATAAAGCTTAATTTATTAATTAGTCACAGTAAAAGATTAACAATAACTAAAAACAAAATAAAACAATTATAACAATCTACTGTAATAAAGTTATATAATATGGTCTCTCTCTCAAAATATCTTATTGTACTGGACTCACCCTTATTGTGATAATATGAGATGATAAAATGTCAAACCTACTTCTGAATCTATATAGCAATCTGTTACTTGTAGTAAATTGCGTGGTGCCATTCATTTCAGGAGATCCTTTCTACAGGTACAATGCTTTCTCTGGCACAACACATTGCAGTCAATAGAAAAATGTTTTCTGTTCATGTCTTCCACCCCTAAATTTAATTCCTTTTCCATCTTAACTAAGCACTTATGCACTGTGGCCATAACTTTTGCAGTTTGAGTTGAAACAACAAAACTAGAATGAATTCATTTTTTTTCTTCACAATTTCATGGATAGCTTTGTTTTTACTGCAGATTTTAATAACTTCAGCCTATAATTTTTTCTTTTCTTAAGTTGAGAACTTTCACCTTTTTACTTACAGGAAGCACTTTACAGCTTCTCTTTGGCATATCAAAATTGCCAACATGGCTACTTTGGGGCTATAATTAAGTAAAATAAAGGTTATTGGAAAGCAAGCTCTGATAACAGCAAGAGTAAATCTGATAAAATTGAGATGGCTACTAAGTGACTAATGAGCAGGGAATGAACATAGGATGGAGACACTGGGCAAAAGGATGATTAACACCCTGGGCAGGATGGAGCAGGTCGGAGTGAGATTTCATCACACCATTCAGAACAGCACACAACTTTAAACTTATGAATTGTTTGTCTCTGGAATTTTCCACTTAATATTTCTGGACCTCATTTGACCACAGGTAACTGAAACTGTGGAAAGTGAACCCATAAATAATGGAGGACTACTGTTTTAGTAATATGGTGAAGATGGATTGAACATTTATTAAAAAAAAGGTGTTAAGGAAAATTAAACTGGTGAGCATAAATCCAGAAAGCAACAAAATCCAGCAGTGTGACCAGATCATAAGACCATTGAGGTTTAAAAAGGAAACAGAAAAAGAAGGAAAAAAAAAAAAAAAGGGGAAGAGGAGTGGAAACATTAATGGGGGTTATATTGTTATCATACAAAGAAGTTTGGACTTTTTCCTATAAACATTGGTTCCCAGATTTTTCATCAATTAGAAACACTTTTCCATCAGAAATTACTGTAAGCTCAATGTGCACATGTTGTTTGCACAGCATCTCCTCCTCTGGGGAACTCACCGCCCTTTTTCCACTGGAAAAAATGAGGCTGAACTTTTCCCAGTGGCATCTCATAGTTCCAGCTACCCTGAGTCTTTTTCCTCCACCTTCTTCTCCTCCACCTCCTCCTCCTCTTCCTCTTCCTCCTTCGTTTTCTTCTTTTTTGCTAGGGCAATTGGGAAAAGTGCTCTCTTCCTCTAGAATTAGAAGCTGTAAGGACGATGTAAGTGGAGCTTCTTACAGCCATATGAAAATAGCCTTCTGTGCTAAAAAATAACTAGGCCAATGAAGAAAGAGAAACAGAGCTCAAAGGAGGCAAGAGAGAAGCCTAAAATGAAGGTTTAGGCCTCTAAATTCAATCATTATGTATAAAGGCCTACCTTGCCTATATTTTTGAAACAATCTTACAAGTATGTATTAAACATATTATTTCATCAGTATACAGATAATGCTTGAAGATATGTGACCTCTTTATAATAAAACTATTACCTTTCTTGGCATCAGGATTTCATGGGTTGGAAATCAAGCTACAGGCAATAGGAATGGGAAGCTAACAAAATTATAGGTCAAAGATAAATAAAATGGCTAACTTGATTTCTGAGGCCAATACATATTTCAATAAAATAATTATGATTCTTTTTATGTAAATTTAGTATTACTTAACTTTACTCCTTTCCTCTCAATTTTTGTCTAAATATTTATATATTTTATCTAAATGATTATATATTCAGTGCATCTGTCAGCATAGAGTTATAATGAATAAAAATAGCATTATTCCCAAACTAATTTATCATGTTAAAAAAGGACTGAATTAGTTGAACTGCATAGACAAACGTATTAATAAAATATTCCAGTATGTTTAAAATAGAGATATATCTTCAATTTTTTAAAAAGCTGAAAGATACAGGAATATGGTGCCTGTGAAATTATTTGTTTGGTGTTATTGTTTCTTCTCTCTGCTATTTTAAGTAAATGTAATTTTGTAAATTCAAAATTGAGGTTCTGTGAAAACTCCACAGTCGAGATATTTCTCCAAATTTTCAAACGCCACATACGGATTTGGGACCAGCTTGTTTCTTTTCTCTGCCCCTCCTACCAGTCTCAAGGTGGCCTCTTCTGTGTGTTCCTAGTTGTAGAACTTCTATTCAGCTAGACTTTAGGCAATTCCTAAAGATGGCTATTCTATAGTTGTAATTTTGATGTGTTTGTGAGAGGAAGCAAATACAGCATTTACCTACACTGCTATCTTGATTAGAAGCCCCACAAGTAATAAAAGGAAATTTAAAAAAAAATTAGTTAAGGTAGTTGTTACTGTTGATATTTTGTTATGGTCACTTCGAGCTTGTAGTTCTAAATAATCATTACTCTATCAAAGTGATGATGGTCAGTGCTCTACATTATTTATAAGATGCCCTTGAAGAGAATAGTCAAGGTGGCAAAACATGCAAGATCAAGTCCCTGAGAACCAAGTGCTGTAAACTCTTTGGACACCATTCTCAATGCCCCTTTAAATTTTTGCTCCCAATCTGATTTAACTGCCAGCCCTATGGGATGTCAGACCTTTTTGATTTCACTGTCATCACTGCTACCACAGCCTCGTTTCTCTTCACAATTTGATGCCATCTATCCTGAGTATTGCAGTTAGATTCATCTTCCCAAAATACCATTTTAATTAAGTAAACTTTTGCCATCACATACTATACTTCTAAAAATACAAATTATAACTAATTTACAAAGCCTAGTACATTTTCAAAAATTTTCCCCTATCAACTTCTATAAGACTTCCTCTAAAACATGTCCATATGTTACCTTTAAAAGATACTAGTCCTTTTCCAGGGTTTTCTCCTTTCTTATTTTCTCTTTTTGCTACTCAACTGTTATACAATATTATACATCTACCCATCCTTCAGAGTTTATAAAAGTATAGACTAATATTATGCAAGACATTTAATCTCACTTTCCAGCTCCTATTGGCCAAAGCTTTCTCATTACAGACATTTTTGTATTTTATAAATATTTGTATAAATATCTAATTGTATGGTAAGGTTTTGAATAATTCCTTATAATTCTAATGGTATCATTTGTGTTTTATATACATATTAAATTATTGAAAGAGATGAAACATAAATAGATGACCTTTTAATATATATATTATACTGGGGTGAGGAGGAAGAATATAAATTTTCTGAGATATTTGTCACAATTTAAATCCCACTTAGCTTAAAATTTTTCTTTCAATTTTTTCTAGAGTGTACATGTGTAGTTTATCTTTTTAACTAAGACAACTATCTAGTATTTACCTCATTATCATCACTGAGCAACCCATGTACAATTTCTTTAATTGTGCACAGAAAAAAAAAATCAGAATAAATGGATTTTGACAGATATGCCAGACAAAATAATTTTTACAGTCATAGACACATGTAGTGCCTTTAAATATTCCATTTCATTTGCGTGTCCTCATTTCAACTCTATGACTCGGAGAATTTGTTTAATCTATTTGGCTTTTTTTTTTTTTTACATCCTGTAACTCATTTATAAATTACCAGTTACTTTACAAAGGCCTGATAGTATCATCCAAGTGATGTAAACTGAGAAATGTGAGTTTCATATTCAAAACACTATTGTTTAGACATCAACTCAATTTTTCCTTCCCTTACCTCGGTAATTTGGAATTTTAAGGTTTCATTATTAGAAGCTCCTTTAGTTTACATATCACTGAAGGCCTGACCTCAACTACAATGCAGAAACATTGACAAAACATATCGACAAAGAATTGACTTACAACAGCTAAAACTAAAGGTATTGTAAAAAAATGCTTAAAAAGTCATTATAAAAAATAGTCATTATAAAGCTGTCTCAATTCTTTCTAGAGTGCAAAGTGTAAGATATAAATTAAGTCACCTTTTTTCTTTCCTTAGAGAAGGAATATATGCAGATCATTTTCTCATAATTTGGAAAGGAAATGTCTTCCTTAGTTTTTCATGAAGGGCTTTATTTATTTATTTATTTATTTATTTATTTATTTATTGACAAAAAATAGTTGGTGCTACAACTTTCTCTGTAGCATCCAAATTTTGAAATCCTTCCTGCTTCCTACAAAAGATAAACTATACCACAACATCGCCATAGCACAAAGATAAAAACAAAAATCATTGACATGTCAGAGAATGTGAAATTCCCATAGAGGTACTAACAGCTGCCATAAAGCTCAAACTCAATTGACCAAACCCTCTTTTCAACCCCCCACTACCAACTTTTCCTCCCATGAATTGATTATGATAATTCTGTGCAGCTACAGCCCCAAAAGTACTCACTCCTAACAAAATGGATCCAAGTTAGAATGTGGACATTATCTCCTCTTTCCTCAATAATATGTAAAGAAAAATCTGTCTTCTCGATCACTTTCTCAAACCAGAAAAGATGAGAAAAGTCATGTGCCTTTGACTGAGAAAAGATTTCTTCTAAAAAATCTGGATAGTAACATGTGTAAAATACTAAAAATAAAAACAAAAATAAATTTAAAATTGAAAAATATTAATAAGAAAATTGATTTATATCTGAAACCCATCATTATTATTTAACCTTAGTTAAAGCATTTAATACCTTAGAATCCAACTGTCCAACAGGAACTTAAAACAATTCATTCTTTTAATAAGTATTTAGTGAATGCCTAAAATGTTTCAGGCAATTTTCTGTGAATAAAGCAGACATGGTTCCTACCAACAAAGAGATCAAACTTAGTAAGAAAGGTAATTTTTTCATATTAACCCATCATGTCCTTCAGTTTCTGGACCTCCTCGCCACATTGACCTTTCTCTCTTCCAGACACCTGGGATCCATTACATACTCTCTCTTTTCCCTCACTTTAATATTCTCTTAGTAATCAATTTTTGTAGATCTTAGCTCTTAAAACCGTGGTCTATGCAAACAAATGACACGGGAATTTCTTCCCAGGTGAGATTGCTGCTGCCTGGAACAATATTCAAAGTCTAAATACATGATCTTTTTTGTTTTAACTACATGTACACATTTTCACTTGTGTTTTTGTCAAGGCAGGGCAACTTATAATGATTTTAATTTAACTTTTAGTATGCCCTAGGCCAATAGTTTTGCACTTTTCTTATTTCCTCCTGATTAGTTTTAACTAGGGCCTTATTTATTTTCTGATGCCTCAGCATTCTTTACATTTCCTTCAATTGTATAAGTCTTCATTTCTCTGAAAACTTAACAGCCAAACCAGGTAAGACAAAGAGAAGTAATGATTTCCAGGTGGAAAATGTGATAGGTTATGTTCGATGCTTGTTGCTCAATCATACTACTTTGGTAACTAAATATATCCGACAACTCTTTCAATTTTCCTGATAATTCAGAACTAAAGAATACAAATCCAACTCTAAGGTGGGTTTGAGCTTAAAAGCCTACCATCTCGCTAATTATTGTTCCTGTATTTCAGGAAGAATTCTACAGAAATATGCTTGTAAGTTTTAATGAGAATATTTGAAATAAAGAAGGTGGAAAAGAAAAGTAGGTATCAGTGAATTTAAAAGAAACTTTTAGACCTCAGCTTGAGAACTCCCCAAAATACTGGGTCATGGGGAGAAAACTTAAGAGTTGCAGAACTATGTACTGGGAGACAGGTACTCTTTTCCATTACTCAAATGCATTATTGATTTTGAGTGGCTATACATGCCAGGCACTATTCCAAGCACTGGCAGTAAAGATGTAAAAATTCTTGTGATTTCATATTCTACCCTAAGAATGAACTGATAAACGTGTACCCATATCAAGACGTCTATATTATTTGTTCCCAATTTTAAAGTGATATTAGTTTTTAATTTTTAAATATTCTACAAAATGTGATTTCCAGATAAGAAAACAAAAAAGAATTTAACATGCTCACACACAAAAAAATCAACAAAATTAAAATGCAACCTTCAGAATGGGAGAACTATATATCTGACAAGAGGTTAATATCCAAAATATATAAGTAATTCATATAACTCAATAAAAAAAGTCTAATTTAAAAATGAGCAAAGTACCCAAATAGACATTTTTTTAAAGAGGACATACAAATGGCCAACAGGTACATGAAAAGGTGCTTGACATCTCTAATTAAAAGCACAATGAGATATAATTTTACAACCATTACAATAACTATCACCAAAAACACAGGAAATACAAGTACTGGAGAGATTGCGGAGAAAGTACTGTTGGTAGGAATGTAGATTGATATAGCCACCAATAAAAACACTATGAAAGCTCCTTAAAAATTTAAAAATAGAACTACCACATGATCCAACAATTCCATGTCTGTACATTTATCCAAAGAAAATGAAATCACTATCTCAAAAAGATATATGCACCCCCATGTTTATAGCAACATTATTCACAATAGTCAAGATTTGGAAACAACCTAAGTGTCTATCAACAGAGTAATGCATAGGAAAAAGGCATATATATATATATATTTTTTTTCTCCAGCCAGGAGAAACAAGGGAATCCTGCCTTCCATTTTCAACAATGTAGAGAAATTTTGAGGGCATTATGCTAAGTGGAATAAGTTAGACAGAGGAAGACAAATACTGTATGATATCACTTCTATGTGGATTCTCAAAAAGCTGAACTCTAGAAATAAAGAGTATAGAAGTGCTTACCAGGAGCTGGAGGTGGTGGTTAAAGATGTGGGGCTGGGGAGATGTTCGTCAGAGGGTACAAACTTTATGTTATAAAATGCATAAATTCTGGATATTTAATGTGCAGCATGGTGATTATAGTTAACAATATCATATTTCATACTTGTAAGTTGCTAAGAAAGTAGATCTTAAATGTTCTCACTATATACACACAAAAAAATTGATAATTATGTGACATGATGGAAGTGTTAACTGATGCTATGGCAGTAATCATTTTGTAATATATAAGTGTATCATATCAACACATTGTACACCTTAAACTTGCACAATATTATATGTGAATTATATCTCAATAAACCTGGGGGGAAAGAATTTATCAAAGTGTAGCTTGAATATTTTTAAAGTAGAAATGAAAATGAAAGAGCAAAAAATTAACATTACATATCTACTCTGCAACTGCATTTCATGTTTCATTTAATCTCATCAATCCTCTGAATAATAATGATAAAAATAATCCCTACAGATAAACTGTGTACCTGTTCTTGAACTTTATTGAGACTTACATTAAGACCTACAACATGATCAATTTTGTAAATGTTTTCTAAATTTTGTTCTAAATATGTTGACATTAGATTAAGCTTGTTTCTAAATATGTCGACATTAACATTAAGTTAAGTTTGTTAATGTTCTTGTTCAGTTTTAATATTATCGATAATATAAATTATATTTATTATATTCTTATTAATATATATTATATAGAATAATATATAATATCATATCCTTAAAAATTTTTAATCTATCAAAATGTTAATGTGACCAATACATAAAATTTGTCAAACATGAAGGCAAATTATCCTCTGGTTTTGTCAACTTTTAATATATTTTGAGGCTATGTTATTAGATTCATACAAGCTTAGAACTGTATAAGTAATCTTAAGTCAATGAATTCCATGTGTTTTGATTTTCTCTGTAAAATAGAGGCATTTGTTTCTGCCAGGAGCCTAGGGCCACTAACACCATAGATTCATTTTAAACTAAATTTTAAATGAAATCATCCATATAATAATCCTCCAGATTTATATTCTTTAAGAGTAACAAGTTAAAAGGCAAGGAACATGTCAGACTGGGAGAAGTCCCCAGATGTCTGAACATCTAAAACTCAACAAAAAACACCCAAACTGCACACCAGCTCGTCTGAGAGTGGGATCTGCACATAAGAGCTACCACAGGTCAGAACCCCGGGAGTCTGGCGGTAGACTAGGAGAAACAAAGAAACTGCCTCTCACAGCCAAAGCTTCCTGCAGGAAGAGGCAGGGAAAAGAGAAGGTGCAGAAAATTATCTGAACAGCCCTGCCTGGAGAGCTGTGAGCTCCATGTGGCCGGCAGCAGTACCCAGGCATCAGGGCAGAAAGTAGAGAAGTAGGGATGACAGAGAAGTGTGGACAGCAGAGATATGGAGACAACAGAGAAACAAAAGTAGATTTTTACCAGCAGCAGTTGCAAAAGGCTAGGCTGAGCCACAGTTTCCATTCCCCAACCCAGAGGACCCCTCCCCACATAACCTCAGAGGGTGAACACAGCAGAGCCCAACGGGAATCTGAGCAAATGCTACTGAAAATATCACTGACATTGACAGGGAATGAGACTGAAGGTAGCGAGCGTGATTGAATATCTATAAGAAAAATAAAGCATTATTAAAACTTTATATGAAGCAGAGATCCAAAAGGCTTAGACACCACATACTGGAAACTAAAAGAAAAATGCTTCTTTGCAACAGGCCAAAGAGAGACCTTTATATAATAAATCTTCTTTCTGGAAAAAAAAAAGAAAAAAAGTAGAGTACACTTCTATTAATGCCCAGGCACAGAAATAGTCCATTAAAAATCATGAATAACCAAGGTGACAAGACATCTCAGAAAGAAAGAGGAAAATCTCCAGAAAATAAGCTTATAGACATAAACATGTGACTTAAATGACAGAGAATTCGGGTGGTACATCTGAAAAAACAATGAGATCAAAATCAATTCATATCAAAAAATTCAGGAATTGATAAAACAACTAGATGTGCAGAATGAGTTCTTTAGCAAAGAGATTGAAAAACTCAAAAAGAACCAAATAGAACTTCTGGTGATGAAGAATACACTGCAAGAGATGAAAAAGGAAATAGCAAGCTTGAGAAATAGAGTCGACCAAATGGAGGAAAGGATCAGTGATATCGAAGACAGAAATCTCGAAATAAATCAGATGGAAGAAGAAAAAAACTGAAGAATGAAAGAGAATGAAAGAGAAATACAAAAACTACCTGATACCATCAGCAGAGGAAACATAAGAATAATGGGCATTCTCAAAGGAGAGGAAAAGGAGCAAGGATTAGAAAGCATTTTCAGGCAAATAGTTGATGAGAATTTCCGAAATCTAAAGAATGAGCTGGAGCTTGGGATTCAAGAAGTCAACAGAACACCCAATTACATCAACCCAAAATAGGCCTTCACCAAGACACATTATATTAAAATTATCAAAATCAATGACAAAGACAGGATTCTCATGGCAGCCAGGGAAAAGAAGATGATAACCTATAAAGGAAAACCCATTAGATTGTTGTCAGACTTCTCAGCACAAATCTTACAAGCCAGAAAAGAGTAGAATCAAATATTCAAATTATTAAATGAGAGGAACTACCAGCCAAGAATAAAGTATCTAGCAAAGCTCTCCTTTAGATATGAAGGAGAAATAAAGAACTTTCTAGACATACAATAAAGTATCTAGCAAAGCTCTCCTTTAGATATGAAGGAGAAATAAAGAACTTTCTAGACATACAATAACTGAGGGATTCTACACTATGAGGCCTGCATTACAGGAAATACCGAAAGGGGTCAGCTCACCTAAAATAAAATGACAAAAAAAAAATACGTAATTAAGAGTAAGGTGACTACCATGCTGATAGCAGCAGAGGAGCGCAACCTTTACTAAGTACAGGGCATTATAACCTTAAACACTAAGCAGATATTTGCTATAGCAAGATAGTAATGAACATTCAGCATACTTAGGGACAAATTGAGACAATAATGACTGAAAAAGGGAGGATTCAAAGATCCAAATACACCAAGGGGAATAGAGATAAGGCACGCACAGAAGAAAATAGATGACTGTATATTTATAACTATTCTTTACATATCGTAATAGTTACCATTCACCAAAGATGCAGAACTGAAGTATATAACATAAAACAAGAAGGACCAGAGGGAAACCCACAAAACCCAATCAAAACAAACAAATAAACAAACAAGAAAAACAGAACCACAAGGACAAAGAAGTAATGGAAACATTGAGCATCAGAAAGCACAAATAAAATGGCTATAAGAAGACCTCATATTTCAATATTCAGCCTAAATGTAAATGGACTAAACTCACCAATTAAAATGTATCAAAAAACAAAACCCAACCATATGCTAGCTCCAGGAGACATATGTCAGTTCCAAAGACAAATATAAACTCAAAGTGAACGGGTGGAAAATGATATTTCAAGCAAATGACATTCAGAGAAAAGTGGAAATAGCAGTACTAACATCAGATGAAATAGACTTCAAAATAAAAAAGTAAAGAAAAATATTGAGGGACAATTCATAATGATAAAGGGAACCCTGCACCAAGAAGACATAACACTTATTAATATCTATGCTCCCAATCAGGGAGCCCCAAAATATACAAAGCAATTACTAACAGAGCTAAAGAGAGAAATAGACCAAAATACTATCGTAGTAGGGGACCTAAGTACCCTACTGTCAGATATGGACATATCATCCAAACAGAAAATTAATAAGGAAATAACATCCTTAAGTGACACATTAAACCAACTCAACATAATTGACATTTATAGAGCCTTTCATCCCAAGACAGCTGCTTATACATTCTTCTCTAGTGCACATGGAACATTCTCAAGAATCAACCACATACTGGGGCACAGAAATAGCCTCAACAAATAGAAGAGGATTGAAATCATACCAACCATATTCACTGATCATAATACTTTGAAACTAGAGATCAACTGTAAAATGAAAGTGAGAAGAACCATAAATATATGGAGATTAACCAGCATACTACTGAAGAATAACTGATCAGAAAAGAAATAAAAAGAGAGATCAAGAGATACATAGAAATGAATGATAATGATAGTACAACATATCAAAACTTTGGGGACATGGCAAAAGCAGTAATAACAAAATTCATACCAATACAGGCCTACCTAATAAAACAGGAATGAGCCCAAATAAACGACCTAACGCTTCATCTCACAAAACTAGAAAAAGAATAATAAATGAAGCCTAAAGTCAGTAGAAGAAAAGAAATAATGAATATTAGAGCAGAAATAAATAAAATTGAAAACAAAGAAAACAAACAAAAAAATAGAAAAAATAAATGCAACAAAGAGCTGGTTCTTTGAGAAGTTGAAAAAAATTAACAAACCCCTGGCTAAACTCACTAAAGAAAAAAAGAAAGGAAACAAATAAACAAAATCAGGCATGAAAGAGTGGAAATTACGACTGACATCATAGAAATACAAAGGATCATACAAGAATAATATCAAAAAGTATATAACACCAAATTTAGTAAACTAGAAAAAAATGGACCAGTACTTAGAAAGATACAACCTTCCTAGACTGAATCAAGAAGAACTGGAAAATCTAAATAGACCAATTGGCAAATGGAAATGGAAACAATCATCAAAAACCTACCAAAAAGTAAAAGCCCAGAACAAGATGGCTTCACCGGTGAATTCTACCAAACATTCAAAGATATAATACTTATTCTCCTCAAACTCTTTCAAAAATGTGGAGAGGAGGCAATACTTCTCAACTCACTTTATGAGGCCAATATTACCCTGATACTAAAACCTGGTAAAGATAACATGAAAAAAGAAAACTACAGACCAATATCTCTCATGAACACAGATGCAAAAATCCTAAATAAGATACTAGCAAACTGAATACAGCAACATATTAAAAAGATTATACACCATAATTAAGTAGGCTTCAATCCAGGGGGATAGGGATGGTTCAATATATGCAAATCAACTAATGTGATACACCACATAAATAAATTAAAAAATAAGAATCAGATGATCATATCAATACATGCAGAAAAAGCCTTCGACGAGATACAGCATTCATTTATAATCAAAACACTTAACAAAATCAATATAGAAGGAAAGTACCTTAACATAATAAAGGCCGTCTATGACAAACTCTCAGTCAACATTATACTTAATGGTGAAAAACTAAAAACTTTCTAAGTTCATGAACAAGGCAAAGCTGTCCACTAATGCCACTGTTATGCTAGGACATTGGAGATCCTAGCGAGTGCAATCAGGCAAGAGAAAGAAATAAAAGGCATCCAAATAGGAAACGAAGAAATCAAACTGTCACTATTTGTAGATAACATGATTCATTATACAGAAAACCCTAGAGACTCCACAAAACACTACTAGAAACAATAAGCAAATACAGTAAAGTTTCTGGATACAAAATCAATGTTCAATAATCATAGCGTCCTTATACTCTAATAATGAAGTGTCAGAAAAAGAACTGGAAAAAATAATTCCTTTGCAATTGCAACAAAAATAATAAAATACCTAGGAATAAATCTAACGAAACATGTGAAGGACCTATATAATGAAAACTATAAGACCCTATTAAAGAAATCGAAGAAAACATAATGAAATGGAAAGATATTCCATGTTCTTGGATTGGAAGAATCAATACAGTTAAAATGACCATATTACCTAAAGCATTATACAGACTTAATGCAATCCCTATCAAAATCCCATTGATAGAAATTAAAGAAATAGAACAAAAAATGATCAGATTTGTCTGGAAGCACAAAAGACTCTGAATCACCAAAGCCATCTTGAGAAAAAAGAACGAGGTTGGAGGCATCACTCTGCCCAACTTCAAATTATACTAGAAAGCAATAATAATCAAAATAGCATTGTACTGGCAAAAAAACAGACACACAGACCAGTGGAACAGAATCGAGAATCCAGAAGGAAGCTCAAATTTATATTGGCAAATAATTTTCAATAAAAAAAGCCAAAAACATACATTGGAGAAAGGAAAGCCTCTTAAATAAATGGTGCTTGGAAAATGGGAAAGCCACCTGCAAAAGAATGAAACTAGACTGCTGTATATCATCACACACCAAAATGAACTCAAAATGAACAAAAGACCTGAAACAATAAAATGCATAGAAGAAAACATAGGAACTAAACTCAAGGACCTCGGACTTAAAGAGGATTTTACGAATTTGACCTCAAAGGCAAGGGAAATATAAGCAAAAATAAATGAATGGGGCTACAACAAACTAAAAAGCTTCTGTTGCAAGAGAAACAATCAATAAGGTAAAGAGACAACCACCCAAATGAGAAAATATATTTGCAAGTAACATCTCATATAAGGGCCTAATATCCAAAATATACAAAGAAGTCATAAGACTCAATAACAATAAAAATCTCAAACAACCCAATCAAAAACTGGGCAGAGGACTGAACAGACACTTCTCCCTAATGGACATATAAATGACCAACCAACATATGAAAGGATGCTCAACATCGCTAGCTATCAGGGAATTGCAAATCAAAACCACAATGAGATAGCATCTCACACCTTTTAGAATAGCTGTTATGAACAGGACAAGTAATAACAAATGTTGGAGAGGATGTGGAGTAAAAGGAACCCTCATACACTGCTGGTGGGACTGCAAATTGTTACAGTCACTATGGAAAACAGTATGGAGGTTCATCAAAAAACTAAGAATTGATCTACCATATGATCCAGCAATCCCTCTTCTGGGTATTTACCCCAAAGACTTGAAAACATATATCCAAAAAGATATTTGCACACTGATATTCATAGCAGCATTATTCACGGTGAACAGGACATGGAAACAACCGAAGTATCCTACGATGAATAATGGGCTAAAGAAGTTGTGGTACATATATATAATGGAATATTACTCAGCCATAAGAAGAGATAAAATACTGCCATTTGTGACAACCTGGATGGACCTTGAGATAGTCATGCTTTGCAATATAAACCAGACAGAAAAAGTTGAAAATTATATGATATCACTTATATGTGGGATATAAACCTAAAAGCAACAAATGAACAGGACAAACAAACAGAGACACATGGACATGGACAATAGACTAGTGGTTACCAGAGGGTAGTGGGGAGGGGAGAGGTAGATGGAATAAAAGAGGTCAAATATGTGGTGACAGAAAGAAATCTGACTATGGGTATAGAACACACAATGCTGTTCTCTACCTTAGTGTTGAATTATATACTTGAAACTTAATGGATTTTGTTAACCAATGTCACCATAAAAAAAAAAGAAAAAAGAGAAAAAAGCAGTTCTTCGTTTTCCTTAATTAATTTTTAATAAAAATTGTACATATTTTTAAAAATTAAAAAAAATAAATTCCTATGGTAAAAAAATAATAATTTTACATTGATAGAAGGCAGTAGGTGGTGGAATTTTGTACTCCCATCATGCAATCTAGTAAACCTTTAGTTAAGTCAATTAAAGGGACTTTTGGTCATTTATAAAATCAGAATGAAGAGAGGAAAAGCCATGGAAATTGTGTAAGATATGCTTTGTAATGGGGACATTTCTTATTTTCTATTCCTAGATATCAGAAGATCATTATTTTCCTCACTTGAGACATATTTTAACAAGTTTTTCATAGCAATAACTGATTTCAGAGTATTAAGAATATAGCCAAAAATATAATTTGTTAAGACAAAAAGAAAAAATATCCAAAGATGTTGGAGATGTAACTTTATAAATGTAGAAAAAAGATGTTAAGTCTGAAGAGCAGAATTTTTTGCTCATTAATTCTGAGCCTTAATTTTTTACACTTTTGTATTCAAGAGAATGTGAAGAGGAGAAAGCCCAAAATTTATGTACATTTCATTTTAGATATCAAAAATTTATCTATTTTTATAAGGTTTATCTTTTCATAACATTTAAAGCTCTCAATATAACTGTTCCTTGACTCATATAGTAAATAAAATTATACTTAAAAATATCTCCTCCTCACCTCGCCCCATCAAATAGTGGTGGTAAAAGAAAGAGATTTTACAAGTTTTCTAGGGATTGTATCTAAAGTCTAAATGAGAAGGAAACAAATCTACTTGCCAGTCAACATAATTCCAAAACATTCTAATTATTAAGGGTTTTTTTCAATTTTTATATTTTTGCTTTTTTTCAATTTGAGTTGACATACAATATTGTATTAGTTTTAGGTGTATAACACAGTGATTAGACATTTATATAACTATGAAATGACCATTAGAATAAATCCAGTACCCATCTGACACCATACATAGTTATTACAATACTACTGACTATATTTCCCTTGCTATACTCTACATTTCCATAACTATTTTGTAACTACCTATGTGTACCACTTAATTCCTTCCCTTCTTCACCCATCCCCCCAGAATGTGACACTATCAAAATGTTCTCTGTATCTATGATCTTCTTCCTGTTGGTTGGTTGTTTATCTTGTTCTCTAAATTTTACATGATATATATTAAGAATATAATAAATATAACATTAACAATAGTATAAATCCTTGAACAAGAACATTAATAAGCTTAACCTAATGTCAACATATAGAACAAAAATTTATCATGCTGTGTCTTAATGTAAGTCTCAAAAAGTTCAAAGAACAGGTATACAAACTGGGCAGAGGAGGGCTCAACCAATTAACAATACCCTCTGCCAGTACTTCTGTCTGGGGAAAAGCTGCCCCTCCATTCCTCTCTCTAAAGCCTTTTGAGCTGCTGCTCCTGCACCGGAGCTCAGAGTGAGTGCGTCCATCACTGAGTAAATTCGTGCCTGGGCCCTATAAGAGGAAAGTCTGCCAATCCCTCAGCCCTTTGTCTCACTCAGCCATAATCTCCTCTGGTTTTCACAGCCAGAAGTTTAGGGGACTTCTCTTCCCAGTGTTGGAACCTTAGACTGTGGAGACATGTGTGAGACTAGGACCCCTCTCTCTTCCAGGAGGACCTCTGCAGCTGATATTTCTCCCAATTTTCAACTGCCACATGTGGGTGTAGGACCAGCCCATTTCTTATCTCCACCCCTCTTACCAGTCTCAAGGTGGCCTCTTTTGTGTGTCCCCGGTTTGTAGGACTTCTGTTTAGCTAGACTTCAGGTGAGCCCCCAATGATGGCTATTCTGTAGTTTACTTGTAATTTTGCTGTGGTTGTGAGAAGAGGCAAGCACAATATTCACCTACTCTGCCATCTTGACCAGAAGCCCTTATTAAGTTTTTATGCAATGTCTTTAATAAATATAAGTAACTGTCTAAATAAATGATTCATAGATCTTCTCTCATGTTCAGATGTAAGGCAAGAAATTATAAATGATATTTGAGCATGTTCAAATAGTAATAATTACACAGTTTAAAATTGTAACAATTTTTATTTATTTTAATTTTTTAATATTTTTATTAAAATATAGCTAACATAAAATATTTTATTAGTTTCAAATGTACACTATTAATATTCAACATTAATATACCTAGAACAACAACAAGAAACCAGAGTTTGGTCAAGATGGTGGAGTAGGAAGATGGTGTGCTTGCTTCTTCTCATAACTGCATTGAAATTACAACTAAATTATAGAACAATCAACCTGGAGAACCATCTGAAGACTAGCTGAACTTATCTCCTATAACTAAGGATATAACAAAGAGACCACGTCAAGACTGATAGAGGGGGCAGAGAAGCAAAACAGGCTGGCCCAACACTCATGTGTGGTTGGTTGAGCATCAAGAAGGATATCTTGGCTGCAGAGGTCCTCCCAGGAGAGCGAAGGGTCTCAGCCTCATGCTGGGCTCCCCAGTCCGGAGTTCCAGTGCTGGAAAGAAGAGTCCTCACAAAATCTGGCTGTAAAAGGCAATGGAGACTCCAACCATCCGGATGAGACAGAGGCAGCTGAAAATCCGGTCCCACACACAGACTCATTCACTTTCAGGCAATCACCCTGGCCTCCAGCAAAGGGACAGCAGCTCGGGAGATGCCAGAGACATACAGACAACCACCATTGTCTCTTTATTGAGCCATCCTCTTGTGCAGCCTGCAGGTGAGCACTATCTTGCCTATGTTGACCTCTCTCTGGACTTGTACATCTATTTCCCTCGCCAGGTTAGGAAAGTTTTCAGTCATTATTTCTTCAAATAGGATCTCAATCCCTTGTTCTCTCTCTTTTCCTTCTGGTACCCATATGATGCAAATGTTGTTACACTTGATATTGCCCTGAGCTCCTTTAAACTATACATATTTATTACTGTTATTATTATTATTATTATTTGCTGTTTCGATTATGTGTTTTCTGCTACCTTGTCTTCCAAATTGTTGATTCAATCCCCTACTTCATTTAATCTGCTATTGATTCTTTCTAGTGTATTCTTAAAGTTATTGCATTTTTCATTTCTGATTGGTTCTTTTTTAGGGTGTCTATGTCCTTTTTTTTATGCTTGCTATCTTTATTGAAGTTCTCACTACATTCCTTAAGCATCCTTATAACCATTGTTTTGCACTCTGTATTTCTTAGATTGCTTGCCTCAATTTTGTTTAGTTCTTTTTCTACTATGGTTTGAAGCCAACCATTGAGTGTGCTGGATCTGAGGGCTTTTGGATGGGGCTCCTGTGCAGGCCAAGGTTAGCTGCTGCCTATAAATGGCCCAGGGCTACCTGGCAGGAGCTACAAACTGATCCATGGTTTGTAGCCTCCTGAGCTGGACCTGGAAGTGCGTGGGAGAGGCCACGTTGTTAATCAAGGCCCGTCATCACCAGTACCAGGCTTGGGGAAGTTCACAAAAGGCAAAGGGAACCCCAAAGCCTGTTATCGCTTACCAGATATCTGTAAGGAGTTGGATGGGACAGGATCTCAGAGAGTCACCAACGTCGGGTGAGTGGTATTCAGTGGGTTAATAGAGATTCAGATTTGGTGCCAGTACAGCCTGGGATCACTCTTCCTAAATCTCAGAGCCCACTTGGGCCCATGGACCCCCAAGAGTTGTCTAAGAAAAACTACAGTGCAGGCCAACAACGGCTGCCTATGAGTGGTGAAAAATCCTCTGGTATTGTGCAAGATGTATGGAGCAGAATCCCGAGAGTCACCAGGGTGGAGTGAACGGGGCTCTCCGGACCAATAAAAATTCAGATTTGGCCTTGTGGGGGGTGGGCTCAACACAGGATAATGGTGTCCAGCCCTCGCCCTGAAGCCACACAACTCAGTCTTTTCCTGTATGTCTCTGACACCTCCCCATCCACTGTCCCTCTGCCAGAGCCCAAGGTGACTAGAAATGAGACAGTCTGGTCGTGGACCCATTAAGAGGACACTAGGTTTTCAACTACCTTTTATCTCACCCAGACAGATGGAATCCTGGCTGATTTTCACAGCCAGATGTTGTAAGGGTTGTTCTTCCTGGCACTGGTGCTCTACGGTGAGGATCCTGGTATGGGGCTCCTTACTGTTCAGCAGGGGCTTCTGCGGTTGAGATATCCTTCTTCATTCTTGACAAACTCTTGTGGGTGCAGGGCCAATGCATTTTAAGTCTCTGTCCCTTCTAGCCGTCTCAAGGTGGCTTTTTCTTTATCTCCTTAGTTATAGGACTTCCGTTCATATATTCTTCACTGTGTTCAGAAGCAAGGATTCTGAAACTTCCGGAATATTAAGAAGACTTCAGAAGCAGTAGTCTTCTAATTTTGCAATTTTATTTATTTATTAATTTTAAAATGTGTATAAAACTATGGCTGCATATGAAAAGATCGCTCTCCTTTCTCTCCCAAAGATTTGAAAACCTCCTTAGAATTGATATTTGTGCTAATCTGCGAAGTAAACTAATTGCAAAAAATTTCAAATCCAGTGCCTCTTGCTTCATCAGACACACACACTTATTGTTGCTTAACAGAAAAAGAGTGAGGCATCATGGAAATATACAGAGTGTTGGCTACAAACAAAAAAATTCAAAAGTTCATCTCTCAATTTCTATCTGTGTGAATAAGTGGGGTGGTATTTGTGGTTTTAAAAGGTAAGGCCATATATAATCATTCTGTAAGGAATTTTCAAAGCTACATTTCTACGGGAGAATCTAGATCATACTGTATAATCAACAATACTAAAGTCTCAGTAGTTTGGCAAAATAAGTTTATTTCTCACTCATATGAAGTCTGCTTTAGGTCTAAGTGACTTTCTAGGTTCTCTGTCCTTTAAACAGATGCTCACCATTCAAAGCTTTTGGCACCTCCATATAAACTCATGCTTTCAAGATCATGGTAGTAGGGAAGACAGCATGGAGAAATAAATACCGGCATTTAAACACTTCTTCCTAGAAAGTTTTCTAACATTTAATTTGTCAAAGAGAATCACATGGCTTTGTCAAATTTCAGAGGAATGTATGCCCAAAAGTAGTGGAGAACAAGAAATCTTTATGAACTCTAGTATCATCTAGAACATCTGATGAAAAATATTTTAAAATCACATTTTGATGCATCTATGACTTCTTTTCCAGACAATGTTATAAAATTGAACTCAATACTTACCATATTTGGATGTAGAAATATGCATTTATATTTTATTTCATTTTAAATTACATTTTATTATATTTTATTATAATTTAATTTAGTACACACTTATAGAGAATTTCCTAAGGGCAAGCCAGTAGAAAGTCATATGTAGATTTAGACCTCAGTTTTTTCCTCACTTTTTTAAGTTCTACTCATCTTTCAAGTTCTTGTTTGGGTCCCACACATTTGAAGTGTTATAGCACAATAAAAGAAAGATGCAGATTCTGAGATCAGAAAAGCCTGTGTATAAATCCAAGTACTATTTATTAAGTTAATAACTAAATCGCCTTTTAAACCCATTTAAATTTGCTGGGCCTTAAAATCGTTGTCTATGCAATGAGTATAATTATAAGCCTTCTCACAAGATTGTTCTCAGGACTGAATAATATAAAGCAGAACTTCAGAGATTATAATTATTCAATGTGTGCTTTCTTTCAAATACTATATAAAAGGAATATTATAAGTATTAATACCTAATAATTGTTAGCTGCTATTTTTAGTAAGATCATAATTCCCACTTTCTCAGCAGGCCTGATAATATTGTTTATGAACCACAACTGTTTTCTCCTCCATTGTCACAGGTTACAAATCTGAAAAAAAAAGAACTCAAGAGATTCTATTCCCATCTGTTACCATAAATTTTGTCATTCATGAATGAAAACATTGTTTCAAGTTTAAAATGAAAGTTACAAAGCTTCTGTGACATATCCAAAGTTAACCAAGTAACACGTATTTGTGTGTAAATGTATAGAGGGACTTTATCCACTATACAATAGTATCAGTATTCTTTTAGACACTCATTCATAAACTATCTTTTGTTGTTTCCAAATACTCTCATGTTTTAGAACCTCATGCTTAAAATTTAGATAAAGTTATTAAAAGATGGAGACATGTTTTATTTATTATATCTCTTTCAGCACTCTATAGTAGATACAAATATTTGGCTAAGGATTTAGTCCATGTTCAAGTCAATAGAAGACCTTTCAGATCTACTCTCAATATGATATCCCTACAGTCAGGCTGTGTTGGCTCTGGAGGGCTATACGGAATCCTTAAAATCCATATTTGGTGGTCTAATAAAATAATTGATCTATATAAGAAAAATATTCCCACAGTATGTCATTGGCTAACTCCAGCCAATGCCAAGGCTCAACAGATGATGCCCTTAGGCAGAAAAGAGTTGTGTAACCTCAGGAATTGTAAGAATGGATGTCATCTCCATCCTCTCAACCTCAAGGAAAAGACTGAACTGAATAGAAACTGAAAAAATTTACAATATTAAAAAATTTAAAATATTAAGAATATTTTACTCCATTTAATGGAAGATAATAATTTGTATATAATAGGTCATTAAAAAGAAATTAGTTAGAATAGTTCATTGTTTAGATTCACCAGGAAATAATTAATTTGATTTAGGAAACCAATACTATTCTTGGTTTTATATATGGGTTACTCGAAGTACAAGAAACATGTTTCTTAACCACATTCAAATTAGCCACTTTATCAGGTAGGGATCTTTGGTCACAATAAATAGAGACTCTGGTTCAATTAAGGAAAGAAAAAATTATTGAAATTCATTGATTTTTCATACAATTATTGAGAATCTTAAAAGCTAAGGTGAAGTAAAAGCAGGAACCAAGGCATTTGGGGAGTGCACTAAAAAGCTGGAAGCATATTCTGTAAGAACAGTAGGAGAAACAGATCCTTAACTATTTCAGGCTCTTTGTTTTTTAAATCTTGATTCCAATTTTATAGAGGAAACAAAAGAATGACCTAGCCAATGTCAACCTGCACATGCTGTGCAGGTGAAGGGAATTCCTTGGATTTGTCTGAATAAGCAGTGATAATAAATGGGTAAACTCTCAAGGGGAAAGGGAGGGTGCTATTAAAAAGATCAAATGAATGCAAAGCAGCCAAAAATCAGGTTAAATTCGCCTCTATATTTGTTTGATTTTGAATTTCTTCTTACACAGCTACCAAAATAAAATTACGAGGAAGAGTTATTGTAATACAGTCGTTAGTGCTACTTTTCAAACCATTTTGCTATTTTTTGCCTTGAACTCTCCAGAAGTTCCATTATGAGTAAAATATTTACATGTAAATTAATGTCTCTGGCTCACCTGTGCTGTCTGTAAACCAGGCTATTTCCATATACTATTGTTTACACACTAAATGCACAGTAAATTATAATCCTATGCCATTTACTTGGATTTGAAACAAACCCAATATCTTTTCATTCAGCCTCCTCCTAAGAGCAGGCCAGCTCCCTAATTCCAGAAGTATTTAAACATTACACTGAGGAGGATAAGAATTTAAGGATGTGAAAGAGAATGTGCAGGTTCATTCAAATAGATTAGGAATATTTTCAAGTATGTTTTAAATTTAATAGATCTCCTATCCAAACTTAACAAAAACCTTTTACGACTATTGGGCTGAATTCTAATGTTATGATTGCTTCTACAAACAAATTCAATCCAATTTAGTAAAGGCAGGGAGGATTTGCCAGAAAAATTTTAAATAGGCCAGTTTTACTAGAAAAATACTAAATAGAATAATCTGCCATTTCCCATTAAACACTAGAGCTTAGACATAACCAAAATGGTTTTATGAACAACAAAATATTCAGACTAATGTGTCTCCTTATACCTGCCCAAGAAACTGGAATATCTTTAGTATGAACAGAAACAGCAGAAAACATCCAATAGATGCATTATATGATTTTAACTGTCTCCACAAACCACAGACAATTAACTATTCACACTTCAATTAGGGTAAACAAAGGATTTATACTATATTTGTTTACACCGAGAATAAACTGTTTTAGCGTGTCTTTCATAAACATTGTTCTTAATAAACACACACATATATACACACTTATTGGGAAGGTTAGCTTGCTTAATAACTAAATGCAGTAGACTTAATAAGAACCAAAGTAACTTGTATTCAATTTGTAGTTTTTGTATAGTTACCTAGCTTTGCAATCTAAATACATGAAAAACTGTTTTATATTTTTTCCTTGAAGATATGGGTTATGAATTATGAACAATTGTTAGTTACATTGGACTGTCACCACAAATCATATGGTATAGTTTATTGCATCACATAACTTTTAACTCATTTCTTTCCAAATATCTGTGTAGAGTTTATATAGCTATCTAAAAATTTACATATACCATATTTCAGCCATCATATAAAATTAATTATTGAATCAATGGATATATTTCACATTCTTCTGCTCTCTCTGGTACTTGAGATTATTACTCACTCCTTTATTCTTTCAGATTTTTCTCCTAGTTATCTTTTAATCACTGAGACTCTCTTTGTTGCATCTTCTGTTCTCTTTTCTTTTTTTATTTTTTAATTTTCATTTAATTTTTATTTTTCAATTATAGTTGACAAACAATATTATATTAGTTTCAGGTGTATAACAAAGTGATTAGACATTTATATAACTTATAAAGTGATCACCTTGACAAATTCAATACCCATATGACACCATACATAGATAGTTATTACAATATTACTGACTATATTCCCCACACTATACTCTACATCCCCATGTTTATTTTGTAACTACCAATTTGTCCTTCTTAAACCCCTCCCCTCTTCACTTATCCCTTCAATCTGCCTCCAAGCTGACAATCATCATATTGCTCTCTGTATCTATGAACTTAGTTTTGTTTGTTTATTTATCCTGTTCTCTAGATTCCACATATAAGAGAAATCATATGACATTTGTCTTTCTCTGTTTGACTTACTCCACTCAGCATGATATCCTCTAGGTTCATCCATGTTATTAAGGATGGCAGGATTTCATTCTTTTTTATGTCTGGGAAACTCTTTATCTTGCCTTGGATTCTAAATGATAGCTTTGCTGGGTATAGTAATCTTGGTTGTAGGTTCTTGTCCTTCATCATTTTGACTATTTCGTGCCACACTTTTCACTTTTCAGTCTATGCAGATTATATGACAATTCTCATGTTCCTCTATAGAATGATGGCTCAAATCAATCATTCTGATCTCCACACCTCAAGAGCCAAGTGTCTACCAGATGTCTCCATTTAGGTGTCCCCCAAACATCTGTGGTCTCAAACTATTCACACTGAACTTCTCATCTGCTTTTCCACCCCACTCCCATTTTTCAACAGTATCACCATCCAATCAGGAACTTAATTCATCTTTTGTACCTTCCCTCATTTTATCCCAACTTTCAATTTATCATGAAATCTATTTAATACTATCTTCCTAATATATTTTGATCTCCTCTCTTTTATTTAGGCATTATCATTTTGATTTTGAATATTTCTTTTCCTAGATTAAAACCCTTAGACAGCTTCTCTATGCCTTTAAAAACCATCATGTCACCATGGTTGGCTTACAGCCTTCCCATAAGCTAGATCCTACTTGCATTTATAGTTTCAACTCTAGGCAGCCCACTCCACTTAATTGTCACATTTTCTGATCCTTGAAAAGATAAGTTCTGTCTTACTTCTCTGTTCCTTTATTCATGCTGTCATTTCTTCATTTGGCTCTTTCATCATAAAAGGTAGGTTTGTATTATGTACTCTCCAATTATGCCTATCTTTTCTGACTAGAATTTTATGTCTTTGCTTTCATTTCTTTAAAGCACCTACCACAGCAACTGGTATGTAATAAATATATTTTTTCAATGCTAAAAACTCCTAAGCACTCTGCTTTGGTCAAATTATTTAAATTCTCTTTGCATCATTTTCCTTATTTGGAAAATATGGATATATAATAATATCTACTTTATAATGTGTTTGGGAAGAAGAAGCTGAATTAATGTATGTAAAACATTTATAACCATAAGTTCAAAATAAATATATTTCATATTATTATCATCAGTACTAGTTATTATCATTACTCCTTTGCTAGTCCTTTTCAGTCACCTCTTCTAGAGTATTTTTTATTGAACATTTCAAGTATTGTTTTTCTGCAGCCCTTCCAACAGCACTTGCTTCAGCTTTCCTCTTTATAGCAACACTAAACACCTTTGGCTTTCAGCAGCATTCAGAACATCTCTTTTTCCAGAATCAGCAACCATTTTCAATTTCCTTTTCATTGTTGACATATCACGTGTTTAATAAACACTTTGGGACTATAGCCTAAATTTAGAAAAGCAGTTTCTATAGCTGGACAGCTTGGGTTTGAATCCTAGCTCCTGCATTTATAACTGGCCACTGCAGGGAAATGTATTTAGCTTCTCTAGCCCTCAGTTTTCTTATCCATCAAAAAAAAAATTGAGAATAATACCTCATAAAATCTTCAGAAAATTAAATGAATTGGTAGTTACAGTATACTTAGAATATTACACGGGAATAGTATACTCTTAATAAATGCTGATAGGAACACATCCAGTCAAGTGGCGCAGCCTACTCTATTATGATGCATTATTGCCTAAAGTACTTTCAGAATATAGTCATTGATGTCAAATTGAGCTTTCACAACCATAAGCAAAAATAGAATGTATATTTTTTGTCAGGACACAAGACCTGGAAAGTACATTTAAAAAAGTAGTTATAAAACCATTGTTTGAAAAATGAGGAAATAAAGGCCTATAATCATTATATAGTTTCTCTTTTGAACTAGGATAATTCACAAGCTTCTGCACCAATCCCCAATGTCTGATATTTGGCAACTGCTGACAACAGAACATTATTGCACACAGAGAGAGCACTGGCCTTTTGGTCTGCACCAGATCACCATTATACACAGGGAAATGGCCAGACTATCATAGTACACAGGTAATGCTGGTCTTCCACTGCACCAAACCAACACAGCACACAGGAAGAAAGGCAAAATAGAGAGAAGTAGCTAAAAGCAGACCCTGAAGAAGACTACTTAGGCTCAAATTTGCGTTGTGCCACTTAATATTCCTCAGACCATGGACAACTTGCTAAGTTCTATGTGCCAAACCAATCATTTGTTTAAAGTTAAAATGAACAAAAGTATACATACATAAAACTTAGATCAGTACTCTCCATGGAGTAGCACTATGTAAGTTTTACTGATTATTATTGCAAATACATACAACTACAGGAACACTGCTAAATTTATTACTTCAAAGTCACAACTTTGTATCTTGTGCTAAATTTCAACATACTTCCTATTTTTCCCCCAAGTACCATAGGCTACTGGAAATTAATGACTTTTTTGTTTTAAATAATTTTAAAATAAAGGTTATCATAATCATACTTATCAAAATGAAGCTTAGTTTTTGTTTAGAGAGTTTATTTGGCTTAAGATTCTGTAGGAAAGTAAGTCAGCTTTTCTAAGGTGGTAGTAGCAGAAGTAGAATCACCATGAAGCCATTGAAGCTTACACTGCAGAGCCTCTCAGTTTTATAGGCTACTCCAAAGCTGTGAGAAGGTCTAAAAATGTGTTCACTGAGTAAATAATTTAATTTTCAAAAGTTGTATATATTTATGTTCTTTTCTAGAAAGAAGACACCCATATTATATAACCTTCATGTTACACAAATCTGGATTCACCCTTGGATAATATTGACATCACTGTCATATTTGTATGCAAATGACACAGAAAAACTATTGTGTAACAGTGGTCCCTTCTATACTGGGCACTTGGAAATTTTCCATTTTTTAATCTAAAACCACGGCTATTATTTGCAGGAAATTCCTGTCTCAAAGCCTCAGGCTGAGCTTCATCATCCCCGACATAGTCACAAGCCTTGTGTTTTTTATATTGTTTTTCTGCAGCCCACAGATTTGGTGTATTAATTGACAATGTGCTTTTATGTCAACTGCATAGCAATTCTTTTATCTACCCTGCCACAAATAGTGTACAATGGCTATTTTTTATTGCCTTATTTTCAAAAGGTGATATTAGAATCCTCAGACGTGTTTCTCTCCCGGCTAAGATTTTCACAGAGCAGTACTGACCCTGAGACAAAGAATTATATTATATACAAACATGTACAGGCATAAACATACCTACATACTGAATTCACTGTTTCCCATCACCTTCTTTGAATTCTGCATACTCTATAGAAAAATATTAATCTACCCATGACATTTCTATTACTGCTTCTGACACTGAAACCAAAGTCTTTGAGGTGTAAAATTAAAACACTCACTGCAAAACATTCTATGTATTTGCAATGGAAAATAATAGAATTCTTAGTTCATAAGCTCTTATATATTAAATTGGAGCTACACCTGTTTTTCTCTTGCTTATACCAGGCTTTGGGGAACTCAGAATCAGAGGCTGCCATTACATTGTGAAGTATTATTCTCTTCTGGTTATTTTTACTCAGATACTGTCGATCACACCACTGAAATAATCTTGCTTCTGCAAAATGTGCTCCAGGGAAACGTCAGCAATTCCATTACTGTGAAAGGTATTGGAAGATGGTTTGTGGTTAGCTGCTGGCTCTTGTTCAGCTGGTTATGTATTCATATTTTACAAGCTTCGCAGAGAGAGTTCTTACTGTTGAATAAAAAATATATAATTTTGTCATGACGTAGGAAACAGAAGAGAAGGAACTTCCTTGACTGATAATTGCTAGTCCGCCATTTCTTTAGTTCTAGCCTGTTGGCAATGTTATGATACCGAATCGAGCCTTGAAATTTCACCTGTGCTTATGGAGCATTTTCCAACTATGGAACTGAATATGATTTTTAACTCTTAATATGATTTCTCCTACCTAATTAGCCAAAAGATAGACAATACATTATCCTCAATGGACCAGAAACTATCTATAACCAATTGTTCTCTTGGGTCTGTTTAATCTAAAGTATTAGTCAAGAAATATTTTAAGGTCTTAAATTTTTCCTTATTTATATTTCGATAATTCATATTTCAATAATTATCAGACTTTACTAATTCTTTGTAACAAAAGAAATCTTCTAGACTTACAAAGAGAGAGACAAATGTGATAGATTGACACGATTGATCTTATCTAATTCTCCTCATGTGTTTTTTCAGTCTGCCTTTTCCAGGTCCAAATACCTGAAAACCTCATTGCTACTACAAGTATGTTCTACCCTAGAGGCTCCTTGGCGTTGCTAGAGATCTGTTAGCAAATTCATAAATATGACAATATGGAACTGTGAGGACACACAAGTTCTAAATAGTTTCTGAATCACAGTTGCTCGGAGGTCAGGGGAGTCCTTTGTATACTAAAACACATAAAATTGTTTACTGTACTTTAAACATTTGCTGAGGTTTCTTTCTCCCTCTCATTTGAAGGACATTTTCAAGATGAAAAATAACAATGTCCAGACATTACCCAGACCAATTATACAAGAATGGAAGTGAGGAGTTACAGGGAAGATTGGTAATTATACTGTGTAGCCAGGCTAAAAATCTTTATCAATATTTCTGGCCAATATGTAACCTGGGAAGTTTACCAGTTTGTTTCCACATTATGATTTAATGAGACTTCATGAGAAATATAATACACTTTTATTTTGTCACCTAAAAAGCCTTATTAGGCTGTTCAAAGACCAATACCTTGAATTTTACATGTTTATATGGAAATCAAGCATCACAATTTATGGCTGTGTTTATTTTAATGGAAGAATAGGATAAAAGTAAAATGTAAATTTATTCTGCACATATACATTAATATATGTGCAGAAGTAAACTGTATAGCTCAATAATCAAAGCTATTGTTTATCTCCCTAAACTTAATGCCTGCTAATGTTCTTGAAGTAGTCCTACCCATATTCTTCTAAATAATTTGGCCCTGTGGCTGAGACATTATCCTCAGACTTTGTCACTATGACCCCAAACATGGAAAAGCACATATCAATTCCCATCAAAGGGGGAACAGTTCTGCTTGCTTCATAAATGCTTTATTATAGAGGCTCTAACCTGATTGAAACAATGTTGGTTTCCATATCGAACAGAGCCCACCTTCTGTCCTTTTCATTTAGAAAGTAAAGATGCATTAAGATATGCAAATATAGAAAGATATGCAGGTCACTTTTTCTTTTCTTTAACTAAGTCATGATAAATTAAAAATTAATTTTTTAAAAGCTAAGAGCAAACACTCTTTCATTAACTTTTGGCTTTATTCTGCTAGAAGCTTAACTTTATCACAAGCTATTTAATGGCAAAAATATTTATTTTCATCTGAGTTTTTATACTAAAGAGGGGCCTACAGTTTTCAGTTACTCATACCCACACCAGCCTTTGGAGGAAACCACCAACATACTCTGTAATTGGTGACTTCACCTTCTTGAGAACAACTGATTGAACTAGGGAGAGAGGCTGATCTGCAGGCAATTATTCATAGGCCATTAATGATATGCCCAAGAGGGACACATTATACTAGAATGAGACAAGACACCCAATCAGAATCTGGGAGGCATTTCACTTGAATTCCTTAACTATTTCTCACTCGTTAAGCCATCTTCCAATAAGTTGATTTTCTGTGGTTTTCCCTACTACGGAGAAATTTGCTGGCCCTGATGTATTCATCTGCCTTTGTACTCACATTTTTTATTATGAATTTATAAATTATTATGCACATAGGTAAGCAAGTTTATCTTCTGAGAGAGAGAGGTCAAAACTTAATGTGCTGACTAATGGAAAGTTGCAGAGAATACAGTATTTAATACCCATCAACCTCTAGAGCATACTTTTCAAACTTTAAATGTACACAAAACTAACAGATGCTGCTGCAGTTGCTGCTGCTGCTTCATAAGTCATGCAAGATTCTAGAGACCTTGTTAATCAAACTGTTGTCTTGAATCCAATAACATTACATTGAAGCTTATTGGAATCTTAAGACTTACTCTAGATCAATGGCTCATAATTTTTATTTTGACTTCAGTGATTTTATGCACAGTAAAATTGAGAAGCACTGTTCTAAGACCAGTAATTGTCAAAAGGCCAGCAGTACTGGCATCATCTGGGAACTTATTAGAACTGCAAATTCTTAGACACCAGCTTTGATCTATTTAATCAAAAATCTCTGGGCCACAGTAATCTGTATTCTAACAAACTTTTCAGATGATTCTGATGCAGATTAAAGTTTGGGAATCACTGCTCTAGACCAGTAGTTCTCAAACTTTGCTGCACATTAGAATCACCAGAAGAGCTTTTAAAATTTCTGATAGCTATATAATCTCACGAATTAAATCAAAGTGCCTTGAAATAAGAGACATCAGTATTTTTCAAAGATTCCAGGTGATTCCAATGGCCAGTGAAGTATAGGAACCAATGCTTATACTATAATAAATTCACAAAGATCAATGGCAACTCTAGAAGAAGTTCTCTATTTTACATCCATATTGGAATCACCTGATTGATGCCAAGATCCCATTCTCAGAAATGCTGATTTAATTGATCTCAAAATCAGGATCGCTTTTTCCTTTATTGGTTTTTAAATTCACAAAAGTACAGTATACCTCACTATTTATGGTATACTGTTTGATGGGTCTTCTTCACAAATGTATAGTATCACATTTCCACCTCCAGAGTCATTGATACAAAATGGTTCCATCATCCACAAAATTTCTTCTGCCATCCTTTTCTGGTCAATCCTTCCACCAACTTTCAGCCCCTATAACCCTTGATATTTTGTATTTCAGTTTGGGTAATTAGCTGATTCAGGAAAAGCCATAATCAAGAAAAGCCATCAACTTGCAGTATGTTCATCTCTTTTTGTTGTAAAGATGTGTGTGTATAAGTGACACCCTTCTCAGCTCTCTACTACATGCCAAAGCAGAAATCAGAAGTCTGTTGACTGGAACTTTAAATATATCCCAAGTGATTTTAATGTGCATCCAAGGCTAAGGGCCACCGCCTTTTAGGAGTAATCTTTGAAGCCAGCTAGATTCCTCCCTTTAGAACATTTCTGTCTTGTCCTTTGCTGACCATGTTGTATTGCTCAAAATAGTAACAGAAGATGCTTTTCAGGCCCAAAGCAGGTTAATTAATGGCACAGTAAATTTCCTTCCTAGTATTTTTTTCCCCTATTTTATAACCAGACGGAGGGAGGGAGGGAGGAGGGAGGCAGGGAGAGGAGAAAGGAAGGAAGGGGAAGGGAAGGGGGGGTTAAGGCATGAAGGAAGGAAGGGTGCTGAAGGAAGGAAGGAAGGAAGGAAGGAAGGAAGGAAGGAAGGAAGAAAACCAAAGGGGGAAAAAGAGAGAGAAAAAAAGAAAGGGTAAGAGCTGCACGAATAAATTTACTTCTGCATTTTTCAAACCAGAGCATTATCAAGCATAAAAAAATCAATAAAACATGAAGAGAAATAGAGAACATAGATATTAAGTAATCATTTTGACACCTATTACAACAGAAGAAGGAATACGTACAGGTATATATGACTTTTTCAAGTCAAAATATTTGGGGTAAAATGAGAAATCACTACATAAAACTTTACATTTCTTTTCAATTGTAACATCACTGAAAAAAGTTAAAAGCTAGTTAAAATTGCATTATTTGAGGGAAAAAAAACAGACTCTAAAAAATAAATGATCACTTATAACATTCCTTAAACTGTTCTGTACTGTAACTTCCACAGATGGAAATTCCAGTGTTTGTGTTCCTTCTTTCTTTGAAAATAGAAATACTTTACTTTATTTTCCATAGAGGTTAATTTGGTAAAATTACTAAAATTTCTTTTATCTTTATCCTTTCAAGATTTATATTACTGTATTATAGATACTATTTTCTAATATACTGATATTCTCCAGTTTCAGAAACTTTCCAGGTTCTTCAGGCTTCACACATCTAATAAACTCAGAAGAGACAATTCTCACACCAAAGTCTAACCAGAAATGTAGGAGCACCTAAAGATACTAAAGAATTACAAAATGATGGTCATCAGAAATTTCTGACTTTATTTACTTTGCTTCTACCCCTACTCCCCTTAATCCAACACAGAAACACACACAGTGACACAGGCATGGCTACACCCATTTAAATACAGATAACTGATTTATATCCCTGGAAATATCCAAAAGTGAAATGTAACTTATAATTTTATATCCATTGTACTAGCTGACTCCTAGATACTATTCTACTTTACATTCCAGGCATAAACTCCACCCAATTATGCATGTCTATGCATATTTATAACAAAGAGGAAGTGGTAAATTCTGAAACATGTTTTCTTTAGTTCTAGTTTCAACAAGCCTTTTTCACCTGGCCATCAAGTCATATGCTTGCTATTCTAAAATTTAAATTCAGTAATTGCTGTAAAACTTAATCCAGGCTGGTTTAATACCAAGAGTCACAGATGTTGTATCAGCTTAAAATAAGATCCCAAATAAGAAAATATTGCTTAAGTTACATTTGTTAAAAATAGTACCTTTACTAGGTTCATGTTTAAACTGATACCAGTAATTGCCAAAGAATGTGAGTCAATGAGCTAAAAAAAAAGAAAGGATTACCAATTAATGCTTTTACGATCTGTGAGCTATTTGGAAATGGGTTTTCAAATATAGATAAGAACACTAAAAACATACAAGAAATGTCTGATGAATAAACCCCGGGGTTATAGTTGGGTACTTACCACTATTAACTGATAACTCTAGGTCACCTAATACACAGAGAACTGGACTTTTCATGTGAAGATAAATACATTTTATTTTTGTTTATTAAAATGTCGCTGGTTTGTATTAAGGAGAATTTGTATTAAGGTGAGAAGAAATAAAAATATATTTACCCAAAAGATGTGCATATGTGGAGTACACATAGCTCTCTTTTACTCATCCTGCCAGTCAGTTGTGGCTGATTTACTAACTCCTGGAAATCAGAGGGCATCTAAAAGTTCTCAAGTCTCCACAGAAGAATGAGCAAAAAGTCAATCCAATCTAGCTTCAAGTTGGTAGATTCAGGTCAGTTCAAAGTTTTCTCAGAGATTCATAGAAGAGAGAGATTGTAATAACATTGAGCTTTGAAAAAATATATAGTAAGACTAGATAGAATAGTGTTCTGTAGCCCACTCATGCTGGCTCTGGAAAACCAATTGTGTACTTCTTCCTAACTCTACATGGGTAGCTTGAAATTAGCTGTAACAGAAATGTTTAGAACTTGGAAATTGACAATCTACAAATCAGATTTTTGTCTCCCAGAGATCTAGTTTACCAGCATACTTCAAGAATAGAAGTTTTCAGTCAAAATGACATGCATTAAAAAAACATTTATAAGAATGCTGTGCAACTGTGTTAAATTTATGGACAAGCTTATACTATAAAAGACTCAATTTCAGTTGTGAGTAGAAGAAATAAGCTGATATCTAGAGACCAAAACTTGTTCTTATTTTCCCAATATGACACAGTTCCCATGGATGAAATGCTTCATAAAATAGCCATATTTGCACATCAATAGGTTGATGACTGCAATGGTATGAATGTTTGTATCCCCTACCCTCAAAATTGATATGTTGAAATTCTAACCTCCAAAGGTGATAGTATTAGGAGGTGGGGCTTTGGGGAGGGTCTTAGATCATGAGGGTAGAGACTTCATGAATGGGGTTAGTTTTCTTTATAAAAGAGACCCCATAGAGATCCCTAGCCCCTTCCACCATGTGAGGACACAGTGAGAAGGCACAGACTATGAACCGCGAAGAAGGCCCTCACCAGACTAAGGTGGCACCCTGATCTAGGACTCCCAGCCTCCAGAATTGTGAATTTCTGTTTTGCATAAGCTACCCAGTATGTGATATTTTGTTACAGCCCAATTAAATTAAGACAGGAAAAATTTTGAATGAGAAACCTGAAAGTACCTAAAATGGTAGTAGAACTCAGCCCATTTAACTTGCTCTCTTTTTCCTACATCATGAAGCACATTTTCTCCTTTCAAAATAAATATACTGTTCTTTGGCTAGAAGTATTAAACTATAAACCAGAAGGCCAAAAAGTTTGTGGTTCAGATGAGAAAGTCTGGAAAAGCAGCCTAAGTGAGCACTGTGTATTTTCCTTGAATGTGATGATAGAAACTTCGTGTTTACCTTCAGATTCTCATTTTCTAGGCCAATACAATCTTGCAACCTCTATTTTTCTTGACTCCTATCCTGAGTTGACCTCAAGGTGACTACAGAAATCTTGGTAGCTTATAATAGTAGATGTTATATATAATGTTCAGAACTGGGAAATATTTTTAAAATTACCTTGTGTTCAATCTTTCCAATAATATACCAGATGTAATACTGGAAAATGAATCCAGACATTACAAAAACCTGCTAGAGAAATTCAGCCTTAATCTTAGAGAAGTTCATAAATGCTTCAACCAGGCAGCAGTTGAAATTAAAGTACACTGGAAATGTAAGATTCCAAAGTTTCTTTTCAAGGATCTCAGAAAAACTTCAAAGTTTTTATATTTGGAATGCTGCAATTAATCAAGATTAAATTGGATGATTTGAATTCATTAAGGTTTTCCAGAAAAAATCATTGCTAAAAAACAAAGAAGCTTTTGGAAGCTCCAATTTTGCCTTTAAAATGTAATTAGTAATATGACATTAAATATTGTGACACAACAATTTTTCAAACCAAATCATTCAGAATATTATTTTACTTATTCTAAAATTTTTGCCACACTTGAAGTTATTATATGAAAATAACAGTCCCTAATAACATTTTTATGTATTAGGAACATATCATGTTTAGATAAATTATAAAGTGATAAATTCAGTTTCTGCCTCCCACTATCAAAATAAACACTTATCTTAGAAAAGTGCTAGAAATGAAGTATATTGTTAACTTTATAAATACATATCAATTTTTTAAATTTTATTATTATAAAATATTTTAAATAAGTTACTAGACTTGAGTGTGTTGATGTATAATGTAGGAGCAGGAGAAGATAAATGAAGGCTCCATTTTAAAACCACAATATATAATATAATGCATTTCCTACTCCTGGAAATTCTACTTGTTTATGCTAAAATTTGAGGGGAAAAACACATGTAAAGTTTGTTTTAAAATTCAAGGTCTCCTATGATAGATGATTGGTTACAGAAGCTCTGGTACATATATACAATGGAGTATTACTCAGCCATAAGAAGAGATGGAACACTTCCATTTGAGACATGGATGGACCTCAAGATAATCATGCTAAGCGAAATAAGCCAGACTGAAAAAGTTGAAAATCACATGACATCACTTATATGTGGGATATAAACATAAAAGCAACAAATGAACAGGACAAACAGAGACTCATGGACATGCACAATGGACTAGTGGTAACCAGAGGGGAGGGAGCAGGAAGAAGTGAGGAGGTAGATGGGGGAAAAAAAATTTAAATCATTTCTTCAATTAGAAAGAAAGAAAGAAAGAAAGAAAGAAGAAAGGAAGGAAGGAAGGAAGGAAGGAAGGAAGGAAGGAAGGAAAGAAGAAAAAAAAATCAAGGTCTACCACTTGTAGGCCATCCTTCTTACTGGACCATTGTGTATGCTAGTCCCTGTAGACATACCCCAGTCCATGAATGACATAAGCTGCAAGGCTCCTAGTCTAGGCATGGATGAAGAAGAAACTGCAAAATACATAGTGGGTAGGTACGAGTGAGAAAATCTATTATTTTTTAAAAAGCCATTAAGATACTGTTAGTTAAGACCAACATCTAGATGGCTTTAACAACACAAAGTTCCTCTTTTAGCTTTTCTATATTGACTTCTGTGTTAGGAACAGTAAAAATTTATACCATCATAAAATTTTTTAGAGAGATAAATCAGTGAAAATGATTGTGTAAGATCTCTAAAAATTCTCTCCTCCATAAAAGCAATGTAGAACTGGTAAAAATTTTATCGGAACTCTGGAAAGTAACCAAAGGCTTGCAGCAATCTGGGGAGTATTTATTCAAGAAATATGGCTGAATGTCAGTAAAAAGAGCAAGTTTTGCGGCATTTTAACTTGCCTTATTCTCATCCCACTCTCCAGTTCCATGGTAGCCTGAAAAATCAACAGCTTATAGTCACAGTGAAAACTAGCAGGCAAGCAGCTACCAGGGGAGGCAGAACAGGGTTGGAATGCTTTCAAGTCTTATTCTCAGAGAACTGTGGCTCCTTGGAAGATTCCACTTGCATTGTCTTTAATTGACCTGCCTCTGAGCTCAACTTGTGTAAAAAGTCTTACCCCCAAAGGTGTTTGCCAAAATAATTTCGAGGCAGTCATTTAAATTTGTGACTATTTGAGGCAATAAATAAAAGTTGAGGCAAAATATAAAGTATGCAAAAAGCTAAGAAGTAAAAAAATCTGGAGAATAAAGATGTTCATAAGAGCTTTGAAAACCTGTGACATATTCTTGGGAATTTAGAAGTTCATACATGAGTGGAGGTCTGTAAGTATGCTCAGGGCTGTGCACATGCTCAGGAAAGACTTTCACTTCAGGCTAAACTTGAGGCTCTGAAAAGGCAGGCAGTACATGAAAGCCAAAGTAGATTTGTCAACTCCCGGATTGAGTGCTGTACATATACCCCAACAAGCAAACAGAGCCACTTGGCAAAAACTGAGAGTATTCATTCCATTACGGAAATCTTTGTTTAATCATTAGCTGACAACTGATCTAACCAATAAGGAACTTCGGTGCTCACAAATAATGAAGAATATAGACCTTATAGAATTAATTCAGAAAAGTCATTAAACAAAGATAATAACAACAACAACAAAAATGGTAACATCAATATACCCTGGGGAAAAGAATCTGATTTCCAGAGTTGAAACGTTATATTATTTAAAATGTTCATTTTTCTTTTTTTTTCTTTTTTTATTGTTTATTGGGGTAACATTGGTTAATACAATTATATCATTTTCAGGTGTACATTATAATTTGACATCTGTATATTCTATTGTGTGTTTACCACCCAAAGTCCGGTTTCCTTCAGCTACCATATATTTGATCCCCTTTACTCACTTCACCCTACCCCTTACCCCCCTATATTTGACCCCCTTTAACCATCTACCTACCCTCTCTTCCCTCACCCCCTACCTTCTGGTAACTACTAGTCTATAGTCCATGTCTATGAGTCTCTGTTTGTAATATGTTCATTTTCAAAAACAGTTAAGGTCTACTAGAAATGAGAAAATATGGCCTATGCACATGAAAAAAGCAATCTATAGAAATTGTCCCTGTGAAGCCCAAATTTTGAACTCACTATACAAAGACTTTAAATCAATTATTTAAAATGCGTTCAAGGACTAAAGAAAACCATATCTCAAAAGTCAAATGAAAGTGGCGAATGATGTAGCAACAAATAGATTATACCAATAAAGAGATAAAAATTAGAAAAAAAGAACCACATAAAATTCTAGAGTTGAAGTGTCAGTAACTGAAATTTTAAAGAAAAATTACTATAGGTATTTGACAGCAGATTTGAGGAAATTAAAGAATTATTAAACATTATAATAAGTGAATTGATATGCTTTAGTTTTAAAAAAAAAATGAAATAAAGACAAATGAACATGATCTCAGAGATCTGAGAGAAAATGTCAAGTGTACCAATATAGGTAAAATGCAAGTCTCAGAAGAAGAGCAGACAAAGGAACAGAAAAATAATTTAAAGAAATAATGTCAGAAATTTTCCAAAATTGAATGAAAAGGATTAATCTACACATTCAAGAAACTCAACAAACTCCAAATGATACACATTCAAACAAGTCCATACTTAGACACATTAAAATCTAATTATTGAAACTCAAAGACAAGAGAAATCTTGAAATCAGCAAGAGAGAAGAACTTATCACATACAAAGTACCCTCAGTATGATTTATAGCTGAATTATCATAAGAATTCATGGAGACCAGAAACAGTTAGATGGAATATTCAAAGTGCTAAAAGAAAAAGACTGTCAACCAAGAATCCTATAACAAGCAAAATTAACCTTCAAAAATTACAAAGAAATAAAGACTATTCTCATATTTAAGAAAATGAGAGTTTCTGTCACTAGCTAACCTGCCCCACAAAAAGGCCAAAGGGAGATCTTCAAATATTAATGAACAACATTAATGACCAAATCTACATGAGGAAATAAACAGCTTCAGCAATTGTAACTACAGGGACACATGTAAAAGGAAGTATAAATACATTGTTTGTTTATACCTTTTTTCTTTTCTATGATTTAAAAGACAACTGCAAAAGGGAATAAATGCAAGTCTACGTTAATGGGCATTTAATGCATAAAGATGTAATTTGTATGACAATAACAGCACACAAATAGGAGAGGGAAACACAGCAATCCAGAAGCAAAGTGTTCATATTCTATTAAAATTAAGTTGGTATTAATTAAGACTACATTATTGTAAATTAAATGTTATTTTAACTTCTAGGCAATGACTAAAAATACTAATTTAAAATATACAGTAAAAGCAATAACAAAAGAATTGAAATGGTATGCTAAAAATAACTATTTAAGACAAAAGAGGGCACTAATAAGGAATGAAAGAACAAAAACATATGAGACATATAAAAAATAAATAGTCAAATAGCAGATATAAATCCTACTTTATCAGTAATTACATTAAATTTAAATGTATTAAATAGCTTAATCTCTACTTCACACCCTACACAAAAATTAACCCTAAATGACATAAGAAACAAAATATAAATGCTAAAAATATATAAATTGCAGAAGAAAACAGAAGTGTAAATAAATCTTCATGACTTGGATTAGGTAGTAATTTGTTAGGTACAACCTGAAGCATAGAGACAAAAGAAAAAAATACATAAATTGAACTATAACAAAATTAAAAACCTTTGATCATAAAAGAACTCTATCAAGAAATTGAAAAGACAATCAACTGAATGGAGGAAAATATTTGCAGTCCAGTATACATATTATACAAAAACTTACAAAGTTATGAATAAAAAATATATTCCAATTTAAAAATGAGCAAAGAATTTAAATAAACCTTTCTACAAAGAAAATATATAAATGGCCAATAAGCACATGACATATGCATGACATCATTAGTCTTTAGGAAAATGCAAATCTAAAGTACAATGAAATACGATACTACACCTATGAGAATGGTATCATTTTCTTATAAACAAGAAAAGAAAATAATAAATTTCAGTGCAGGTGAAGAAATTGTATCTCTTACATTTTGCTTGTGGAAATAAAAAATTGTATAGCTGCTTTGGAAAACAGTTTAGCAATTCCTCAAAAAGTTAAACATTGAGTTACCATATGACCCAGCAATTCCACCCTTAGTTATTTACTCAAAATAATTGAAAACATATGTCCACACAGAAACATGTACAGGAATGTTCATGGTAGCATTATTCATAATAGCCAAAAAGTGTAAACAGTCCAAATGTCTATCAACTGATTAAGAGATAACAAAATGTGATATATTCATACAATGAAATAACATTCAGCCATAAAAATAATGAAGTACTGATACTTACTATAACATGGTAAACCTTGAAAACATTATGCTAAGTAAAAGGAGTCAGATACAAAATATTACATAGTGTATGATTTCATTTATATGAAATGAGCAGAAAAAGCAAATCAGAAAAGTAGAAAGAAAGTAAATCAGGAATTGCCCAGTTTGGGCGAATTGAATGAGGACTTAGAGAGTGACTGATAATGGGTACAGTACAGCTCTTAGGTGAGACAAAAACATTCCAAAATTAGGTTTTTGTTACGGTTGCATAACTCCGTGAATATACTAAAACACATCAAATCGTATGCTTTAAATAGACAAATTTTATAGTATGTGAATTATATGTCAATAAAAACAGTCAAAAACTTTAATTAAGGAATTAAAATAATATCTAATGTGAACAGGAAAAAGAAATATGAAAAAGAAAAAAAAAGAGAGAACGTGCTGGAAAGAATAAGTAAACTTAGTCTAGAAAGGAATAAGAATGACATTCAAATAGCTGGCCCTAATATTTAGGTTGAACGAGTTTGTTTGTTTGTTTATTTAAAGATATATATATATCTTTTTTTTTAGGTGAGACAACCCTTGGTTAACCTCATAGATTGCAAAGACCTCATCAGCTTATTATCCCTTATTTTTTTATTTTTTTACACCTACAGCACCTGGTCTTCCTAGGTGGTCTCTCATCCAAGTACTAACCAGGCCCGACCCTGTTTAACTTCCGAGATCAGATGGGATGGGGTTTGTTCAGGGTAGCATGGCCATAGATGCAAAATTACCTATAAAAAAAAAAAAAAACTTTCTGCATTATTTAATAATGCAAATTTGAGGTAACAAAGATAAATATGGTGCATAAACATGGTATGAAATGCAGACTTCCCTAGCACTCCCACCCTAGTGATAATCTGCACAAAGAGTTACCATTATTCTGTCCTTGCATATTATGAGTTTGTTCGTTTTTGAACTTCATATAAACAGAATCATATATTGTTTACCATTGTTTTAATATTTTTCATCATTATATATGTGATGTTTTTGTTGTTGCAAATAGCAATAGTTCTTCACTGCAGTGTGGAATTCCAGTGTATAAATGTACCACAATTTATGTAGGTGTTCAACTGAGGATAGTTTGTTCTGTTTCCAATTTTTTACTATTGTAAATAACACCACTATAAACATGTTTTGATAGAAATAAGCATTCATTTTGTTTGCTATATAATCAGTAGTAGAAGTTTTGGGTCATAGGTATAAGTATGTTTAGCTTTAGTAGATACTGTCAGATTTCCAACATGGTCATACCTATTTATATTCCCACCAGCAATGTATGAAGTTTCCAGTTGCTCCTTATTTTTGTCTAGTTTTTAATCAAGTCTTATTAATTTATCCATCTTCTCTGGTTAATGCTTACTGAAATACTATTTAAGAAATCTTTGTCTATCCCTGAATATATTTTCCTATATTTTATTCTAGAAACTGTATTGTTCTACCTTTCACATATAGGTCTAGAATCAATCCCAACATAATTTTCATGTATATAGAGTCAAGATTTATTTTTCCATATTCAGTTTATTCATTTATCATTACACTGCCATAACAATTTTTCATTAGTTTACTGTATATTGGTAAGTCTTTTCCTCAGATATATTTTGTTCCGTTGGTTAACTTGTCTGCCCTTGCATAAATAGGGCATTATCTTAATCAAAGTAGCTTAAAACAGTCTCAATGTCTGGTACTTCAAAATATTTCTTTGGATGTTTCAGGTCTTTTGCATTTCTTTATGTTTTGGAATCAACTTGCCAACTTCCACAAAAAAAAAAAAAAAAAAAAATGCTGAACTTTTGATTAAGGTTGCATAGAGTGCGAGCAGAGATGACATCTTAACAAAAATTAGTCTTCCACTCAATTAATATGGTGTTTTATTATAAATTGAAAAATAGTGTTTTAATTTCTAATTATTATTACTTTATAAACATATAATGAATTTTATATATTTACCAGTGATCTTACTAAACTCCATTATTTCTTTCGTAGTTTGTGAATTTTCACACAAATGAGTATTATATCTGCAAATAATGACAATTTTCTCCTTAGTTTTAAGAATATATTTTTCAGATTGCTTTCAGTCAAGATGGTGGAATAAGTAAACACTGCATGCTTCCTCCCATAACCACATTAAATTATAAGTTGCAACTAAATTATAAAACAATCAACATAGAAAACGACCTGAAAACTAGCTGGACAGAACTCCTGTAACTGGAGATATAAAGAGGAAACCACATTGAGAATGGTAGGAGCAGAGACATGAAATGGGCAGATCCCATACCCACATGTGTTGGTTGAGCATCGGGAGGGATATCTTGGTTGCAGAGGAGCAAGAGGCCTCAGCCCCACACCAGGACTCCCCAGCCCAGTGTTCCAGTGCTGGGAAGAGGAGTTACCACAAAATCTGGCTGTGAAAATCACTAGGGATTCCAACCATCCAGGTGAGACAGAAGGCAGCTGTAAATCCAGATGTCCCTTTCAAAGGCCTGCACACAGACTCACTACTTTGCAGGCGCTTGCCCTGGGCTACAGCAAAAGAATAGCAGCTCAGGAGGTGCCAGAGATATACAGAGAAAGACTGAGTTGTATGGCTTTAAGATGAAGGCTGGAGGGAGAGCTGTCATTGTCCTTTTGTTGAGCCATTTTCCTGTGCAGCTTGAAGGTGAGTGCCATTTTGCCTTTGTTGAACCTTCCCTCTACATGGCTAAAACTGAATCTGCACTGGCCTGGTGAGATATGTGTACTCCACTCCATGACACCCTGAAATCCTATTCCACCCAACTCAAAAATTGCTCAGTGGCAATTTCCAGTAGTTACTGGGCAATCAGGCCCACTCCACTCTCCAAGTAGGAAGTTTCTTCCACAAGAATCAATAGGCTTCAGATTACATACCTCAGGATACAATTTCAGTGACAGGCAACCAGTCCCTAGCTGCAGTATTTCTTAAACAAATCTTGGGGATCTGTGAGCTCAAGGTAGGCAGCAGGTAGCCTCAGTGTGAGTTGAGTCTTCTACCAGTGGCCACAGGTTTAGCACTGGCAACAAATCTGAATCTGCACCAACCTGAGAAATACCGCTTGCCCCATGCTAGTGACTCCCTGAGAATTCACTTCATCCAACTCTTGTACCCCTGGAGCTCATTCAGCTGCTGAGCCTGAAGCTGCTGAGCTCATTCAGCTGCTGAGCCTGAAGAGCCTGAAGTGTCCTAGGCCTTTTGCTAAGCTGTTCAAGACCCAATATTAGTGGCAATCGACCTCTGTTCACCCTCTCCCACATACCTCCAGGTCCAGCTTAAGCAGCAACCAAATATGAATAGCTTCGAAGCTCCTATAAAGTAGCACTGGGCTGATCAGAGGCCTGGGCTGACTTTGCCTGCATGGGACCCCCTCCCAAGGGGCTCCGGAATCAACACACCCAGAGGCTGGTGTTAGACCTCTACAGAGCATTCATTACCTGATTAGTCCCACAAATAACACACCCAAAGAGTAGTCTCAACAAGGATATGAACTCACTGGAGTGCACCGCATTATTTGGGGCCAACCCCCACACAGCAGTTCATACACTGTGGGCATGGCCAATCTTCACAAGCAGTCAGCCTGAGAGTCAGTCTCACTCACTGACATGCCAACAACAAACAAAGTTCAACTACAACAAGAGGACACACACAACAACACAAGGGGCACTCCTGGAGCACCCAGTGTAAGTGATCAGGGAGACTGCACCACTGGGCCACACGAAACACCTACTATATGAAGTCACCCAGCTAAACTGGGAGACATAACAGATATATCTAAAGTACAGCATAGGGAATATAGGCAATAATATAGTAATAACTATATATAGTGCCAGGGGGGTATTTAGACTAATTGGGGGAATTGTTTCATAAATTATATATAAATGTCTAATCACTATGCTATATACCTGAAACTAATAAAAAATAAAATTGTATGTCAATTCTAATTGAAAAATAAAAATTAAAAATATATTTTTCTTTTATTTTTCTTCTTCTTACACTAGCTAAGAATTTCAATGCAATATTGAGTAGAAATCCAATAGTGGACATCCTCATTTTGTTTCCAATTGCAGAAGGAAGCTGTTCAGTTTTTTTACTATTATGTTGGATAATAACTATAGGTTGTCATTTTTTATATATCTTAATTGCATTAAGAAAGATCCCTCTATTTTTGGTTTTCTGATTGTTTTTATACGAAATGCTGTTGGATTTTATCGAATGATTTTTCTACATCAATGAAGTTAAACATGATTTTCCTCTTTATTTGATATGGGTGTTAAAGTATATTGATTAATGTCCCAATATTTAACCAATCTTGCATTCCTGGAATTTGCCTCACTTCATTATCTTGTTTAAGATTTTACATCTCTGTTCATGAAAAAATTTGGCCTTAGTTTTCTTTCCTTGCAGAGTCATTATATGATTTGGAATCAGTGTCATCGTGGTTTCATAACACAAGTTGAAAATTGCCCCCTTCTTTATTTTCTGAAATAGTTTGTGCAAGATTGATATTAGGCAAATTGATTCATCCTTAAATATTTGTAGGAAATCACCAATGAATCTATTTAGGCACAGAGCATGCCCATTCTCATCAGGCAACCCCACCCAGATTAGATTAGCAAGGAAATAAGCACACACCAGGCTACCCAACCTGGAACCCATATTCCTTCAGGCCAAATGATGCACCAGTCACCACATGCGACCGCCCCAACTACAACTGGCCTGTCAAAACTGTTCCATACACGATCTGCTCAGAAAACACTCTTTCAAAACTGAGAGAGATAGCTATTCAATTCAACTCATAGGAACAAATACAGAAGTCAAACAAAATGGGGAGACAGAAGAAAATGCCCTAAATGAAGGAAAAATGAAAAACTCCAGAGAAAAATCCTAATGAAATGGAGATAAGTAATTTGCTTGATAAAGTGATCTCTGGGATAAGATTAGGAACACTAACATTCACATTATAGGGAATACAGAAGGAGAAGGGAGAAAGAAAGGGGCATAAAAAATATTTTTAAAAATAATATCTAAAATTTTCCTAATCTGGAAAAGGAACCAGATATCCAGGTCCAGGAAGCACATAGAGTTCCAAACAAGATGAACCCAAAGAGACTGACACCAAGGCATATCCTAATTAAAATAGCAATGGTTAAGGATAAAGAGACAATCTTTTTTTATTATTTTTATTAAGTTTATTGGGGTAACACTGGTTAATGCAACTATATAATTTTCAGGTGTACACTATAATTTGACATCTATATATTCTATTGTGTGATTACCACTCAAAGTCTAGTGTCCTTTAGCTACCATATATTTGATCCCCTTTACCCACTTCACCCTCCTCCTACCTCCCTATATTTGACCTCCTTTACTCCATCTACCTCTCTCCTCCTCCTCCACTCCCTACCCTCTCGTAACCACTACTTCATTGTACATGTCCCTGAGTCTCTGTTTGTCCTGTTCATTTGTTGCTTTTAGGTTTATATCCCACATATAAGTGATATCATGTGATTTTCTACTTTTTCAGTCTGGCTTATTTCGCTTAGCATGATTATCTCGAGGTCCATCCAGGTTGTCGTAAATGGAAGTATTGAATCTCTTCTTATGGCTGAGTAATATTCCATTGTATTTATGTACCTCAGCTTTTTTAGCCAATCATCTATCATAGGACACTTTGGTTGCTTCCATGTCTCAGCCACTGTGAATGATGCTGCTATGAAAATCGGTATGCAAATATCTTTTGGGATATGGGTTTTCAAGTCTTTGGGTAAATACCCAGTAGAGGGAATGCTGGATCACATGATAGATCTATTCTTAGTTTTTTGGGAAACCTCCATACTGTTTTCCATAGTGGCTGTACCAATTTGCAGTCCCATCAGCAGTGAATGAGGGTTCCTTTTTCTCCTCATCCTCTCCAATATTTGTTATTACCTGTCCTGTTGATTATAGCTATTCTAACAGGTGTGAGATGATATCTCATTGTGGTTTTGATTTGCATTTCCCTAATAGCTAGCAATGTTTGTAGGCCATTCGTATGTTCTTTAGGGAGAAGTGTCTGTTCAGGTCCTTTGCCCATTTTTTGATTGGATTGTTTGTTTTTTTGTTGTTATTGAGTTCTATGAGTTCTTTGTATATTTTGAATATTAGGTCCTTATCGGAGGCGTTGCTTGCAAATATATTTTCCCATTGAGGTGGTTGTCTCTTTACCTTATTGACGATTTCTTTTGCTAAGCAGAAGCTTTTTAATTTGTTGTAGCCCCAATCATTTATTTTTGCTTATACTTCCCTTGCCTTTGAGGTCAAATTCACAAAATCTTCTTTAAGTCCAAGGTCCTTGAGTTTCATTCCTATGTTTTCTTCTATGCAATTTATTGTTTCAAGTCTTATATTCAGGTCCTTACTCCGTTTTGAGTTAATTTTGGTGTGTGGTGATAAAGTCAATCTTAAAGGCAGCAAAATGAAAAAAATAAATCTTATACCAGGGAAACCCCATAAGCCTATCAGCTTATTTCTCAGAAGCAACTTTACAGGCCAGAAGGGAGTGGTAAGTAATATTTCAAGTGCTAAAAGAAAGGAATCTACAACCTGAATACTTTATCCAGCAAGGTTATCTCTTAGAATTGAAGGAGAAATAAAGAGTTTCCCACAAGCAAAAACTAATGGAGTTCACCACCACTAAACTAGACTTACAGGAAATATTAACAGGTCTCTTTTATGCCTAAAAAAAAAGGTCACAATCAGAAATAAGAAAGTACAGGAAAGGAGAAAAAAATCTCACTGGTACAGGGAATATACAATAATCACAGTGAATAAACCATTTAAGAAGTTAATAGGAAGGTTAAAAGACAATAGTAACAAAATAAACTATAACTTCAATAAACAATCAGGAAATTTATAGAACAAACAGGTATAAAACAGGACATCAAAAACATAAAGAATAAAAACGTAATACTTTTGAATGTGTCAAGAGAACAGCAAAGAAAAATAAAACAACAAAAAACAATTAACAAAATGGCAATAAGCACACACCTATCAATAATTATCTTAAACTCAAATGGACTAAATGCTCTAATCAAAAGACATAAGGTGGCAGAATGGTTTAAAAAAGTGGCCCATCAATATGCTGCTTATAGGACACTCACTTCAGATCAAAAGATGTACACAGAATGAAAATGAAGGAATAAAAAGTTCCATGCAACTAGAAAAATAAAAGAGAAAGCTGAGGTAGCAATATTCATATCAGACAAATAGATTTTTAAACAATGTAAAAAGAGACAAAAAAAAGACATTACATAATATTAAAGGGGTCAATCCAAGAAAAGGATATAACAATTATAAATATCTATGCACCCAAAATAGGAGCACTGAAATATATAAAGCAAATGTTAATGGACATAAAGGCAGAAATTAACACTAACACTGTAATAGTTTGGGGACTTTAATACCCCACTTACATCAGTGGATAGATTACAGAAAATTACTAAGGAAATAATGGCCTTAAATGCCACATTAGACCAGTTTGACTTGATAGACATTTATTTATAGAGCGTTTTATCCAAAAATTACAGGTTACATAGTTTTCTCATGTGCACGTGGAATACTTTCCAAGATAGATCCCATACTAGGCTACAAAACAAGCCTCAAAAAATTCAAAAAGATTGAAATTATATCAAGCATATTTTCTGACCACAATGGCATGCAACTACAGGAAAACTGGAAAAAAACACAAATATGTGAAGATTAAACAATATGCTTCTAAACAACAAATGGATCAAAGAGGAAATCAAACCGGAAATCAAAAACAACCTTGTAAAAATGAAAATGAAGACACAACCCTACAAAATCTATGGAATGCAGCAAAAGCAGTTGTAAGGGAAACATTTATAGCTATTACAGGTCTACCTCAAGAAGCAGGAAAAATCCCAAATAAATAATTAAATTTACACCTAAAGAAACTAGAAAAAGAGGAACAAACAAAACTCAAACAAAAGAAATAATAAAGATCAGAGCAAAAATAAATAAAATAGAAAAGAGAAAAACAATAGAAAAGATTAATAAAACTAAGAGCTCTTTCTTTGAGAAGATAAATAAAATTGACAAGCCTCTAGCAAGATTCATCAGGCAGAAAAAAGAGAGAACACAAATAAATGAAATTATAAATGAAAGAGGAGAAATTATAACAGACACCATAAAAATACAAAAAAAAAATTAAAGAATACTATGAACAATTATATGCCAACAAAGTCGACAATCTAGAAGAAGTAAATTAAATTTTAGAAACATGCAACCTTCTAAGACTAAACCAAGAAGAAACAAAAGAATTGATGCAACTAAAAATGTGTTCTTTGAAAAGATTGAAAAACCCGATAACACTTTAGCAATACTGATGATGGACAAGTAAAGGAAAAACATTATGGTTTTTATTTGCATTTCTCTAATGACTAGTGATGATGAGCATCATAATATGTTCTTATTGTACTTTTAGTGTCTATAATGATGTAGCGATGTTGCTTTCTTTATTCCTCAAATGAGTAATTTGTGTTTTTCCTTTACTTGTCCATCATCAATATTGCTAAACTGTTATCAGTTTTTTCAATCTTTTCAAAGAACACATTTTTAACTGCATCGATTTGCTTATATATTTGTTTCTTCTTTTTATTATTTTTTGCATTCCCTTATTTCTTTGGGTTCAATTTATTGCTTTTATAGCTTCTTAAAATAAAAGTATAAATCATTTATTTTCAATCTTTCTTATATTCTAATATATGCATTAAGGCTCTAATTTGTCTCCAAACCACTGCTTTGGCGGCATCCTTCTAAGATTAATATGTTGATTTTCATTATTTTCTAATTATTGTTGAGTCTAAAATATTTTAGTTAAAATATTTTTTAATTACTCTTCTGATTTCTTCTTTGACCCATGGGTTACTTATCAGAAGTTTATTATTTAATCCAAATGTTTAGGGATTCTCTATTTTTCTATTGTTGATTTCTAGCTTATTTTTACTTTTTGTCAGAGAATATATTCTATATTATTTAAATTCTTAGAAATTTGTTGAGACAAAATACATATCAAATACAAAGAAATTTCAATAATATCTAGAGATTCATAGTCATACCCTTCTATTTCAGGAGTAGCAAGTAAAGAAGGATCTTCGCATTTTTGTTCTTTACTTCTTTTATATACATTTAAATAAAAAAATATTGCTTAGAAATATAATCATAACAAAAATCACCTGCACTCTGTGTGTATACCTGTATATTACCATTTTACAGTAGGTCCTATAAGCTATAGTGTTCTTATCACTTGGGCCAAAAGAAATTGTTAAAAAGATGAATGCAGATTATTCTCTTTCAGCAATGTAGCAAACACATCTGATCTTTGGAAAGTGAGTGAAAATTCTTCCTATATGATCTATCACTGTGGCAGATTCTGTCTCATCTTCCCAGAGTCAAATATTGTTAGCACCTTGGGACACAGATTCCTTATTTGTGCTTTGAAATTTCATTTTATTTATAGCTATACTTCCTGATATACATTAACTCACAAAATGTGTCCCCAGGTCATTGGAGGTTCTGTCTTGTCAATTTTATCAACAAATATGCAACTTTTAGAATAAGAATAAAAGCATTACTTTTAATGTTTTTTCTGTTTTCACATCTACACGAGCGATGGTACAGGCTATAACGATACCATTCAATATTGTAACTGACAATGTAGTACACCACTTTGGAAAGCTGTTTGGCTATTGATTAATTGTTCAATGCATATCTACCCTTTGACCCTACAATTCTAATCCAAGAGAATTGAAAACATATGTCCACAAAAAACCTTATACAAGAATATTCCATCATAACAGCCCAAATCAGCCTAGATATCCATCAATAGAAGAATGAATAACAAACTATTCATAGAATGGATACTACTCACAATAAAAAGGAAGAAACCACTGATATATCTAACAACGTAGGGGACAATCAAAACATTGTGCTGAGTGGAAGAAGCTAGAAACACAGAAAATTGTGTAGACTCAGTGTATATACAGTCCTAGAATAAGTAAAACTAACTAATGATAATAGAAAACAGATTTGTGTATATCTCTAGCTTCAAGGGTGGTAGAAACTGACCAGAAAAGAGCACAAAGAAACTTTTTTGATTGAAGGAGATGCTCTGTCTTGAGTGAATATGTATGCATCTGTCAAAACTAATTGAATCATTCACTTAATATTTGAGCATTTTACTCTATGTTAATAATAGTTTGACTTTTTAAAATTAAAAAAAGTATTCAGAGGACATGTCCATCATAAAAATTTAACAGTTATTTAACAAACCTAATACAATTCATCAGCCATTTTGGGACATTCGGTTTGACTAATATTTTTAAGGTACTGTTTTCCTAAAAACTTTGGAACACAATTGAACTTTAAAAAACTGAAAATTAGTAAAAAAAACAAAAAAACAAAAAAACAAAAAACATAACTCTGATAATATTCCAAAACAGTAAAATTTTCATGGACCATATTTTGAAGTCTGTAAAATTCAATATATTTGGACTACTCTGGATGTTTGTTCAAAGTTTTTAAATACAGAAACTATATTGAAAGAAAAGCGTTAAATCACCTAGATGCTGACATCTGGTAGAGCATTTCCATCTTTATTTCATCAGTTATACAACTGTTTAACTATTTACTAGCATCACTTAAGATAAAGCTTGAGTTCTGGAAAAAGACAGACATGCCTTCTAATTAGCTGTTGAGCAAGATACCAAATCACTCTCATATTTTTTCCTCTAAATAATATAAAAGAGCATCTAAAATAGTGCCTGGCACATCATATAAAGTTAATAAATTTCATTCTTACACATAGAGAACCCTTAACACATGTATTTTCTTCCTCCTCCTTTATGACTTTTTTGTAATCTATGCCAATAACAAGTTAGAGGCAGAGGGAGGTGGGGAATAAAAGAAAGGCTTATGTATAAGATTTTTAAAGACTGTCTTTTCTGGTTGTCTTTAAATCTATTACCTATGTATTTTAGTATTAAAAATAACGTGAAAATCATGAAAAATATATTTCTGTTGTATAAATCAATTCTAAATAATTTTTAAGCTTATAAATTTAATCCTAGAAGATTTTTAGTTAGATAATGTTTGAGTCTTTCCTATACATATGGGAGAAATGCAGATTTAACTTCTTGACTAGAGAAAGAACAAGTAGACTTTCTGGGCAGCTGTAGACACCACCTTTGGGAAAACTTGGCTGCTCCAACCCATTGAATCTAATACGACATATGTACTTTGTCATTTCTCCAGAGCAAATGGGAGAATCAAGTCCTTGCGTATATGCCCACAATAATTTTCTTCTTTTTTCAATGTCTTTTCCAGCTACTGGATCAGAAGAAAATTAATCAATTCTATACGTTTTCTAAACTTACCTCCATTTAAGTTTGTTTTTCCTGATGTTGCCTCATGATGAGAGCCAGATTAGACATTTTTTAAAGGAATTTGACAGAAGAGATTCTATATTTTCATCATCCTATTATGTCACACATGATTTTGAATTTTTCCATTATCAGAGTTCTTAATTTTGATCACTTAAGGGGGATCCTGTCAGTTAAAAAAAATTTCTTTTACTGTATGGTTGTTTTTTCTATTTTTTATAATTAATAAATATTTTGTGAAGGAATACTTTGAGATTTATTAGTTGACATATAAAGGAAAGCCTCTCTCATTATTATTTATATTATTATTAACCCATGGATTCTTATTTCATTCCATTGATTATAATCCATTATAATCAAACTTGCTCTAAAATTGTCCCAAATTTGGTCTGTATCTTTGTAATATGATCCTATATTCTTTGAAACTTCCTTAATTTCTGACACAAAATAATGTTACAGGCTCATCTCATGCTTTCCCTCTCCAGTTCTGGAAGAATCCACTAATTTCTTCCAGAAGCTTCCATTCTTTTAATAAATGATGTTCCATAAAAACCAACATCTGGGTGATAGTTATGCTCACTATTATTTGCTGGGGTTCTGTTATTCTCTGAAAGAGCTAGGAAACACATATTGTTTATATACTTACTTTTATAACCATATTATTTCCGCACTGAAAACCATCAATTTTTACTGATACCATTCGAAATCCCAAATCACAAGTTTTATATAATGTTCTCCCTTTCCATATTCGTAACTCCTATCTCTGACAATGACAAACCTGGCTCTCAACTATCCTTAATTTATTTGTGGTTCAACTCTCATATATACAACAAATGTCCCAATGTTAACAGTGCCCTTCCTCCCGAGTGCTTCTCTTCCCTCTTGGACTCTGACACCTCACAATGAACCCCTGAAACCACCACTGCCCTCCTATGCTAATACTCTTGCCCCACTGCTCCTACTCCAACACTCTGTACCAGGCCGAGGCCACCAGCACCCACAGTGCACCCTCCTTATACTGCTCAGATTCAACACCCCGCTCTGATAAGAAGATACCTTCATTCAAAAGCCAAAAACAAGTGATTTCCAGGCATTATATTAGTTCAGGTCTTCCAAGAAGCAGATACCAAGACTGAATTAACACGTAAGGATTTTATTCAAGGAAACACCTTTGTGAAAGAAAATAGGGAGGTAGCCAGACAAGACTGGAAGAGAGAGCCCTCAGAGTACAAATAAGCCTGACTCCAACTGGAAAGAAAACAAAGAGAAAAGTTGGGTGGAAGTGTCTAAGGAAAGGCTGGCAAATCCATCAGGTGTCTTCGAGCCACAGAAGACTATCGGATGAATCCTTTGACTACCAGAAATTTTTCTGTTTTATTAGTCATTCCTGTCATGTCATAGGGTATGCTCATCACAGTGTATGAAGAGCCTATAGGAAGCATGGGATGAACACAAAGGAGGAGATGAATTTTACACCCCAGCAAGAAGGGCCTCTCAGAAATTTGACCCTTGCCATGAGAGAGTCAAAATGCCATGAGAGGCATTCTCATGGCTGCCCAATACGAAGATCAAGTGAGAACCACAACAAAACAAACTCTTTCTTATAAATTGAGTATACCAATAAGAAGACCCTACCAAACAAATGAGCCTTTGTTTCTAATTCTCAACTCAAAGACACAAAGATAACATCACATTAAGTAAAATTATTTTTAATATAAAGAAGATTTTTGGAAGTGTGCCTTTCAGGAGCTTTCTGAAAAAGAGTTGTCATTCCATAAGTAGTTATTAGTTATCAAATCACCAGACTATGTGTCTAGTATTGTGAGATAATGCTGAAAAAGGTGAAGGAGCAAGTTTTTTTAAAGAATGAACACTTTGTTGCAAATATATTCCTTATTCGTGGCCAATAGCATTTCAGAACTTTGATTTTTCATTTAGTATGTTTGTACTTTTTTTAAAATGTTGCATCGAACTTTCTCAAATAAACAAACACAAGGAATAAACAGATCGTTCACATTTTGGAAAATGCAAAATAAAGGGGGATGTCATGGCAATAGAGAACTATTTTATATTGCACAGTTTTATTCAGCAGTTGTAGACATAACTTTGGGCCTTAGAGCTACAATTCAGTGTTTCATACTCTCCTGGATATTACCTTTATGTTTAATCTTCACATCTTAACATTAATTTGAGTGGAAGCCTTATGTTTAAATTTCATAAACTCAGCTTAAATTTTGGCATAATTTTTAAAAGCCCTGTGGTCCTTAAATACATAAAAATATTATGTAGGAAATATAGCAAAAATATCATAGATATAGATATAAAATTAGATGCCTAGAGCAAACAGATAAAGTCATAAAAAATTAAACATTTGAAATGTTTTTTTCTGATGAAAGTTTTAATATCTAATTTTCACAGAAATCCCTGAGATTTAAGATACATCTAGGGAGAAAATGCACCCAAGGAAAGAACTTCAAAAGACAAAACCCAAGACCAAAACACTGTTAGTATAACAAAGAAGTAAAACTATTTTTTTAAATGTTTATGGTTTACAGTCATTCAACATTTTACACATACTTGTGGAATGCCTACTATGTGGTAGACATTGCCTTTACATGTGCAAAATGCTGTTCAAAATGGAACTTCTAGTCACATTTATTTATTGAGCACTTGAAATGTTCAAACTGAGAGTGTACTTTAAGTGAAAAATACACACCAGATTTCAGAGACCTAGGATAAAAAAAATAAAAGTAAAATATCTCGATAATTTTACATTAATTATATGTAAAATGGTAATATCTTAGATACACTGTCAAAATGTCAAAATGATAATATCTTAGATACACTGGGTTAAATAAAATATATTATTAATAATAATTTAACCTACTTCTTCATGCTTTACTAGATATTTTTATATTACATATGTAAATCTTCTTATAGTTATATTGGAAAAAATATGATAAGTACTATTGTGGCAGATATTCATATTTGCCAAATATGTCTATCTTTCCAGCCTTTTTGGTGCCTGGTAGATGACATTCTCTCACTCCCTTTGACATTAAGTGTGGCCAAGAAGCTTCCCTTGACCAAAGAATTATAAGGAGAAGAAGTAAGTGTCACTCCCCAGAAGAGGTTTTAAGAGTTTCACTTCCTTGCTGTTGTTATTACAGAAGCAGATGTTGTAAAGAGAATTCCATCTTCTTGACTGTCTACTGATTAAGATTAGTGTCACTCTGCCCCCACTGCAGGCATGTAGTTTGAGTCAGCTTTAATATTTTAAGCCACTAAAGTTTGAAGTTGCAGCATAACCTGGAGTCCAATGTTTTCCAAACTTCAGTCTGATCAGAATCACCTAGAGGCTTTGTTTAAACATGGATTATATTTCTAACAAGTTGTCAGGTGACAATGATGCTGGTAGTCCAGGGACCACACTTTGCAAACCACTAGTTTAGCTAATCCTGACAAGTAGGTACTATGAATGGGATGTTGGAGGGGGAAGGGTATTAAAAAATTTATGGTTCAGTAATAGTTTAAAGAACTCTTACATAATTGCTGATAATAACTTCAATATTATTCTTTATCTAAATATAATAATGAGATGAGCATCAGCACATCTATGTTATGAGAAATTAAGACTATGGATTAGATGAATTTTAAAAAAATTATTACAGTGTACTTTCATTTAACGCTATTCTGTCTCAGGTATTGTCTACATCAATACAATGACATTTTCTACTTATCATTTTCCTTTGTCAATCCATTAGAATATAAGGGGTTCAAACATATTCTAATATGACTAGTCACACAATTTATAATTTGGTTTCTAAAAAGAATTCTTGTTAGATGGTCTCTCACAAGTGCTAGAATTTATTTACTGACTCAAAAAAAGTGAAAGTAATTAACTTGTGCTGAAGCAATTTTTAATAAAAATTAACCTGGAATCCACAAAAATTACTCTTAATGTCCTCAAGAGATAATAACATTGCTTTCTAGCTACTTTCAAGATGGAAAACAGAAGCAGATACCAGAGAATGTCCAATGCTTCTAGTTGACTAATGTGAAAAAACACAAAGGAGGCACAGACACAAACACCCAGTATGCAGGTGAGTCTCACTCTCCTTCATTTGGTGGTGAAATGAGGAACCATTTCTCTAGCAACGTCCAATTGAACGTCCAATTGAAATTGAAAATAGCCAGCCACATAAAAGTAAAAGGTGACTTTTAAAAACTGATTTGACTTCATGTACCCAGATCTTAATTTCTAATATCATTCTCCAATTTCTCCTTAAATAAATTGCTGATCGTAGGACTGCAGCAAGATGAACCTGCAGCATCTCAAAGTGCCAGAAAGTAAGGAAGTATACAAAAGACAAAACAACGGTGGCAAAATATCAAAAGGACACAGGAGCCAATTGAAAGAGCTCCAAATGCCCAAAGTTAGAACAATTGAAGCAACGAACATAACATAGTATTTTATTATAACTCAAAGTATAGAATAAATATCCATGAATTTACAGTGAGAAATAATTGAAAGAGTAAAAGAAAAAAATTAATCATTCAATCAATTGGGAATACAGGACAATTCTCCCCTACATAAGAATTCCAAATAAATTATTTAGATATTCCCTCTCAAGGAAGTGCACTTAACTCCTCACCCTTTAATTGTGGGCTACACTTAGTGATTTGGAATGGAGAGTTGTGCAAACAGGTCACTTTACAGTGGAGAAGCCTGGAAACACTACCTTTGCAAAGTGATCAAGGTTAACTTCACATTGATAACATGTACCCTTGGTAAATAAATAATGCTGAGAATGGCACTTCACCTATGTGGTCTTCCTCCCAAAAAAACATAACCCACTGAAACTGAGAAAAACATCACACAAACCCAAATTAAGGTACATTCTACAGAATACCTGATCAGCACCCCGCAAAACTGTCAAGGTCATGAAAAAGCAAGGAAAGTCTGAGAAACTGTCACAGCCTAGAGGAGCCTAAGGCGATATGAAGACAAAATGTAAGCCGATATTCTGGATGGGATCCGGGACCAGAAAAAGAATCTTAGAGAAAAACTAATAAAGTCCAAATACAGTATGGAGTTTAGTTAATAATAACATATCAATACTGGTTCCTTAGTTGTGACCAAACTGCAATAGCAATATAAGATATTAACAAAAGGGGAAACGGTTTGGTATATGTAGAGACTATGTGTCCTATCTTTGAAAGTTTTCAGTAAATTTAAAACTCTTCTAAAATAAGAATTTTATTTAAATATGAAAAAAGATTGTAGCCACTTAAAATTGTCTTTAGCTTTTAATTGTGAGATAGCTGAGCCAAGATTTAGATCTTCCACATTCTGAAAAACTGCCTAGAAATTTTTCCTGACCAGCTACCACAGAAGGCAGCTGTGTCCACCAAGGAAGGCTTCTTCCATGAAGACAAGATATGAGCCTTTACTCTGGTGAAATTTTCTGGTGTTCACAATGACACTGGTAGTTGTTTAGGTTAGGCTTGAAAATTCACTGAAATACTGAGTTGTTAGAAATTAAAACAAAATTAGTAAAGCTTGAACAAATAAAAGTGTTTGTTACTCTCACCCTTTCAGTTGAGCTGACACCTTCAGCTTTGAGTGGTCCTGAATTTAATCAAATCGGAATAAGAAATTTATTGATTTCTACCTAGAGGAATAAACATCTGTCCATGCCTCTGGGAATAAGTCAAATGATGGGAATAACTCCATTCAAAGTTGTTATTAACTGACTTGTATGTATTTATATAGTGTGGAGTTCAGAAATAGAAATTATTTTATGTTATGAGGTTAGAATTTTATGCATATCTTTTAATCCCTAGTTATTTTCTTATAACCAAGTTCTAAATTCAAATTTCAATCTCAAATGTTAAAATTATATTCTCACCAACTTTCCTTTACTTTTCCCTTTGTCACCTTTCTCTCTCTCCATCGCCCTCCCTTGCTTCCTCCCGTCCTCCTTTGCTTCCTCCCACCCTCCCTCTCTCCCTCTTGCCCTCCCTCACTCTTTTTCTTTTTTATTGAATTTTGGTTCTTTTTTTTCATATTTCTCTATGTCCTGGGGGGAAACCTGAAAATCGGAGGTTTCCAGGGAAGTCCGAATGCCTGTTCCTAGGTGGGGTAAGATGAGATATGAAAACTTACCCCTACATCCCAATGCAATGCAGGGCCAGCCTAACAACAGGATAACATCCACTGTGTGTATTCACATGACTGCAGAGTCATTGAAATGACCCATAAGCCCTATTGCTGTACATATTCTATTAGAACCCTTTATTAACGGGCCAAGGATGAACAAGGAAATGGGAAAATTACTGTGCAAATTACTGTAATCTATCCAGCCTTCTTTTCCTTTGCCTCCTCTGATTAGTCCCAGAATTTTTTCTCTTTACTTATCCTCTTTCTATAAAATCTATATTCCTTACTTTGTGTTTAAGTCTACATTTATTTTCCCTTTAATTATCATGCACACAAATGCATACACACACACACACAAAGATGCACCAATGTTTCCCTTTTTGTGAAGGGTTTCTTTACTCTGGTAAATTACTCACTCTTCACTGTCTGTAATTTCTTGAAAACTACTGGTTTATGTAGAGTTATAAATCTCACAAGATGAATAAACATATGCCCTATCTAAGGTGATCATTCAGTGTTTGACTAGAGTTTTGCAGAAATTATATCGTGTTACTTACTTCTAGATAAGAATTGTTAAATTAAAAACAGTCAAATAGAGCTCTCTATGCATATGCCACCAATATCTATTTAGAAAATTGCATGGGGTTCAAATTATCATTTCATCTTAAATTTCAGAAAGGAAAGTCAGAGGTTTTTGTTTGTTTGTTTGTTTGTTTTTTAAGTAAATAAGAAAAAAGGAAAACATACCTACTGACCATTACCTAAAATCTACTTTTTCCGATTAGGCTGAAATAGTTTAGACCCAAAATACTCTTTCTGGTTGTAAATAAGCAGAATACTTCCCCCAAAGATATTACTCAGATCTAAACTGTGGCTAAAAATTGCATGTCAGCAGTTTCTGCATTTAACTTTACAGATATCTGCCTTTTAGCCCTGAATAATTTGTGGGGGGTGCAATTATTTATTTTTCCAAATCTATCATATCTATGCTATTGGATTAGGGGTAATGGGAGATACGGAGAATTTAAAGATGCAATTTCTACCCTCCAGGAGATTATAATCCATTTATCATACTATTATTATATAAAAAGAACAAAAATATGCCATCATAAATGTTAAGCCACATAGGTAGATCAAAAAAGTACATCATATGTAATGTTCCTCATTGGCACCCTTGCCCATTCCCATCCACCCACACTTACCCAGAAGCACCACATTAAACAAAAGATATGGCTTTGTTTATATTTTTAATATTTAAAATATTTTTTATATTTATATATTCATCCCCTTTACTCTAAAATACCTAGGCATCACCTCTCCTAGTCTCTGATCCTCTCCACTTTTAACTTAGATATGGTGATGAGGAGTAAGACCTCTGGAGTGTGCCTATCTCTGTCTCTTGGGAAGCTTTCCAACATTGAACAAGTTGTTTACTCACTCTGCAGCTTAGTTTCCTCATCTGACAAATGACGTTCATAATAAAACTTACAGCATTGTCGCGAAGGTTAAATAAGATAATAACAGTATTTAGATAGTGTTTGACATATAGCAAACATTTAATAAATGTTGGCTATTATTATTACTAACCCAGTGGTTTATCGATTCTTTCAGTTGCTTCTTTAAACTCAGGAACTAAACCACAGAGACAAGATGCACCATTTTTCTTAGCCAGATGGGCCGTAGAGCAGCGTTTGGCAGAACCACATCACTATGCTCTGGTACATGGACATAGAGAGGTTCAGAAGAGAGAGAAATTGCACTTCCAATCTAGAAGAGTCAGGTAAGGCTTCACAGCAACACAAAATTCATTACTTTTCTACACAAACATGTAATTATGTTTAAATTCTATTTACAATGCTTGCTTTGAAAATTCAGAATAGACTTGCTTTCAGTGTAAGTTGAAATGACAGTGTACTGTATTGGTCCATGACCCCATTAATGAAAATAATTCCTATACGTGACCAAATTTTATACCTCAAATTTTGGTTCAAATTTAATTTTGTCTTGTTCATTATAACTCGCTTTAAACATAAAATGTGGCTAACTCTTTGCTCTGGGAGCCTTATGGTGGCATTTAAAGGCAACTTCAAATTCTAACCCAAGGAAATATGTCATAGCAGATGAGAAATTTGAACTATAAGAATCTCTATAAGCAGAACCGTGTTCAGCAGACCATGCATAAAAATATAAAAGAACATCACTAAATTTGTAAGGAGAACACAGCCTTCACCCAAGGGATAGCAATGGTTTAACTTTGAATGACAAAGATAATTTATATCAATTTACAAATTTATTACTAGTATGACAAACATGAAGTCAATTGGTATTCGACATGAAGATATTATTAAATAACTGTCATCTTGTAGTATATTTAAATTAGTTAATTTGTTTCAATTCATTAATTTTTAAATTAATCAGTTCTATATGTTCTTTTGGGGGAAAAAAAAAAAACTGGAAGCGTTTTCCTACAGCTCAACAATGCCCTCCTATGGACTAAAAGCCATAATATGGCATTTTAGATATTTAAAAAAAAAAAGGAAAATTATACTTGAATGGCACAAGTTTTAAAAAAGCAGTCAGCCCTCAGAATTCTGGATAACAGCACACATGACTACCCCCAGCATCCCTAACATGATTATATCATATTTGAACTCCTCTTTCCATGGATGAGTTCTTCCCTCAAGAAAGTTCCCAACTTTAGACTACCCTTTGGTCTTATGGTGGGCAATCATAGAAAATGAAGCGACATCATGATGAGGCAGTTATTTCACTGAGTCTGGCCAATAGTTAAAGGGTCATTGTAAGGTGATTTTGCTTACTGGATATCAGGTATTATCTAAGTTAAATTTTCACAAAATCTAGTAGATTTCTAGGAGGGATGGTAAGCTGAAAAATAAGAGAAAGTTTCCATTAATTACAAGAAGTATAAAAGTCCTTGTTGGTTTTACACTCTGCCAGAAAGAAATAAGCCTAGTTCTGCTAGGAATTCACCAGGACCTCTGGCCTAAGTTTATAGAAGTGAAAATCAAGCAGTTGGGCAGGACAGAAAAACCAGTGAGTCATAGCATGAAATCACACTGGATAAATCAAAAAGAAAATGAGAGGGGATTGGGAAAATTTTTTTAAAAAACAAAAGCTATTGGAGTAATATTGAATTAATATCAATTAATTTTATTAAAATCAATTCATTAACTGATATTAATGTTTAAATATAATATTAAGAAAATATTTTGTGTATGTGCAGATGATGGTGAAAAGAGTAAGTGGCCTAAGAGCAGTCACTTTCATATAAAATGCATGAGTCATTGTAAAATAATTACAAGTTAAATCTAGGATAAGTTGTTTTAACCTCTATGAGCCTCAGGTTTCTCATCTTTAAAATAGTATTATCATTCCTGTTTTGGGAGTATAGATGAGAAATAACCTGGGCAAAATCCCTTACATAGCTCATATATTGGTACAGAGTGACAGCTTTATAAAGGGTGGCTGATTAATTAACAGTAGCCATAATTATCTTAGATTTTACAGTCTGTCATGCCCTTTTACATATATTGTTTAATAGTATTTTATTAAATATAGTATCTTATTGCAGTCACTGCGCAGTAGTATGGCTTCCTGAGAGTTTTCAGAGTAGAAAACAGATCATCTAACTTGGGAAATTTTAAGGAAGTTGAGAGTAAGCAGCAAATTCATATTCTCAAGATGAAGTCACAAGAGCATAAACTTTTACTGAGGCTTTATTATAAAAACCCACATCCATAATTGAACATAATTTCAACCACCTTCCACTTTAGTCCCTTCTAATTACCATAAATATCTGTATTCGAAAAAAGTGGCAGGAGCCATTTACAAGAGAAGCTGGAGAAATGAGTTCATGACCTTCATCTCCAGGTCAAAGTGTTTGTCTTCAGGAGTTTTTTCTGGAAATTGTATCTTTTCTTGTGGGTTCTTGGTGTGCCAGGATATGGAGCTCCAGCCACTCACTCTACAAAGCCTTTTTTGGGGATTAACAGGCTCTAATCATCTTGGTTCCAAAGATACTATTTATGTCATATGTAGCTGTTCAATATCCAGCATGTTTAGGTAAGTCAAACAATAGCTATAAGCAAAGATGAGGAAGGGAAATTGTCTAATTATTTAATTATGCTCCAATCACAGAAAGAAGCCAAGTAAATCTGAGGTGAAAGAGAATCAGGATGTTATCTGCAGCCACTATCATGGATAATTCAAAATACTAGTGAGTAATACAAAACAACTAAAAGGACACTATTCAAGAAAACAGAAAGAGAATGGTAAGCCCAACTCTGAAGTGGTTTGAAAAATGAGAGTTAATTTTTAAGTAATGTTAAGGAACTGTTCTAAGTCCTTCATGTGAATTGACACATTTAATCACTGTAGCAAGCCTATGATATATGATATATTATTATAAACATTTTATAAGTTTAGAAACTGAGGTCAACAAAGCATAGGTTCCTTACTTGAGATTACACATGTAGTAAGTGGGTATACTCATATTAAAACCAAATATTAAGCCAATATTCAAAAGAAAGGTATCCAATTACAGAGCCTGAGATCTTAGAGCCATGACATTGCCTTTCTAAATTATTAAAATTATTCATGCATATTTTTTCTCTTAAAATACACCACAAATCAGATATCTTTGTACCAGTTAGGAGACCTAGTAAGATTTATTAAACATGTCTCCCTCTATGAGGTAAAGCTATGAGCCAGTATAATTGGACTTGTACCCTATCAAGAAATGAGGCAATGAAAAATCATGTCTTCTACTGCTTGGGAGAGAGAGGCTTGTGAAAGTCAGTTTTCTTTTGATGGATAAGTCTTTGTGAAAACAATATGGAAGGCCTGGTCCTGAGTCATAGGCGACAGTTACTGTAGATGCTATTATATTGTCTCTGATTAGATACTGCCCAGAGAGCCAAATCTACTCTGCTATCTCTTTGAGACTCAAAAAGTTAACACTCTATCCCTGAGCCATGCAAGGGGGAACCACAATCAGCAACTGCAGAAATCAATACTTATCGCAAGGGGAAGGATGCTTTTACCCTAAAAATAAGCTATGCTACGATAAAGACAATAAGATCATAGTTGATGACACTTTCTTCTTTGTTTATAACACCCAAAAATGAATAGGTCTCTTTTTCTTTAAGTAAGTGCCTGAAGTAAAAGAAATTAATTTAGTCGATCCATTCTTTTGGGCATGGAACAATTTACATAGCTGCTGGAAAACTCATCAAGCTGTTCTGGAAGGTGTTCTGGAGCAGTCTCTTAAACTGAGTCTCCCTAATAAAATGCTAAAAGATTTGAGCAGAGTGGGGTATGTTAGGGGTCAGACTAGTTAATTTCGGAACTGACTTTTCACAGTACAAAGTTAAAGTCAGTTATAGCATAAAATAAGAATCATGTTTATTCAAAAGAAAAATGAATACATATTAGGAAACAGTCCTAAATTCTTAGATCTGGGTTTTACGATGGAACTCCAAATCCTATCAGAAAATTAACCATTTTTAATGTAAATTTGTTATTAAAAACAATTATTGACATCAGAACAATAATGAGGCTTTGCCAAATGTAATCGAGAATTTTATTTGGGAAGAAAACGCATTGCCAAGGATGAAAACAAGGCAGTAAATTAGAAATAATGGTAAAATTCAGGACCTGCTAGCTTTGAAGAAGATACATCTATTTCAAAGATCAGCAAAGGACTGAATGATAAAGGGGAGAGAGAAATGATCACAGCCAGATATCATAAGGTAAGTGCTGCATAATAATAAAGAAAACACTGAAAGTAGTCACATTTATTCAGAAGGGTAAATGGACAATTTCTACAATGCTTCAATGTATCACCATTCAAAAACAAAGAAGAGCCGGTCAGAGGGTTTGAGCCTCAGATACATTTACCGAAAAAGTTCTTACAAGATTTATGACCCTAAACACTAATTCTGCCTCCCAAAACAAACTATGCATCATGGCAACACAGATTCCTTCATGAGACGTATTTGAAAAAAGTTAGCAGAAAACTTCCCACCTTCAATAATACATTATGTAACTCTAATTTCAATTAGATATATAATGTTGCAGGGTGCATTGCCTGGTAATAAAATAAATTAAATTAAAATAAGTTAAATATTACTGGGGCCCCTAATTTAATATGAAACATGGAAAACTATTTGGAAATAGGCTCCAGGTAACTGCCCTGTCTCTTTGTTTCCTTGTTCTCTGCCCCATCACTTAGGGAGATGACGAAGCAGAATAGAGAAGGGGGAGGCAGACAGGGCTTAGGAAAGAGAAGAGGCTTGGAGAGAAGAAAGGCATTACTTAGGATAAGAGGAAGGAAAAGGTAGAAAAGGAAGGAGAGAAGTGCATGTTGGGATGAAAACTGAGGGAGGAGGCAAGTAGAAGAGTGGATGGGAAATGGAGAGTAAGCTAAAAGCCTATTGATTTTTTTTTTTTATTTCACTAACGAATTAGGAGATCATGTTATGAATTGTTATCTGAGCTGGAGTGGGTTAAATTTTTAAGCTATGAAACTGTGAGTTTTAAAGTTGCACACCGTGAGTTAAAAAAAAAATCAATTTTAGAGGAGGGAAGGAGGCTTTTTTTTTAAAAGTACATCATCTGATAATGAGGATATGATGGGTACAAAGAAAATCAGTGCCTTCAAAGGAAGATGTGAAGAGATACGTGGTATAGAAAGTCGGCCACCTACAAGGAAAGTCTGGAGAAGAAAAAATTTCTGGTTATGTCAGTTAAGGCTGGTCTTGTACTAAGGTTTTCCAGTTTATTTGCCAGGCTGCTGAAATGGCAATATAAATAAGATGAAATTACTGGTTTGCCCACTGAGAATTACAGACTTTTTGAGATGACAGGAAAGCATCAGAGAGATCACAACCCTAAAATCCCTTAAGTCACAAACCAAAGCGCTACTGAGGTCAGAGACATAAATGTGTGAGGGGGGCCCAGTGGGTACTGTGGCAAGCAGGAAAATGTACGCCTGATGTAAAAGGGGCAAGAAGCACCCATTATTTCCAGCTGGTTTTGCCATATGAGAACCCAGGTTCTGCATTGCCAGATCTTCTAATTTCTCATGAAAAACTGGAAACACAGATTTATATACATAAAGTAACCTAGTTTTGTTTTATTTTTATTATTTATTTATTTTTAATAGACTTTATTTTTTTAGACCAGTTTTAGGTTCACGGTAAAATTGAACAGAAGGCAAAGAGATTTGAATCCATGTATGTAGATTCAAATAATGTCTGTCTGACTCCAAAGATCATGTTATTTCCAATGTGTCAAATGGCTTCTCATTTCTAACTCATCAACAATTTTTCAAATTAATAAACTTTATATTTTACAGCATTTTAGATTCATGGAAAAACGAAGCAGAGCTAAAAGAAAAGTACAGAGTGTTTCCACATACTCTCTGCTCCTACACATTCATAACCTCCCACACTCTCAACATTGCCCACCAGAGTGGTACATTGTTACAACTGATAAACCTACATTAGCACATCATTATCCCCCAGAATCTATAGTTTACATTAAGGTTCATTCTTGGTGTGGTACTCTATGGATTTGGACAAATGTATAATGACATATCTTTATAGACAGAGTATTTTTCACTTCCCTAAAATTCCTCTGTGCTCTGCCTTTCATCCCTCCCTCCTTCCACTCAAATCCCTGGCAACCACTGATCTTTTTACTGTCTCCATATTTTTGCCTTTTCTAGAATGTGATATAGTTGGGATCATACAGTGTATAGCTTTTTCAGACTAGCTTCTTTAACTGAATAATTTGCAATTAGGTTTTCTCCATGTCTTTTCATGGCTTCATAGCACCTTTCTTTTAACACTGAATAGTATTTTCTTGTATGGATGTACCACAGTTTATCCATTCACCTATAGAAGGATATCTTCACTGCTTCAAAGTTTTGGCAATTATGAATAAATTTGCTGGAAACACTCATGTGCAGGTTTTTGTATAGATGTAAGTTTCTACTTTGGGTAAATACCAAGGAGCACAATTGCTGGATCATATGGTAAGAGTGTGTTTAGTTTTGTAAGGAAATCACCAAACTATATTCCAAAGTGGCTGTACTAGTTTGCACTGTCACCAGTAATGACTGAGATTTCCTGTTGCTCCACACTTTCACCAGCATTTGGTGTTGTCAGTATTCCATATTTTGGCTGTTCTCATAGATGTGTAGTAGTATTTCATTGCTATAAGAAATTTTTAAATGTTTCAGACACTTTGAATAAAAGACCAAAAATATTTATATTGCTTAAACTTCTGGCTTACTTTATTTAAGATGAGAGAGAGAAAGAGAGAGAGAGAGAGAAAGAGAGAAAGGGAGGGAGGGAGGGAGGAAGGAAAGAGGGAAGGAAGGAGGGAAAGAAGGAAGACAGGGGAGGAGAAGAGAGGATAGGAGAGGAAGAAAGAGAAAGGAAGATGTGGGGAGCAAGAGAGGGAGGAAAGAAGGAAAGAAGGGAGGGTGAGTCCTGTGTGACTCAAATAAATCACATCTATGGGCTACCAGAGTTCTGATCCCATCCAACATCTCAAAGATAAGAACCTTGGCCCAGGAAAAGGGAATGGCTTGGCAAAGATTACAGTTAGTTTTGATAAATCAGAGATCATATTAGGATGCAGGTTTCCTTTGTCATAGATCAGTACTTGCCTGGCTTGTGCAGATTCAAATATTTTCACAAAATTACACTGGAGTTTCTACTTTGGCAGTATCCTGGCTTATGTATTTCCCTCCCCTTAGCAGCTTGGTTGAAAAGTCTCCAGATAAACTTCAGCTCCACAGCCAACATTGTTCTGGTCCATCAAGTAAATCTTCTCTCAATCTGGGAGGCAAGTTAGAAAAGAGGGTTAAACACTGATATTTTATAGGAATTCTAAGAGCTGGAATCAGTGCAACTAAAAATCTTCTCTCCATGCTGGGCCTAATGTTCTGGAATCTATGTATTTTCTTTCTATTAAACATTTTCAAGATATTGCTGCTGAGTTGAATATAAAAGCTGCTCCAGGATAAAGACTTAACAAAGACCTTAGTTTTTTGTTTTTTTTTTTTAATGTACTCTGACTTAACTTGTGCAGGTGACTTGGGGTCAAAGATTCCCTGAAAGAGACAAAGTTCTAAGTAGTCAGAAGCATAAACCAAAGATTATAAAAGGTCAAAGGGACAGAAAGGTGATAAAAGATAAGAGGGATATCTTATCTGCCCAGAATAAATTGCAAGTTAACACTATTAAGGAGTGATATTATTGTATTAAATTATAAATATAGTTCCAAAGGTATTTTTTAAAAAAGAGATCCCCCAATACACCTTCAATCATACACGGGGGGAAAAAAAGTTTTAAGACAGTATTTAAAAGTTAATTATGTAAAATAAGCATCTATAGCTTATAACCCCATCAATATCAAAAGTTCACTCTTACAATCACACAGCACCACGTGTATCTTTTTTTACTCTAAAATTGGTTCCTACACAGTACTTGGCTTGGTGGATTTCTAGAAATTCTTATACAATCATGATTATTTTAAGAATCTTGATTACTGTAAATTATAAATATTTATATCATGTATGCTTTTTATGCCCCAGGTGTTTACTATTTAAATGCATGAGCGAGTTGGGATGATATTTTATAATACTGGAAAAGACTTGGTGATCTCTGGAAGCCCATAGCACTGTTTTCCTCTTGGGAGCTGATTCTATGATTTCATTTATTTAATAAGAAACAATGTGAACAGGGAATGAGGAATTGTTCACTCTGACAAAGTGCCTTCTGAAACAATATCAACAAGACAAAATAATTCTTTTTCACTGAACAAACTGGTTGGGAGATTGTTTACTTGACAAATTTCATGTAGTCAAGGTCTAGGTCTGTGGCCTTGTATCCAAGAGATACTTAATGGAATTTATTTGCAGAGTTTCCCTAATGAAGTCCTAATCATTCTTTTTGTTGTAACTATAATGCAATAGAGATAATCGCCTTCAGCTAGCAGTCACCACAAAGCCTAGACAAGAGTTTGCAAACTGCCCTCACAATCTAGATCTGAGTTTACTTAATGTTGGCCTATAGAGTGATAAAAGAAAATTAATTGCCAAAATATAAATAATAAACATATTTTACTTATGTTTGGATTTCTTCATTAAAAATAATAAAATTATATTATTTGGTAGTTAGGTAGACATGAGCAACTGGAGAATGAAGGTCTCTCCCCTCAGACTTCCCTAGAACTCCCATTTTATGGTTACAAATTACCCCTATATCCTGAGGCTCAAAGAAGAGCAATAAAAGAGTGGTTGGTTTGGCCCAGCCACAAGCACTTGTGCAGTTAGTACTACCCTAACCTCTCTGTAATCTTAATCTCATTATACTATCATTATAATATCATGCATATGCCTGGAGTTCATGAATCTAACTATAACAGACTGAATTCTGGGTAACCGCATGCACAGTAGGCAAAGGGTTATATAATAGCCAATGTCAACAAAAATGACCTCGCATGCCAATCATCTAGCACCACCCTCAAAATCTCCCATCACAGGCCTAATATAATACAGTCCTCCCCACTTTCACAAGACTACAGCCCTCTTTGGCTTAGCCCATTTCCTCCTTGAAATGTACTTTAATAAATCTTACTTTTTCTAAATCTTGCTGATCTGTAATTCTTTACTGCATCAGTGGGAAGAACCGAGGATCTTTCCATGCTACAAGGGCAACAACAGATTTTAGATTTTCCCAACAGTAACAATATCAAGCAACACTGGGCCAGACTTCTGGCAATGCATTAAATGCTGGTGCTGAGTGGCTGCCATGCCTCTAGGATGGCCAAGCACTCTCGTATGACCCCTTCTTCAGTAAGTGATCTAATAAGCATTATGTTAGGCAAAGGTTGCAGACAACCCAGAAATTCTTCTTAAAAACCAGTAGTTAAAACACACAAAAAAATCAATATATTCTCAGGAAAAAAATAAACCTTGTCTTATATTTCACATGATACAGAACAATTAGTATGAGATGGATCATAAACTTAAACGCTAAAACTAAAAGTATAGTTTCTAGAAGAAAACATAAAATAATATCTTTATAAATTCGGGGTAGGAAAAAATTTCCTAGACAGGATCTAGCATTAATTACTATTAAAAATAAACTACTTTTTAACTATCAACTATTAAACTATCAAAAATGAATACAATGAACTTTATCAAAATTTTAAATTTCTGCTCATTAAAAGATACTATTGATGCAGGACAGGGCAAATTCCCCCAAGTCAGGGTAGATTCAAGCCCTGCAGAGAAAAAGGAGGGTTCTTGATAGAGAGTACAGAAAGAATTCAACACACATGACAAAGTTAGAGTCAAAAAGATGTTTATTAGAGAAGGGGTAACACTCCATGGACAGAGCATGGTCACCTCTCTGAGGCAGAGAGTAAGAGAGCCTAAGAGAGACTCAGAGGGACAGGAACAATAGAGAGAGATGAGGACAGTGATAGAGACAGAGTAAAAGAACTGAGAGGTACGAAGAGAAAGACACTAAGAGGGACACCAAATGTTCGGTGAATTCAGTTGACATATCATTCTTTAGTTCCTTTGAGTTATACTCTAAAGCCTTTGTTTACCTATTTTCCTTTGATATGGACATACAGTGAGGAAGGATAAGAGTATGGGGCATGAAAAGGTAAGAATATGCAATGTGAAAGGCCTGCTGGCAGTTCCCAGTCTTTAATCCACAGGTTCCCTATGGTTTTAGTCATAGGGAATGAATGGTTTTATTTTGTGTAGGGCATCACTTAACGACTCTATTTTTCCTGTTTTCCCTTCAAGGTGTGGGGAAATGGGTTGTTAGCAATCCCAGGAGAAATCTCCCTTTGTTCTGCAGGTTTCCTCATGGTCTAGCACAGGGCTGATCAGCATATTGCAGTCTCTGAATATAACTTGATTTAACATTTCGGTTCTCTTGCCTCTTCCCTACACTACTATTAAGAAACTGAATAAGAAAATCACGGTATAGAGGAAATATTTATTATACATATGAGCAACTCTAACAGCTCAATAATAGAAAAAAAATAACCTAATTAAAAATTGGACAAAAGATTTACAAAGGCACTTTACAAAGGAAAAAATATAAATGGTCAATGAACACATGAAAAGATGTTCAACCCCTTTAGCCATAGGGGAAATAAAAATTAAAGTCACAATAAGAGATCATTACACACCAACTAAAATGGCTAATATCAAAAAGATTGACACTATCAAATGTTGATAAGGATGTGGAACAATTGGAACTCTCATATTTTGGTTAAAATAGTTTGAAAATTGGTCTGGTAATTTCTTATAAAATTGAACATATACCTATTTTATGATTCAGAATTTCCATCCCTAGGTATTTGCCCAAGGAAAAAAAAATCTATAAAACAATATACACAAGAATGTTTATAGTAGCCTTATTCGTAGTAGCTAAAAACTGAAAATAATCAAATTTTCATTAGCTATAATATGTTCATACAATAGAATAGTATTCAGTAGTTATTAGTATTCAGTGATTGATTGGGAAGAGTTTCTAGGGTGATGGAAATGTTTAACATCTTGATAGGGTGCAGATTATAGGGACATATGCAAATATCCAAACTCTACAAATTTTATATTTATAAGTGACAAGAAAAAATTCTGAGTTGTTCCAAATTAAATTATAGAGCTGGAGAGTGACAACAGATTTCTTACATTCCTGAATGTATGTTGCAGCTTTGAATCAACATTCAGGGGTATACTAGCAGATCACTAGAAGGCCCATCACATCTTGCAAATGCATGAACTTCGAGACTCTTGCCTGTAATGAACCAAAAGTAGTAAATATTTTTTCCTACAGATTCTGTATCTCTATAGAACTGCCTCCAATTTTACCTTATCTTGCCCCTCTTATCTGTAGTCAGTGTAAATTCTTTCAAAACAACTTACCTCTTTCTTCCCTTTACTTGATGTATATAAAAAGCCCCTCAACTCTAGGATGGCCAACATTGGCCTTTTCCACAAAGCACTGATGCTGGTGCTCTAATTAAAACTTGCCCCTCTAAGACTTCTGCATACCTGTTCCCCTATGCCTTTAAAAACCCACCTCGAACTCTAGATCAGGGATTTGGGGGTTTTAAGCAATAACTTTCCCATTCTCCTTGCTTAGCACTCCACAAATAAAGCAACTCTTAAATTTCTCCACTTCAATTCTGCGTTTAGTGTTTGCCTCCGCTAGCAACAGGCAGAGAACTCTTCTGTTCGGTAACAATTTTTTAAAAAATACTGTTGACCCTTCGTATCTGTAGATTTCACATGCACAGATTTAACCAACTGTAGATCAAAAATAGTGTTTTTGCATTCCCAACCTGATTCCCAGCCAATCTCTAATTCCCTACTGCAGATTCCCAATAGTGGATCAAGAGTACTAGTTGAATCCACAGATGTGAAGGGCCAACTCTAGATAAGTTTTGGAGGAAGTCAAAGTTTCACGTGAATTTTCAACTTTGTGGGGGTCAGTGCCCCTAACACCTGCATTGCTCAAGGGTCAACTATATTTCTAATCCTCACCTCCCACTCTTCCCTTCTCAATTGGCAGAAGTTGACAGAAGGTAATTAAGATCACTCAGTGACCCTCTCTATATAAAACTCATAAAGTGAACTTCTAACAACGTCAGACTATTTTGGCTGCTATAACAAAGTACTATTGCCTGGGTGGCTTATAAATGACAAACATTTATTTCTTACAGTTCTAGAGGCTGGGTAGTCCTAGATCAGAGTGCCAGCAGATTCAGTGTTTGGTGAGAGTTGGCTTCCTGGTTCACAAATAGCCATATTTTCTGTGCTCTCAGCTGGTGGAAGAAGAGAACTATGGTTTCTTTAGCCCCTTATAAGAACACCAATCCCATTCATGAGGGCTCCAACTTCATGATCTAATCACCTCCCAAAAGCCTTAGCTCACATTACATGTTAGGTTTCAACATATAAATTTTGGGGACATGCAATTATTCAGTCTATAGCACCAAATTAGAGATTTTCTTGAGACTTTACTACTATTTTCTAAAAAAGGCATAGTCTATACTAGTCTTAGATTTTTGATGTCTTAGGAAGCTTCTGAAATAAACTCACATAGAAATGCAATAGAATTTTTTAGTCTGCTGTACTGAAGAGTGAATTTAAAACTGAAACTCAACAGGTTGCTTTCTGACATAGGCACTTTCTGAAACAGCCTGTGGCTTGTATCACAGATGATTATCTTCTGTATAACAGTTTCAAATTAAAATTATGTGAGATTTTAAAGCAGATATAAAGTGGTTTTGTAAAATTTTATATATATATATATATATATACTTTTCTTGCTCACTTTAATACTGAGAGTCTAAAATTCCATATATTTTGTTCCATAATACATAAAATTTCAATTTTATTGAAATTTAGAGTATCTCCACAAACTTTTAACAGTCTATTTTTTTTTTTTTCAAAATATAGACTTTTCATCCAAGAGCCAGCAGTTGGATATGGTGTCCCACTCAGGGAAAGTTGAGATATTGAATATTTCCACTTTCTAGCCTTGATGGTAGAGATGAAAAATTTGAATGGCTCGTAGTCAGCCAAAGTTCACATCTGTCTATAAACTGACATTCTGGATGACTTGGTGATGAAACAAAGAAGGCAGCAAAACTTACTATCTAGAAATGGAATCCTTTTGCACAGTATGGAGTATATAAGCTTTTGTAACACAGCCTTTCACAAAAGAGTTGGCCTTTGCTTAAAAGAAAACAAAACAAAAAAACAGATGAACTATTTAAATTGTTTAAATAAAGATAAACTGGAATGTTTGCAGAGTGCCATAGATAGAGTCCATAAAAAGTTGTTCTTTAGAGAGTATAGTTGACCTCTCAATAATGTTACCAGATGTTCAAATGCTAGATATATCCAGACTTGAATCCAAATGGAACTTTTCTGTTACTGTGGGTAAGCTCAAATTACTGCTATGCTTTATTTAACCTTGGCTTGTAAATTTGCAAGTAATGGTAGTCTATGCTCTCAAAATGCATGTAGGGAAACCCCTGGGACTGTCTGCATAACACAGACTAAAAGCATATGTAACTGATAAATTTCTCCAGGGAGAAATAGTGGTAAACTAGGGCTATAATTAGAAGTGGATTATAATGTGATAAAATGCATGATTATCTTTTTTAAAGTGTATTCTTGATCAAAGTTCAGGACTTTAGTGAATGAAAATTCTTCTACTTTCTACCTTTTAAAGTATATATACAAGATCCATTTCCAGTCAAGATGGCAGAATAGATGAACACTGTGCTCGCCTCCTCTCAGAACCACTTAAACATTACCACTAAACTACAGAATGACCATCATAGAAAATTGTCTGAAGTCTACCTGAACAGAAGTCCCAAAACTAAGGATATATAGAAAAAGCCACCTTGAAACTGATATGAAGAACAAAGACACAAAACAAGCTGTTCCCACACCCATGTGTGACAGTTAAAAATTGGGAGTGATACCTCAGCTGCAGAGGTCCCCCTGGAGGGGTGAGGGGTCCCAGGACCACACTAGGTACTGTAGCCCAGGGTTCCAATGCCGGGAAGTGAAGTTCCCACAATTTCCGGCTATGAAAATCAGTGGAGATTATGGCTGTGTGAGAGGGAGGGTGGCTGGAGTCCCAAGTGCTCCTCTTACGGGGTCTCCGCACAGACTTAATGTTGATGAACTCATTTGCTCTGAGCTCCAGTGCTGGGGTAGCAGCTTGAAAGGCAACAGGACATATAGAAAGGAATTGAGTTGTGCGGCTTCAGAGTGAGGGCAGAAGTGTTGGCAGAAGCCATTGTTCTTTTATTGAGCCCTCCCCAATATCAGCATGCAGACAGAGCTGGCCACCATGTCTGATTCTCCATTAACCTAGCTAACACTAGTCGCTCTTCCCTGGTGATTCCCTGAGACCCTGCCCACCCAACATGCAGATCCATCCAAGGCACTACCAGTAGCTTTTCCATACAAACTGCCAGTCTTGGCTCATGCTGTGGACTTTTCTAAAATCTTTCAAAGGTTCACAAAACCCAAATGAGCAGCATTTGGCCTTGGTATATCCCATACCTCTTGTTGCCTCAATTCTGGCACTCGCAGCTGCCAGCCTCAGTTCATGGCTTATCCTATCAAGGTACCTCCAAGCACAGCATGCGTGGCAGCCACCTGTGGTTTGCTTTGTGGCTCATGTCAGGTGGCCTCTGGCAGGGTACAGGCTGTGGCCGAACTTGGCCAGAGGCAGGGACCTTAACAGCAGCACCATCTGGGACCACATCCAAGAATGACACACCCAAAGGGCAGACAGGGTAGGCATCAGAGCCCTGCTAAAGTGAATCCTGCTCTGTAGGGTCAGCCCCTGAACAATAGCTCCCCCACTGTAGACACAGCCAGTTGTCACAACCAATCAACCTGAAGGGCAATTCCTCTTATTGATGTGCAAACAGCAACCTAGGCTCAGCTACAATAGGAGAACACACACAACCCATACAAGGTACACACCAAGAGAACCTGGCTTAGATGACCAGAGAGACTGCGTCACTGGGCTCCACAGGATATCTACTACATAAGGCCATTCTGCTAAGACTGGGAGACATAGAAGCCCTACCTAATACATAGAAACAAACACAGGAAGGCAGCCAAAATGAGAAGACAAAGAAACATGTCCCAAATGAAATAGAACAAAGCTCCAGAAAAAGAACTATACAAAATGGAGATAAACAGTCTACCAGACGCAGCTCTCCATGAAGAGAAAGCCCACATCCAGAGAGCCCTGCACCACTCACTAACCTCTGCATAACAATAAGAAAAAAAACACCTTTATATTTTTCAAGCAACCTTATTGTTGGACTGTTCTATTTTGTCTTATATTCATTTTTTTTTCAATTACAGTTGACATTCAATATTATTTTATATTAGTTTCAAGTATACAGCATAGTAGCTAGACATTTATATAATTTACTGAGCCTCTACCCTGAGTGATCTGACTGCTCCATGCAGCCAACAGTCCTGGACCTAGAGAAGGGCTGGAGGGAGCCTGTGCCGAAGGTGTGAGGCTAGGAAAGTAGCACTTTGGGGTAGAAATCATTTCTCTGTCTGCACAACAGATTATAAAAGAATACTGAACACACTTTTATAGGAACTCTTAGTAACTTCAAAAAAAAAAAAAAAAACATTTCATGTTTGGCTCACCCCTGAGCTGAGTATTGGGTCTGACCCTAACAGTATACCAATAGCTTTGAGAATTGAAGTATGCAATAGGCCACCACCCAGGCCTCAGACTGGCTCTCTGGGTGGCATACATGTAGGAGAGAACTGAATAACATTGCAAAGGCTTTGAAAAGTATAGCAACATTTGAATAGTATTGATGAATCCCAAAGACATTATGCTGAGTGAAAGAAGCCAATCTCCAAAGATTACATGCTCAGTGATTCTATTTATACAACAATCTAGAAAAGGCAAAACTATATGGAAGAAGAGATTAGTGTCTGCAGTTAGGAGTAGGGGTAGCTTTTAACTACAAAAGGGGCAATAAAAAAATTGTTTAGTGTGATGCTGCTGTTCTATATTCTGATTATGGTGATTATTACAAGAATTTATACATATATTAAAGATTATAGAGCTATACATCAAAAACAGAAAAGTTCAAAAAAAAAATACCACTGGCGGTAGGGGAGAGCGGGGAAGTAGATGAGGTAAAAGGGGTCAAATATGTGGTGACAGAAAGAAATCTAACTATGGGTGGTGAATACACAATGTATTACTATTGAATCGTATACTTGAAACTTACTGGATTTCATTAACCAATGTCACCATAATAAAATTTTTTTAAAAAAGGAAATAAACTCATAGATACAGAGATATTTTGAGGGCAACTAAATGGGAGGGGGGTTGGGGGATGCAGAAAAAGGAAAAAGGATTAAGAAGTACAAATGGATAGTTACAAAATAGACATGGAGATATAAAGTGCAGCATAAGGAAAATAGTTAATAATGTAATAAATATGTAAGGGTAAAGAGGGGTACTAGATTTAGTGGGGTGATCACTTTGAGTTATATAGATCTCTAATCACTGCTATACAATTGAAACTAACATATTACTGTATGCCAACTATAACTGAAAAAAAATCATTGAATTGTACAATGTAAATATGAGCAACTAATTGTCTATTATATTTCAATAAAGCCAGAGGGAGGAAAAAAAAAACTTAAGTTAGCCAAGATTATGTGTCTTTTATGTGATAAGTCAGAAGACAGATGCTTTTGTACTAGGCCCTCAAATATTCATTTAAAGAAATAATTTTATAAATGAAACTGCATCCTACTGGTATATGTCACAATAATAATTTGGTAATACATTAACAAATTTAAAAAAATTGCTATCAAAATTTTAATGTATTTAAATACCTTTCAACAATCCTTCCTGTTTTAACATTCTCTGGCATGCAAATTTTTCTCTTCTCCTCTGAAAAGTTCCAACTATTTTTCTCTGCCTCTCAGTCTGGGTTCAGCTATATGACTTGTTTCAGTAAAAATATGAGACAGAAGTGATGATATGCCAGTTCCAAACCAAGACCCTGAGAAGTCTTCCATGTTTCCATTTGCCCTCTTCCAATGATACTCCTCTCATGCCACGAGGAAAACATGCTGGGGGTAGCCCACTAGGTCTGGGAAAGAAATGAGAGCTTTGTAGCAGAGGAAATCTCACTAAGCTAAGCCCGGGCAACTCATAGATCCATGAGATTAAATTATTGTTATTTTAAGGCACTATGGTTGGGAGTGGTTTGTTATGCAGTCTTTTATGTGGTAAAAGCTAACTGGTATCTTTGTAAAGGACAAATTGATCTCTATTCCCTGACAGGACCTAGTCATAGAGTAACAGTAATGAAAATCAAGATATCTAGGAATGTGTTCTGACAAAAGAAACAAGACAAATCCAGTTCTAGTAAATGGGGTGTACAATTTCTCCATAGACTCAAAATAAAACAAGCATCAAGGCTAACTTGTTACTTGATCTACTGGGGGTCCTTAAGCATACACAGGATTAGAACCAACTTGAAATCAAGCATGACTGAACTTCAAGTGAAGTTTAATACACACAGAAATAGAAAAAAATAACGTGTAGTCTGAGAGAGAGGAATGCCTTTGTAGCAATATAAAGGGGACTCAATATAGACATCCACTGAGTTTCTTATTTTGACTTGGCTATCAAGAGAGCTTAATGATAATGTAACAGTGAAATGTTCAGTGTCTGCCTATATCTTGTTCAAGTCTTTGCTTTTCCCATGGCCTTCATGCCAATAGCTTCTGCTTTAGATATGCTAATCATTAGAGGAATTCCGCTTGGAGCTTGAGTTTTTACAAAAACAGCCCCTCCCAATTTCCTTTCCCTTGACATGAAAGAAGCTTAAATTCTGTACTTTTAAAAGATAGATTTGCAGAACTACAAGGGCTTCCAACACCTTGGCTGGCAACTTCTCAAACAATAAATCTTTCCTTACTTCAACACCTTTTGAAGCATTGGGCACACAGACTTTGGACTGGTAACCATAAGTTTTGTGTGCAATTACAATAAACTTCTCATCACTTCCTCTAAATGTTTTCCAACCCTTCTTGTCTTCTTTTTAATGATATTAATATTACTCCTCTGGACAATCTCTAACTCAATTTTAGGTGAGGATGACAGATATTATGATTATCAATGTATGATGTTTTAACCAATGAACTAGTGCCTTCACAATTGTACATCATAATCATCAACAATCTACTCAATATGCCAAGAATAATGGGGAGATACTAAATGATGGTGCTCCTTGTCTTTTAAATAAAGGGCCAATAGCATTGAGTTTTATAAATTCTAATCCATTATACTGCCGTATTCAGATAATCTTAACACCTGCAGAAAAGAAAAAAAAGTTTTTGCCAAATGACCCAGAGACACAAATTTAAGTAATTGCAGTTGTTCCTATTAACTCTTACTCAATACTGTGATTAATTTCAGATGCGAAAGTTTTCTGCTGCCAAACTTTCTGCGACAGCACTCCTTTTAATAGCTGAAAGATACCGAAAGTCAAAAATAAAGTCATTTAATTTGAATATATCTTATTATCCTGTATTTTAAATAAAAAGAGAGCCAACTAACATAGGATAAAGGCATGTTTTATTTGGAAAGACTTTAAATTTTGAAGGCCTTTCTGTATTCCATGCTTAAATTTTGAAGACCATTCTGTATTCCATGCTTACTAGGCTAAGTCATTTGCTATCAAAGATCTTCTAAGTTTATTTATAGTATAATCTGAGGTACTTTAATATACAGTAGATGGTAACCAAATTATATCATGTGTAAACCCGACAATGTAAGACATAGTAAATTGAAAATAAACTATAATTTTTCAAAATCCTTTCCAAAGGATTAATAGTAATCTTAATGTTCTTTGTTGAAGATTAACCTTAAAAAATTACCTTTGAAAATTCTGGGAGTAGTAGTATCAGAGATAATTAAACTGGAACAGAATTAAAGTCTGATATTTGTATTCAAATTTAAAAAAAAAATTGCATTCACATACAGGTGAGAAAAACCTCACAAGAGAAAACTCATTTGGTCACACATTAGACTCACTGAAACACTTCAAAAAATACCTGTATACCTGGGCCTTATCCCCAGAAGTTCTGGTTTATTTGGCCAGAGCTAGAACATGGGTATGGGATTTTTTTTAAAGCTCCCACAAGTGATTTTAATGTGCAGCTTGGTTTGAAAGACACTGACGTAGTGGGTTTTTGTTTGTTTGTTTGTTTAAATTGTTGTGGTATGACTCCTATAAAAGATTATTAAATTTTAGGCTTCATTTCTAGTACAGTAACCAGACCAAAGGAGGCAATCAGAACCACTATAGTAGTCAGGCTTCTATGTCCTATTCCTGGTGACACACTGTGATATTAACAAAGGAGAGAGAAGCAGGGAGTCACAGAGGACAGGGTGATGAGATGGTTGTGAAAGCCTGAAAGGATTTGGAGAACAAACTTAGAGTCATTAGAATCCACCTGCATTGTTAACACAGAAGAGACATTCAATTCCTCCAAAAGGCAGAACTAGAGGCAACTGAAAGATGTTAGGAGAGCAACTGATATCAGCTTGATATAAGTAAGAAGAGCATTCTGATAACAAGAGCTTTTCAATCACAGATAAGCAATCTGCAAAACGCTTAAGCAGAGGCCAAAGTATCTTTCATGGACGTGGGAAGGAGGTTGGACTATATGATCTTTTCTTTCTTGTTATGCAAATAACCCAAGAGACATTCTTGAAGCTTCATGAAATTTCTTAAACTATGTCCTACTGTTTTTGGAGCTAAAGCAGAAAAAAACACCTGACTGAAGAAATTGAGACTACTGGCTGGAGTCAAGGCCACCGATAATCATGAGCTACTTTTTCTCTGTGTGATCACACTAGGTTTAATGTGATTGCTTAGCACTGGTCAAGTCTCTGGATGTAGTATACCCTCAGGAGAAATTAGTTTCGTCTTTCAATACCAAAATTTTACTTGTAGATTTCACTTAGCTTGCCATTTAACAATTGATCAGACATTTTTCATTTAACATAATTTCATTAATTTGCTGAAAATTCTCACACAGTAAACTGAGTACAGGTTAGAAGTATCGTGTGGTGATAAAAAATAATCACTTATCTTCGTTAAAGAAAAAAACTATGACACTTGTTAGAGGAGAGTAAGGAAAACTTTATTCAGGACCATTACATAGGTATAGGAACCATTGCAATGGGATTTTGCAGTGGGAGAGATTAGGTTCAATGGGAACATGACCTGGGCAAGTGGGAATTTATAGCTAAAGAGCAGGGTGCGGGTTGGGGAATAGAAAATTCCTAAAACATCTGGAGAAAGGCAGGATTCTAGTTAAATGGACCTTAGAAGATTCTTGCTGAAGCCAGCAAGGGTGATCAGACATCACCTGGGTGATGATGGAGGATGAAGACTCCAATCAGATATCAAGGATGATGGGATATCAAGGGCAGGGGTGTTCCAGCTCAACTGCCCATACAAGGGCCTAGGAAAAGGTTTGGGAGCTTGACTAAAGTTTGGCCAAAGAATCTTTGTCACCTCCAAAGGATGAGCTAAGTCAGATCTTCCCAACCTTTGCTGCATATTAGAAGCATTTGGGGAGCTTTTAAAAATAACTGATGGCCTGGCTTTACTCCTAGAAAGTGAAATTTAATAGGTCTATTTGGGGGTCACAGCATTAAATGCTTTTAAAAACTTCCAGGTGATTCTAAAGGGAGGCCAAGGCTGAACTAAAGTACTTTCTAAGGAAAGTCTCTAAAACTTCATGACTCTGTTTCCATTTAACAGCAAAAAAGCAAATTAAGAAAATTGTAACCACAATTAACACTCTGATTAGAAAGTTCTACCTAGTATAGTAAGTCATTCTAATTTGGGTTGGACTTTCTGAAGAGTTTTATAAATTACCAAGATGCAATTGTTGAAGTCTTGCTCATCATTCTGGGTGACACGAGTCAGGAGAATGACAAAATTATGTTGAGTAAGAGACTTAGCTTTCACAAAGATTGCAACAAACTAAAACTATAATTTAAAACTAATTAATTTAATTTAATAGTATTCTATACTTGTTTTAGTGAAAACAAGAAAATACTATATCATGGCTCGACAGCTTCCAATGTGAAGAAAAACAAAATTTTGCCTGATTGTAAATTGTCAGCAGTATAATACGGTTGCTCACTTCCCACCAAATGCAATTTGATATAATATTGTATTAACAAAAATCCAAAATATGAGTAACCCTTCACTTGGTTTCTATACCACTTATACTTACCTAGCATATTGAATTTAGATCTGAGCACCACCACGGGCATACTGACACATGTCCACGGACATATTGACAAATTGTTCCAAGCATAAAAGAGAGTGCCTGAAGTGATATTAACACTTTGTAAAAGTAGCAAGCTATGCTCAGCACAGGGAAGCCTCCAAAGATCGTCATATAAGGACTAGTGAAGAATCTGACATTTTAAGTGTGGAAAAGATAATAGAGTGAGGCATAGGCTGGTGGAAGGGAATGGTTATAATTACTACTGTTAAGTATTTGAAAGATACCCACATTAAAAGGCATTACTTTTTTTCATTTCATTCTCAAATGTACAAATATAAACATTACATAGAAGTTACAAAAGACAGATTTTGACAGTTAAGAAAAAACTTTGCTGTCTCTGGGTCAGGATTCAGTGAATTGCCAGACACTGGATTGTAATAAAGGAGGTTGTCTATAATTTTAGGAGCTTGAAAGAGATTTGTTTAGGGTGAAAGTAGGACAGAGATTGAACTACCTAGATTTTAAGACCAGCTCCAATCCTGAGATTTTATTGTTGGATGATACAAATGAAATCACTAAACCCTAAAATGACTCTAGGTTTTTATTTTAAAACCAATACATACTTAAATCTACCCTTCCAAATTAAATGTGTATTTATTGCACATGTGATTAGATAAAAATAAGCTATCTTGCAAGCCTTGAAACCTCAGAGGCTTAATATATAAAGCTTTATTTCTTTCACACACATCTGTTGTGGGCCTGGCACCTCTTAAGGGAAACTCCTAGCCAAATAGTGACTTGGGATCCAGGAGTCTCAATATATGTTTTAAAGGTTGCTACAATGGACTCTTAAATGCTTGGCCCTGCATGTGATTTAAATGCTTGGATGGTCCATATCACTTCTTTTAGGCCACTGGACGGAAACAGTCACATAATCCCACCTAACTATGAGTGGGTGGGAAACCTGGGAAGCACATGGATATTCAGTGAAAAGTACACATAACTTTCATAAAGGTAAACTATCATTGAAGATTTAGATTCTGAGCTCAAGCATCTGAGAGCAGATACCAATTAATCTCGACATGAACATATTCTGAACTTCTTGTTCTGTCCTCATTTTAGACCTTAAAAAAAGACAACAGTGTAACATTGGACTAAATATCTGCAAGAAAGTCTGATGAAGGATGAAACTGTTTGAAAAACAGTACACACAAGACAGTTTCCAAAAATAATAAAATTATCTTAAACTTAATGCTAAGACAAATGTTCCAAATTAGTAGATATAACCCTTCTAATTAATGGCAAGTTAGAAGTGGGTTTATGTCTATTTTCCACATTATATACTTTCAAATATAATTAGATTAATTGTCACTTCTAATTCTCATTGCTCTCTCCCTAGTCTTTATTACTTTACACACTTGAATTCATTTTTTGTTACCTTTTAAATGTCTCAGATCTCCTAAATCCTTTACCAATTTTAAACAGTTAATACTATCCTTTTATATTTATATAAAAATACTTCCCAAGTCTGTTTTAAACTCTTACATGCAGATAAGAAGTTTCTAAGTTGTTTTTTTTTTCCTGACATCACCCCAATTACAGTTCTCTTAAACAATTCATTTTTTGAACAGATTTATACAGATCCATACTTTTGAAATTACAAAGTTTTAATTCCATTGTTCATCACATTTGTAGGACCATACTGAATAGATGTCAAAATAGTGTTTGGTTAAGATCAACAAACCACACCCGATGAATAAAGCAATCTGTAACCATGGTAACAATAGTTCCAGGGAAAATACAGCTCAAGGCTACACTCTCCTTGGCATTTGAAAATCTACTGTTTTCACATGTTTCTATTTTAGAACTATTTTTTAAGTTTAGACTAGGATGATAAAATATAGACTTTGAGTCAGTACTGACAATGCTTTTTAAAGTATGTTACTAAAAACTATTTTAAGATACGTAAAACCAAATTCCTTCAATTCAAAATACTTATTAAAAATCTAATAAACTTATGGCCACTAAGCAGGTTACCTGTTTATTGACCACACCTTGTCTCGGACCTTCAGCTCGGAACGCTGAGGAGAACAGTGATATCAGTTTCTTTTTATAGCATCTTATTGCATCACTCTGTCCAACTAAGGGCCACCTACATATCCCTTTATTCAGGAATAAACTGTACAATCTTTCTCAAGTTTTTACCTCACATATCGTAACCAAAATATACATACATTTTTTTTTTTGTCTGTTAAATTCAAAACTCCTATTCTCTCCAGGGGTCCTTTGATTCAAATACAATAAAATCTAAGCTATAAAACCAACTCCCAATTACTTATTCACATATGAGTGCTTACTATATGCCAGGCTGTATACTAGGCTCTAAAACTATAAAGATCGAAAAAAGTCCTGTCCCTTTCCTCAAGCTTATACCCCTACTGAGGAAAATGAAAGGTAAATACACAATCCAGTAAGTTAAATGCCCAGAAAAGCAGGTCTGATTATAGAAGCAGTATAGGCAACTACACTTATTTTCAGTTATCTGGTGCAGGATAACAAACATAGAACTTAGTGACTTAAAACAATATTATCTTTGTCTCTCATAGCTCTGTGAGTTGACTGGGCTCAGCTGGGTGGTTCTCCTTTGGAGACTCACATGTAGTTGCAGGCAGAAGTCAACCGTGGGGGATAATAGACATCCAAAGGTTCCACTGGGCTCAATGTCCAAATAAATCACCCACATGATGTTAAATGGTACAGGAGCTCAGTTTTAGCTGTTTGCCAGAGTACTTTCACATGGCCTCTCCATGTGGCATGGTTTTTCCACAGAACAGCACCAGGATTCTAGAGGGAGTACCCTAAGAGTGAATGTTCTAAGAGATCAAAGCCACAAGGTCTCTCATGACTCAACTAGGAAGTTATGCAGAGTCATTTATACTGCACTCTGTTGGTTACAGATTCAGTGTGGAGGGAACTATACAAAGATATGAACCCTGGGAGGCATAGTTCCTTGAGAACCATCTTTGGAGACTTGCTACTGCAGGAGCCAAATCATTTGGGTTTCAATAATACAAATTTTTAAAAATTTCCTCTCCTCTTAGCTTGCAGATGATCAATAGGGAAGCTGTCTTGGGACAGTATAAAAATCAATGCAGTCGACTATTCCAGAATTAGATGAGGAGCACCTGAATTCATTCAAGTAACCAGGGCACAAGGTGACCTAAAGGACGGAAAGGTCATCAGGAAGAATGTATGGTCAACATTTGGATATGCAAGAGCTGGAGTAAATTAGAACTACTTTAGTACACCTCCCTTCAGCAACTTCAGCAGGAATAAATTTTGTTAATCTTCAAAAAGCCAAAACACACATTATTAATTTCAATTTTTGTACCACAGGAATTCTGTCCTCATTGCTGTGCTTACTAGCCCTGTGCTGATTATGAAGAAAAAATATGTGATTTACCTTTCTTTGTTACAAAGAAATGTTTTTAAAAGTATTTGTTTTTATAATTGAACTCACTGTAACTGTTCTAATATTATGTTATCTTATCTACTCAGAACCAATTACTATATCAACTGCAATTGAGTCTGAATGCTTCTATACTAATTTTATTAGTAGTCCAGGCTCATATTCCCTAGTGAACATAAACTAGAAGTTTATAAAATAGATAAAGGACAGTAAAGAAACTACTTCACCAGTATTAACTTGAAATATGTACTCTAGCTATCCCTTATTTCAGAATAAGGCATCTTAATTCCTCAAAATATTGTATCATACTACAATGGTCTAATAATCTTATTTATATTATCCTTTAAGAAAATTTTGAAAGCATGAGTATTTTTTTTAAATTTAAAGCTCTTGCTTTTTGCTTAAAACATAGACTCTATTTGTTATCTACATTAACCACAAGGTGGGGCTGTGATGTCACAATTGGGAAACATTTACAAAACATAAACTATGTAAACACAGATGAAAATAATTTAATAAAACAGAGTTTAATAGGATAATGTCATTTGCCAAAAATATACACCTTTTTTCAATTAACCAATTATGCTCAATTAACCATTAATGCTCATCAGAAGAAAAATATGCTTTAATTTGTTCCTTTCTCCTTGGAAGTTATGGAACTTTTTCAAATGTAAAATTCTCCTGAGTAGGTATAGAACGGTATAACACCATTTGATTTCATAAGAATTCACTTCACGATACGTTCCTAAAGGAAAAATTACTGACTTAAAACAGTATTAAGACAAATATCTTTTAAAATTATTTTTACAAATAATTTTATAATTGAACAGAGAAATTCATTCTCATTACAAATCTACCTTGAATTTTTTTCTCCTTCTCCATCCCTTAATTCATTTTTTTTTTCCCTGTAATCTAGCATCTCCTTTGGAGTTAGGGTGATTTGAAAAGAAGAGTATTTTCTTATTTATGGCATGCATAATCGTTTCCATTTCATTTATTAAAACTATTCTTTAAGTTGATTATTTATATGTTTTCTATTAAATTGTCAGAAATTCCTTTCTAACATTCCAAAAATTCAGATTTTTTAGTCAATAATTTTTCAGTAAAGACAAAAGAGCATGCCATAATAATGATTGTTAGTTGATCTTTCAAAAAAAAATCAAGAAGCATGGCAGAGTGAGAGATGGTCCCAGATCTCGGGCCTTAATTAACAATAAGCTGAACATCTAAAACTCAACAAATAACACCCAACCTGTACACAAGCACATCTGAGCAAGTGATCTGAGAATGAGCTACAACAGGTCAGAACCATGGGAGTCAGGTGGTAGACTGGGAAAAACAAAGAAGCTGCCTTTTGCAGCTGGAGGTCCCTGTAGGAGAAGGTGCAGTGGGGTCCTGAAAGCACTGCCAGAGAGAGCTGTGAGCTCTACACAGTGGCAGTGCCCAGGGATCATGGCAGAAAGCAGAGAAGTAGGGATGGCAGAGAAGCAACAGCTGATTATAATAACCAGCCACTTTGCAAAATGTGAGGCTGAGCCACAATCCCCTTCCTCTAACCCAAAGGGCACCTGCTCCCATATCCCCCAAGGCCAAACACTGCAGAGCCCAAGGAGAATCTGAGCAAAATGCTACCAAAACTGTCGTTAACACTGACAGGGACTGAGGCTGAGGGTAGTTAGTGTGATTGAATATTTATAAGAGAAAAAAAGGCATTTTAAGGCTTTATATAAAGGTAGGATCCAAGAGGATTAGACACCAACTACTGGAAACCAACAAAAAAAATGCCTTCTTAGCAACAGGTGAAAGAGTGACCTTTATATAATAAATCTTCTTTCTGGGGGGGAGGGGGAGGAGCAGATTTACTTCATTAATGCCCAGTAGGATTAACAGTCCATTAATACCATGAACAACCAAGGTGACAAGGTATTTCAGAAAGAAAGAGAAAAATCTCCAGAAAATAAGCTTAAAAACATAGAAATACATGACTTAAATGACAGAGAATTCAGGATGCTACTTCTGAAAAAACTCAATGAGCTCCAAAATAATTCATATCAATTACAGGAATTTTAATTAGGAGTAAGGCGACTAGCAGGCAGATAGCAGAGGAGTGCAACCCTTATTAAGAACAGGGCATTATAATCTTAAACAATACGGATGACATGATTCTCTACATAAAAAACCCTAAAGACTTCACAAGAACATTACTAGAAACAATAAGCAAACACAGTAAAGTTTCTGGATACAAAATCAACATTCAAAAATCCATAGCATTCCTATACTCTAATAATGAAGTATCAGAAAAAGAAGAAAAATGTAATTCCTATTGCAATTACAACAAAAGGAATACCTAGGAATAAATTTAACAAAACATGTGAATGGCCTATATAATGAAAACTACAAGCCCTTATTAAAAGAAATCAAAGAAGATACAAGGAAATGAAAAGATATTCCGAGTTCTTGGATTGGAAGAATCAATATGGTTAAAATGACCTTATTACCTAAAGTACTATACAGATTTAATGCAATCTTCATCAAAATCCCACAGGCAGTTTTTAAAGAAATCGAACAAAAAAATCATCAGATTTGTATGGAAGCACAAAAGACCTCGAATTGCCAAAGCCATTCTGAATTAAATGAATGAGGCTGGAGGCATCGTTGTGCCCAACTTCAAATTATACTACAAAGAACAATAATCAAAATGGCATGGTATTGGCAGAAAAACAGACCAGTGGAACAGATTCGAGAGTCCAGAAACAGACCCGTGTTTTATATGGGTAAATAATTTTTGACAAAAAAATCAGAAACATACCATGGGGAAAGGAAAGCCTCATCAATAAATGGTGCTGGGAAAACTAGAAAGCCACCTACAAAAGAATGAAACTAGACTATAGTCTATCACCACACACCAAAATCAACTCAAAATGGATAAAGGACCTGAATATAAGACCTGAAACAATAAAACACATAGGAAAAAACAGAACTAAACTCATGGACCTTGGACTTTGAGTTTATGAATTTGACCTCGAAGGTAAGGGAAGTAAAAGCAAAAATAAATTAATGGGACTACATCAAATTAAAAAACTTCTGCTCAGCAAAAGAAACCATCAAAAAGGTAGACAACCATCTGAATGGGAAAATATATTTGCAAGCATCACCTCCGATAAGGGTCTTATATTCAAAATATACAAAGTACTCATACAACTCAGTAACAATAAAAAAACAAATGATCCAATCAAAAAATGGGCAGAAGACCTGAACAGACACTTCTCCCTAGAGGACATACAAATGGCCAAGAAATATATGAAAGGATGCTTAACATTGCTAGCTATTAGGGAAATGCAAATCAAAACCACAATAAGATAACATCTCACATTTGTTAGAATAGCTGTAATCAACGGGACAAGTAATTACAAATGCTGTAGAGGATACGGAGAAAAAGGAACCCTCATACACTGCTGGTGGGACGTGCATGTTGGTATAGCTACGACAGTATTGAGGTTCCTCAAAAAACTAAGAATTGATCTACCATATGATACAGCAATCCCTCTACTAGGTATTTACCCCCAAAGATTCGAAAACATATATCCAAAAAGATATTTGCATATCGATGTTCATAACAGCATTATTCACGGTGGCCAGGATATGGAAGCATCTGAAGTGTCCTACAATAGATTGGATAAAGAAGCTATGGTACATATATATAATGGAATATTACTCAGACATAAGAAGAGATGACATATTGCCATTTGCGACAACATGAATGGACCTCGATATAATCATGCTAAGCGAAATAAGCCAGACAGAAATGATATCACTTATATGTAGGATATAAACCTAAAAGCAATAAATGGACAAAGAAACAGAGACTCATGGAGGAAGAGGAAGGTAGACACAGTAAAGGGGGTCAAATATGTGGTGACAGAAAGAAATCTAACTATGGGTGGTGAACAACAATGCAATACCTATATGCCTTACTGTTGAATTGTATGCTTGATACTTAGTGTATTTCATTAACCAATGTCACCATAGTAAAAAAATGAAATAAATAAAAATTAAAATAAACTCTCAAAAATCAGCAAAGAACCTATTTTCCAAATAAATATTTTCTAATCTATTTTACTATCTTAAGAAAAACATAGTTAATCTTTAAAATTAAAAAAAAAAACTGCCCAGAAGATTTAAGATTTATAAAGTCCACAAATCCCTAGAATGTATATTCATCTTTCAATTTTTCTCATTCCTTTTATTAGAATTTAGGTACACAGTACTTCACATTTTTAAAGGATGTCTACATGTACAGTTTTCTATTCTTTTCATAGTTATTTTTTAGTGTATTTCTCTTCAAATTTAATATGAAATTTATTGCTTTCATTATAGAGCTTTATATATTTCCCTCCTCTGCCCCTCAGTGGCTTTCTCTTAACAAAGAGTTATTCTAGAAGTCTATTATTCTAAAGAAGTTGTACTATTCTAAATGACCACAGGTAAACAGTCCTGTTTGACAAAGGCTGCTTTCATAAAGTCTTAAAGACTTTATTTTTCCAAAATAGTCAACATCTAGTCAAAGAGGAGTATTTACTGAAACTAACTCTCAACTGTGATTAAAAAATTTACTTGGCTTTCCTACAACTTGAAAAGATCTGTTGAATAGACTCCACAGTCCGAATGAATGTCAGGTCCCCAAAATGTCATACAAGATGAGCTTTATGGCTTAGAAAGCAGGAAAATTAAGTACAAATGACAGACAGGAAAATAAGAGTGAAGAAATATATAAAAAGATTGTCATTAAGACAGATAACTTAATTCATATGTTAACTGTTTTCCATATTTTTATTCTGTGGAGGGGTATTTAATCTCTTAGGTAAGGTACCAATTATGTGTTTCAAAATGAAGCAGAATGGAGAAAACTAATATACTAGACTACTACCAAAGTATCCATATTAGGGGAAAATATTCACGTTAATTCCTGTGCACACTAAGACTTAGGGGAAAAAAATGCCACCATGATGAGCATTTAAAGCTTTTGGTAATATACATACACACAGAAGCACACATGCATGTACCCATGCAAACATGTGTTAATATTGACATTAACATACTTTAATCAAATTAAATTAGTTATGGGAATTCTTCCCTTTCTTTAACTTTATTGTTTAAGTTAAACAAATACACGAATATATTTCCATAGATAAAGATTTTACTTCCTCAAAAAATTAAAAATAGCGATGATGTGATGATCTAGCAATTCTACTTCTGGGTATATATCTGAAGAAAACAAAATCACTATCTCTAAAAGGTATCTGTACCCCTATATTAATTACAGCGTTATTTACAATAACCAAGACATGGAAACAACCTAATTGTGTTAAGAATGTGTATGCATAAAAATATTATTTAACTATAAAAAAGAAAATACTGCCATTTGAGCCTTGAGGGAGTTATGCCAAGTGAAATCAGCCATGGAGAGAAAGAAAATTACTATATGATCTCATTTATATGTAGAATCTAAAAGAACTGACTCACGGAAACAGAACAGATTTATTGGTGGTTGCCAAAGCTGACTGTGTTTTAAGCTGCAGCTTTCTCCATCCATCCAACCCTGCCTGTCTTCCCTCTCAAATTTTCTGATCTACTTGTGGGAATTTCTCACTTTCCCTCACTAGTTATGAATTGTCCTGTTAAAAAGTAAATATATCATTCCATGAAATCTGGGATGAGTGGGAAGTCAGAAAATGTGCTCAGTTGACTACCTTGATCCAATTTCTGGAAACATGGTGGCATGAGATTAAAATAGTTATTATAGGTCACCATCCATGTATACTACAACTGAAAAGAACTAGGATCTGGTAGATGTCTTTTCTCCAAAGTATATACCACAAAGGACATTAAGCTGACTTTGCACTGGTAGAACTGTTTTTTTAAACTAGAATCAGCTCTGATTAGTTGGCATCCAAGTCATACCAGTTTTTATGCATTTGGAATACCATCCCTAAAGTATAGTAATATAAATCACAAATTCTTACGAAAATGTCTCCAAGATGACGAAGAGTAGAAATTTGACTTGTGTATTAAATACCACCAAAGAAGAGAAAAGAGGTAGAACTCAGCTTCCTTATTTCCTAAGTCCATCTCCCAGTAATTATAACAACTTGTTCATCACCATATCCTCAGTGCCTGGAACAGTGCCTGGGCCAAAACAGGAACTTGAAAAACACTAGCAAATAAACAAATATATATTGAATATAATCATAATTAATTAATTAATATATTTTGGTATCTAATTTCTCACTTATAAAATAAGTTAGATCAAATCCCTGGTCACTTTCATACTGAAGATATTACAATTCAATTTATAATTCAATAAATAGAGTTTTCATTGTTATATCAGTAAATATACCAAGAAAAAAATCACTGTCTAGTATATCCAGATATTCTTTCAGGCTACTCCATCATAATCCTCTTTTAAAGACAAATCACCAATAATAAATAAAACAACAGAAACTTATTTTAAATTATTTTATTTTTCATAATTTTCTAACACACAGTGTTAGAAAAATAAATTTTGGCACCATGACTTAGAACTTTTTTCAAGTTTAACCTTTAAATTAAAAACAGTAGCTACAATAAGGATATTTAAACCTCACTCAGAGAAATGGTGAAAAATCAAGTCACAAATTTTTTTGTGCTAGGAAATTATTCTAAAGTGTGATAAAGAGAAGGTAATAAAAAGAGTAAGAAGGATAAAATGGAGACTACGCTGGGAAGACAAAAAAGAGGATAACCCTCACAAAAAAGAACATAAAGAGGGACACAAAGGGCGAAAAGGAAGAAAGGCTCACCAACTTTATTTTCCTGATATAAAATTCAAGTACTTAATTTTTTAAAATCAAAATGCTACTACTAATCTCAAAGAAAAAAATTTCCTCATTATTTTCTAGAATTAAAAGAACAACAACCTTTTTGACTTAAGGTCACTTGGTGATCTTAAGTCAATAAGAAATGGAAAGGCTTGAAAGCTTTTCTAAATCTAGTATCTATTTACTATAATCTACCTTGGAAAATTTATCTGAAGGAACACAGGGCTTGATTTCTAATACAAATGTAAAAAAAAGTCTGTCTAACAATCTAAACAAAAATGTTTTCAACTGGGTATGCACCTAATTGCATTTTATACTAATTTTCTCAAGGAAAAAAACTGTAATATTGTTCTTTGTATTCCTTCAGGAACTATACTTTAAAACATACTTGCATAGGTGGTCAAAAAGTACTTACACAATAAGTTGCACACAAATTCAGTTAGAATTCCAGTTTTTTGACATTTTAAAAATTGCCAATTTTCATTTATATTCACTTCATCTATATGTTGATAAATAAAATTCTTCTTAGGCTTTTGTTAAATAAAATATTACCAGTCTCATTTGTTGCTTGTACATTTGTACCTGAATATTTTATCAACTGAAACACAAATTCAGAAAATTCTCATTATTCTCAAAGACAATAAGGCACAGAAATAAATATTTGTGTTTACTTTTTTCCTTTCTTCTTCAATCTGTGTTTTAAGGCTCAGAGCAGACATTAGGAAATATCAAACAATTTTTTATAAAGTTTTTCAAATGTTTGGCCCAAAGTTAGGTTGTTCTGTGGAATATTTAAATATTCTTCTCATCTTCTCAAGCACAACTTCAAAGATATGTTCATACCAGTCATCCATTCCAAAGAAATGTCAATTCAATGAAAAGTAAATAACTTAGGGATCTATAAACGACACTGCAATGTATCGTGTTCCATTTTTAACAGGAAGTCCTTCATGCAAATGTGTGAGTCTCCCTGGATGCATGAAGCTCCAGCCTTTTCTTGGTGATTCAATAGAGCAATTGTACCTTAGGAATTTGCATCCACCTCCCTAAAAGAGATGTAACAAATAAATGTATCAGTCCATTTTGTTTAACTTTTTTATTACTGGCAAAATTCAAATTATGTCATGTAAGCAGAATCTTAAAAAAATATAGGGTAAAAGTCTATAATGATATATTGCTTTTTTAAAATGTAAAAAATAAAACCATAATTACCTGAAAATCTTCTCCCACATTATTGAGTGCAATGTTGATGGTAAATGTAGAAGCATCGTGATGAGGGCGAAGAGAACGCTGTCTATCAGGGGAGTATTTTACCACAAAATTCAGTAATGCAAACCCCTAAAAATGCAAAGTAAACCAATGGTTTTTCTTATCAGTAAAAACATAAACAGCATATTTGCGTAAAAATTGGGAGGAAGTATGCAGGAGGTACAGGAGGATAACTACCTTTGTATAATAGCCTGCAAAGACCTTCAGTGTAACAGGTGCAATAAACTCCCGGATAAAATGAAGCCATACATTCTCCAGATCAATTTGTTTCATGTGGATATCATCAGTTGGGACATTTTCATAACCACCAGAAATACGGCTATCCTAGAAACAACATTAATGACATCATAAATTGTAGTCCACGTGCAATTCACATTTATATGATCTTAGATTTTTTTTTCAATCACAAGATTACAATAGACAAAAAAATAATAGTTGTTTATGGTGTACTATCTGTTTTAATTGAAAAACTATAAAATAACTGAGGTAACATGGCTCTGCAAATATATCATGATGAAGCGAAGTATTGCAGAGTTGGCTACTCCTTTCCTACTTATTTAATGTTAACTTAAAAACAAAAGGCCAAAGAAAGAGGCAACAAGTGTTTATTTGGGATCCAAAAGAATAGCTATTAGGAAAGGACTGATTCAGGCAGAAATGCAAATAGTGTTCAGATTAGGAGGCAAATACAAGGGGTATTTATTTATAAGAAAGGGAAGGGGAACAATTACATCAATAGAAGGAAAGAATTTTATAGCTGCAGATAACCTAAAACAGTGATGCTAATTCTAAACAATATTGGTAAATTTTCAGTCCAGGTAGTCATAATATCTGCTTTCTTGTTATCTTTACACACAGTTGTCTGGTATATAAGGCTGCTGTTAGGTCCAGTCCAAAGGTTATTTTGTATTGTTTTAACAGTCTAATGATCTGAGAAGTGAGGTGTGCAAGGCAGTTTCTCTGGGATGGCAGCTACGATTCCATTTTAAAGTGACTCCATTGATATCATTTTTTACAAATTTATATGTGAGGTCTAACTATAAAGTAAATAAGATTGATTTCCAAAGCCCTCCCAAGCCCCCTAAAAACACGAATTTTTTTATAGTGACTCTTTAGGCAGTCTTAGCTGTTGATAGGCATAGATTGTGCTTATCAGCCCTCTGGATTATCTACCACTGAAATAGCTTTGCCTGCTCTGTTCCTCACTTCCACTCTGTGGCACCCAAAGGTCCTCCCACAGTAGATTTTCATTATCCTGCCTGCAATCTGCTGACTTCAAGTACTTCATCACACTTTCAACTTGTCTCCCTGATCAGCTAACTAGCTGAGTATATAATTAAACAGAAATAGTAATATTCCAGAGTATTCCACTTAAATTTCTTGGTATTGTTAAGGAGCTGGCATCTGTAGGTTCTCAGAGGAAAAGAAACACATTGAACCACCAATAGTAAAACTTCCTGCCAAGTCTTTGACACTGAATGTAAATGCAAAACCAAATTACACTGAAGGCACTTATTCAAAGGGAATCCTCATGTTTATACAAAAAAATAGTTTTGACAATCAACTCCAGATAAACTTTGTCATAGTATTTTCACTACAGCTCACTGTAAAAATGCAGAGAATAAAAAGTGGCCTTGAAGAAGAGCAGCATCACACAATAAAGACATATATATTCCTTATCATTTTCAGCCTGGGAACACTGCCATCCAAGGTAATTACATGCATAAATGAGAAGCTGAGGCCCAGACAGATCCAATGTTAAACACTAATTAGTGGTAGAATTACACTAAAAACAAAGTTCTCCTGCCCTCCCCCCATTTTAGTTTTCTGTGTGAAATTACAACTTACATGATGTTTGCCTCCAGACCACTGGCCATAATGCTCCATTTCTTCCACCAATTCATCACAGGCTTTTTCAGAAAATATGGGAAACCAAAAGACATCTGGACAAGGCTATAAAATATGGCATTAACATTAAGAGGATAACAGTTTATGTCTTTTAACTAAAAACCAGCATTTCGGAAGTAATAGGGCAGAATAATCAATATTCATCTCACTTAGATGTCCTTTTTAAGAAGTTTTCCAACATCATTGACATTACTATTATAAACAATACTACTTTTCTGGTTTTGTTTTTTTAACACTTTCTAAGACGTTATTTTTTAATTTTTTTATTACATTTTAACATCAATGAAATCAATACAAGTCTTAAAGTCATGGTCAGCCAAGCAGCCATTGTGATGTAGCTGTAATGCCATAGCGCATGTATATACATTTGATTACACTTTCATTCTGTCCTCACCGTGTGTGTGTATACGTGTGTGTGTGTCTGTCTGTCTGTGTCTGTGTATGCATATGCACGCATGCATTTAGTTGCTGTTGCACTTCCTGAACTGACTTGCTCTTGAAATGTCGTTTAAAATTATTTACACTGATTTGACATAGAAATGAGTCCATCAGAACATATATCTATGCCTTAATAAGTCTAAAATAAGTCTTTCAATATGATAAAATAAAAAAATTCTAAATGACTAGAAAACACTAGTCAAAGTTTAATTGGCAGTATTTTTTTTCTTACAGTACACAAAATAATGGGATATCTCAGAATTGAAGATGTTTTACATTCTCTGAAAATAAGGTATTAGCAATAGTTTGGAATACCAATCTAAAATAGAGTTCATTTTTTAAAAGACCTGAGAAAAGATTCTTGAAGGCCAAGTTCTTTCAGGTAAACTTTCATTGAAAGAGACCTACATCAGAGATCTGCCAATGGTTCCTTATTTTTAGTGGTTTAAGAAAGCTATGATCTTAAAATTATTGTTAATCTCCATGTTCTACATTTTTACAACTATATAACCCTTAAGGCTATAAAACTGGTTAAGCCATATGAATTTTACCTAAAGGATAGTTTCTCCACTTTTACAACATCCTCTGCTAAAGCAGTATCATAGTAATATTCCCTTATGGAAACTACAGCAAAAATGATCTATCATAGTAATTATTAATACAAACCTGTTCAACTATATTTTCAGTGAAAATCTTTGAATAATCGCGGTTTATATACTTTTCCTTCCAGTCCTACCAAAAAAAAAATCAATTGTATAGATTAAAGCAAATACATTTGTACAAGTATTTTAATACAAAAATAAAAGCATATGCATTTTAGAAATTGCTCAAACAACTTATAAATGATCATGTGTCATGGACAAAATAAGAATTCTCAGAAACCACAGTTTATGTTTTTTAATCTTTGCCTCATTGCGTATGCTCTTATCTTTGAGACAAAAAACTTTCATTTATGAAGTTTTATGACACAGGATTTAAAATTTTGAGTAATCTTATAATTAGATTGTATACGGTATCTTACACATATACACATAATAGATAAATATGTATTTAAAACTGAATAACAAAATCCTATTAACAAATATTAGTAAATACTAATTAGCAAATAAATTAAACTTGGGTCTTATTTATAATAAAGAGAATTACTCTAAAATAACTTTGATTTTAAAAATGTATTTAAAATTTCTGGCTTCACTTCAGTTTTTAATATTTATCAAAGAATGATCATACGGTTACTAATACACTTCTTTTATTTACTAAAATTAAGATATGGGATTATATATTTTAAAAAAATAGATCCTCTTTATGCTAATTAATGAACCTGATTCTTCTCTTTGACCAATCTCTGACACATAAACCACACACTAAGATACGTCAATTTTTGTCAACATTGGCTAAGGAATTTTTTTCCTGGGTCGAATGTTTTATTTAAAATTTCAATATTTAGAGGGTATACATTAAAATATGGAATGATTTAGTATCTAAAAATATCTCTTCTTAAATGTATTTAGATTGTTTAACAAAATTCTTAAATTTCTCTTTACAAATACAAATATAGGGAGCTATCAAGGAAGAACTGAGGTACAGATAGATTCAAAATAATTTCAATCAAAATATGTTTCAAAAAATATTTGTCTGAAATACATCTTTTGAGGACAGATTTCAGAGGGACCCTGATAACTTTATGCCATTCTTAGTTTTGCATATCTCTGCTTATATGTAGCTCAGATATTTCTGATATAGAGAACAAAAGCTATCTTATTTTTTTTTAATAAATAATACGTAGCATATAATTATAAGGGTCAAATTACTGTATTATCTCATTATTCCCTCTAATACTGATTAGTTTTCTGATTCCAAAATATGGGGAAAAATTAGAAGTAAATAATCATTCATAACATTTCAGAATCTCTAAGTATTTTTTCCTATGCATCATTACTGGTTAAAAGAAAAAAGCCCCTAAGATTTTACATTAGTTCATTAATATTTTGCATTTTAGACCACGTTTCAAGCATCACTGAATAAACTGTAACCTCATTCATTTAATTTCTTAGAAGTTCTGATAACGAGACTATTAAATATTCCTCTGTGGGATACCCCTCATAATGCATATAGATAAGGCTAATTTCCAAAAAAAAAAAACAAAGCAAAGCCATGGAAAGAAAAGCAGTTCCAACTTACTTCTGATATTTTCATTGCAAACTCTCCAAAGACTTGAATTCTTACACAAACATCTACAATTCAGGATATAATTTGGAATTTTTCAGGAAGCTAATATTACCTAAGAAATTAAATTCTATCCAAAATGCCAAGAGATTCAGCACTAAAGTAAAACATGTAATTCCACCCTTACCATTTAAAAAAGCCTCTTTTCAATTCTACTCCTGTGAAAGATGAAGAATACAGCTAAAATGGACCAAAGGTACTTTTAAAATACAAAAATGTCACAAGATATAAGATAATCTTTTTCTATTCAACAGAGTATTCAGAAATCATTAAATTTATTATTCCCGGATATCAACTACTCCTACAAAATAAAAGAATTCTGACCAGGTGGATTAAGTCTTTGTAATTTAAAACTTTTACTATTGGCAAGGGCAAAACTTTAAATGGTAGTATTACAGAGATGATTATTCAAGAGAGTATTTTCCTTTGAATAAATGTACCATTTGACTAGTAATATAAAAAAGCAGTTAATTCCTGTATGATTCAAATTTTTTTAAAAAGGAATAATTTTAGACTTTTAAAATAGTTTCCTCAACTAAGACTTTCTTCATATGCTGAATCCACTTACTCTGCAATTTTGTCTAGCTATCTCTGGTATACATTAACAAAATTGTTATGAAAAATATACAAAATGATAAAATCAATGTATTTTGCCAAACTGACTTCTTGAATTTTCTTCTTGAAATTCAAAATATAATATTGTCATATGTGAATTACTTGTAAACATTTTTTCTGAAATTGTGATTAAAAATTTGATGATGCTTTTGAATATAAAAGTTAAAATTCTGGGAGAAATAAAAGAAACTGATAATTCCCTTCCCCAAACCTAATATATGTCTTAATAAAAAAAAAAGAGTTCTTAGTCAAATTTAGATCTACTTTATAGACATGATATAAAATTATCTTTTTTAAAATGATATAATATAAAAAATATTTTAAAGCCTTTTACATTTTCATATTATTAACCCAATTTATTTAGAGTTATAGGAAAATAAGTAATATATTGAGTATGAAATACATACCACAGGATTTTCAAAAATCTGCCAGAGGTCATTGTTATAATGGGAAGTATTGTAATTAGCAGTTGATAATAGTCTTCCAAATTCATGTCTATTAGAAATGTACATAAATACACCCTATATGCCAAAAAAAAATAGTATTAACAACCTTGAAGTACAAGAAAATATATATAAGCAGGAAAAATATATGAAATATTAATTTCAACTTTTATATTTTCATTCATGAACATGCATTTTTATTTTTCATATAAAACATGCATGATTGAAAATGAAATACAATTTTGATTAATTTTGAACTGACACCACACAAAACTGATAGCACTGACACTCAACTGAAAAAAGAGAAGAGGAAGAATGGACTTTTTTTAATCCCTTTCTCATTGATCCTAGAAGTAGACATCAGGGAAAAAAATCCTGTTTGAAAGCAGAAATATTTTTGAGACACCAAAGTGCAATTAATTGTACCTCTTTTGGCTTCTTTTCCTTTCAAAGAACACATCACATTTTTAAACAAGAATTCAAATGTCAATATTACTTCATCAGCCTATTTTATTCTTATTGCCCTAATGTTTAAAAACAGAACACAGAAATTATTCATGCATTACAAGGCAGCTAAAGAAAATCAGTCTCACATCCTTGTTCCAAACCAAAAAAATGTGGCAAACATTACTAAGGTAAGGTTGTTTCTTTTTGTACCTGTTTTAATAGTAAAAGGATTAGTTATTAATAATAAAAAAAATTAATCAAGAGTGCCCAAACCTCATTTTTATCAAGATGTACTTTATACTTACTCCTACCTCTCTTCCTTAAAACAAGAAAAACTAGTAAAGGAACTTGGGTTTTACTTTCTCGTCTACCAATCATAAAGTATAAATCATCCCAAAGAACTAAGTTTGACTATCACACAATACCCAATCCCCAATACACAAAATTTACACATATATATGCAGAATCAAAACCAATAAATACCAACAATTTACCAAGCTAAATGGAAAAAAGACTCAAAGAAATATTACTGCTAGGCAATATACCATACTAGCATTAATCAAATAAATAAAAATAAATAAAAATAAATAAAAAGAACACCTTTGGGGGGCTGAGCATTTGGAATGTTTCCGGAGTAGGGGAGTCTTTTTCCCTTTGTAATGTCTAAAATGAAGAGAAGCATTGGGTAAGTTGACCTGCACACCCACTCTCTCAGGTATTCTTAGGTAAATAAAAATAGCAGCCTCTGATAAAAAGCTGACATTCTGAAATGTCCTTCACAGACAACATGCAGAACAAGCAAAGCTTATAGCGCACGCAAAGATAACTCCAGCCGCTTCTGGTTTTTTGTTTTTTTTTTTTTTCCGGTCAAACATAAATCCAAGCTCATTCCTTAGTAGAACTTTCATTAGAAACAAAATTAAGGCAAAAGAGAAAACGTGTGTAAGAGAGGCCATTCCAGGATGTGCTGTTGAGTCAAATTAGTCAAACATGAGCACAAATTACAATACAGGTTTTGAGGATATTCGACATAACAATGCACATAGGTTTATAGAAAAAACAAACATACTCAAACACATGCCTTAATAAAGTAATAAAAAAAACACTTGCCAACTTTTCTGATTTTTCCCAAAATCACATTTGCTTACATAAATTGGAATAAGATAATCCAATCCTTTATAAAACAGAAAAACATATCAATATGTTTTAATACATATTTATACATTTTGAAAAATAAATTATTTTCTACAGTCATTTAAGTTTTGTAATAAGAGTATATTTGTAGAATAGCAATGTATCATTAATTTTCTACATAGATTAAACATACTACTTATCTCATTCCTTCTCTTAATTTAGTGGTAAAGAACCTGCTTTTTAAAAGTATGGAGTTAATAATGACAAAGAAAGCATGGACATTGATTTTAAGAACAAAAGTGTGTTCTTAAATGTACAGTCATTTCATCCAGGGTTTACCAAATTAATTTTAATTAGTGCAAATTTTTACTACAGAATTTCAAATAGAAGACTAATTCTTAAAAAAGAAAAGCTGACTTCTAATAAATTCACATTTATTATTGAAATCTCACTGTTGTTTATGAGTAAGTCTAAGAACCAACCTAACACTTTTCAAATGTTTCTATAGGTAATTATTCACAAATTATTCTTCATAACTGTTTCCAATTTTTCAACAGAGAATCAAAAAAAATGGCAAGTCTTTACAATTAGAAAGAAAAAGAGCATCAAAAGACAATGACACATCAACTGGAAAAGCAAGCCATCTTATAAGAACATCAAGCAAGCCATCATTTTATACCCTACCATTTCTCTAGCATTTCGGCAAAGAGCCATATCAGGATCCAGTTTATCTCGAACAAAATAGTTCCTTTCATTCATCTCTGATCGGAGCGTCTTTCCTTTAATTAAGTAGACATTAGCCATGTACGGGACATTCCATATCCCTCTGAAAGTAAAGAAAACACATTCCAAAATAACACAAATACAAAACAGTTTTGTTTTTATGTTTTAAAAATAAGTGCCTTGTAGTTTTTAAATTTTGTATACATAATTTATTGAATCAAATTACATGCAAATGCAAGCATATTTAATATTTGACATATGTATGTGTGTGTGTATATGTACGTATATATATGTACATATACACACACACATATGAAATACATATATAGATGACACTATTTGGTATCCACTACATTTTATGAGATAAATCACTATCTTCCTAGATAAATTTTATTGATATCTGGTATTTTGGCTGTCATCTCTCAATTGTTACAGTTACAGTATAATATTCTGTTGTACAGAAGGTGTTTCCATTTAAGATTAAGCAGTTTGATAGCAAAAATAATCACATACAACTGGTGGTTTGCTAAGGCTAGCTTACACTTGCTCCCCAGAGATGACTTGTAGCTTCACTTCTCAAGTCTACGCTTACTGATTTCACATTAGAAGCTTGAAATCAGCCATGGCAGAAGTATTTAAAAATTGGCAAACACTGCAAATCAGGGCACCTCCGATCCCAAGAACCTGTTGTTATACATTTATCAGCATACCACTGAATATAGCCTAAAATTCTCCTAAAATATATTTTCTCGATATTCATTAAGCCATCTAAAATTATTGTATTAAAAGCAAGATATGGTCTACAATCATGCCACTCTGAACAAGCCAAATCCCTTCTGATCTCAGAAGCTAAGCAGGGTCGGACCTGGTTAGTACTTGGATGGGAGACCACCTAGGAAGACCAGGTGCTGTAGACATAAAAAATAAAAAATAAAAAATAAGGGATTGTAAGCTGACAAGGTCTTTGCAATCTGTGAGGTCAACCAAGGGTTGCCTCGCCTAAAAAAAAATAAAAATAAGTAAAAATAAAAATAAATACAAAGAAGATATGAAAAATATGGCCAAAAGAACATGAGTGTTGGGAGGCACATTATTTCATCCATCATTTGTTCCCATGGATCTGTCTCCTCACTTTGAACATGACTCACTTCTTAAGAACAGTATAAGGTTTCACCTGAAAAATATGCCTGTTGCTTTTAGAGAACAGAAAGGGAAGATCTTAACAAAGGCAATGTAGTTAGATATTAAAAGGAATATATCATTTTGTTTTACTAAAAACAAGTGGTCATAAAAAGTATACAGTGTAGCACCTGAATTCAGAAATTAATCACTGGCAGAGTACGTAGTGCTGCACTTTTGAAGGTAAAGACACACACACGTATGTCAGAAGATGCCATTCCTTCAAGCAGATTTTGTACATTAACTGTATTCTTGTATTAACTAGAACAAGAACCTCTACCTTATTATTTTCCTTACACTTCAGACAAGAGATTGGACAGAAAATCACCAGTGCCTACAGCAACTTAAATGAATCATGAATTCTCTATTCTACTTCTGTGAACTCTTATTTCTGCTATACCCACAGATAATATCAGGTATATAGTCTACACAAATCATCTCAGAGACAATATAAGCATTTTGAAACTACAGAATACTATCTTAATAGGGTTTTCTCAGCTATCATGCTTCTTAATTGCAACAAAAGTCTTTATCATATTTAGATCATTCGTACTGACTTACTATTTTCACAAACAAAACATCTTTTTACTGCTCAATTGTTCAACAAGAAGCACATGATTTTTTTTCTAAATTTAAGGGCACATGTTTTTAGTCACAAAAGAATGTTTTCTCTTTTTAACTGGACTGATGTCTGAGAAATTAGGCAAAGCACTTAACATCTCAGTCACTCTGGTCTATTGTCTACATAAAAAAAAAAAAGTGACATTCTTCCCTAATATTTCCTTAATAAAAAACATTATTTCAACTGTGATTACTTTTTAGTTTAAAAATTATCAATCATACACACACTTTGCAATAAGTATATTTGTTTCTAACTCTAGAAATTAATATCAGATATTGGTGAAGAAACTTATCTTTAAAGCAGAATATTTGTTATTTTACACAAGAAACTCTTAAAATAGGAAATGTTAGAAGGCTTTGATTCTTAGTGTTACTTTTGTTTGCTCATTTATAAGTTTTAAAAGCTATCAAAACAATTTTCATCCCAGCCACTAAATATATAAGATAATTCCCTTTCTAAACTTTTAACTAAAGAATATTATTACTCTTCTAACAAACTAAGATGGGCTACCTATAGTAACCATATATTGTCTCTTAGTATTTCCCACAACAGTGAGTTTGTTCTTTTGAATATTTAAAACTAAAAACTTTGTTTTATAAAATACTAATTTGCACTAGTATTTCAGGATCCCAAGTGTTCAAGTTTCCAAATTTTCATTAAACATAAAGAAAAAAGATAATAGTAAAAAAATTCAAGTAATATTAACAAGACCACATCTTTAGATCATGATATTTTATGTTGAAAAATTAAATTAAGTAACTTACATTCTATTCCCTTGAACAATATCCACATAATCTTCTGATCGAGCATAGTATCCATCAGGACTCAATGCTCCCCAGAAGTTGGACCAAAGCTTTCCATGACGAGTTACAAGAGGGGCAATGATCTTTCTAAAGAGAGAAAAAAAATCTAGGTAATTATTTATTTTTAAATTACTACAGAATTATGTGTTTTGGGCTTAACATGACACATAAAACAATAAAGTTCATTTAACATACATGTAGTTAGTCCAAAAAACTAAAAGCAAAATAAAATAGAGAAATTTTTTCCCAACACTTTTTCTTAAGTATACTGCTGGTTTTCAGTAACACTGCTTAAAGAGGAACAAAAAATTGAAAATGCGATTGAAAGTTTAAAAATGACTTTTAAAAGTCCCTTATATACAAAAAGTGAAACTATCTTAATTATTTAAATATTTCAGAAATTATATTATATGAAATCAAATATTTTCATTGTTATTAGCAAGACATAGTCCATGGTATATTGAAGTATTCAATAAATATCTGTTGAATAAAAAAAAATGAATGATAGGCTGAAATACTTATAAATAGGCCAGTTTTCCTAAAGTTGTCATAAATTACTTTAAAGTACGTTTCCTTTCTTTCTTTTCTTTTCTTTTCCCTTCCCCTTCCTCCCTTCCTCCCTTCTTCCCTTCCTTCTTTTCCTTTCCTTTCCTTTCCTTTCCTTTCTTTTTTTTTTTTTTTTGGTTACAACTTTTAAAATGGTTTGTGCTAGCCCTGGCAACACCAAACATTTTTCGGTCTTTTATTTTAGAGAACAAAATAGAGGATAACTGCCATAATGCCTACCTACCTACCAGGAAAGTAACCCCTCTAAGACAAGCCCGTTACATATGCAAAACATGTCAGATTTCTTCTTAAAGAAATCTAATTTATAATGTGTCAACATTTCACAAATAGGGTAACAAAGTATGAAGTTCCTCTAGAATTACTTCAAAAATGAAGTGCATTGCAGTGGTATCTCACAATTTAAGAAAAGCTTGAAAAACTCCTCCAAGAAGTCTATGAACCAATTATTCTCCACAGAAAACCTATTCTACAACACACCAATCTTGTGAAGAGCAGGTGTGCCCTTCCTTTCTCTTACTTATAGAAAAGTAAAACAATCTATAAAAACACAACATGCAAAATAATGATTTTGGTTTATTTTTCCTGGTTCCTATTAAAATGAAATGTTGACCAGAAACACTCATATTTTGTTTTGTTTAAAATAGATATATAGATATATAGATATAGATAGATCTAGATATAGATATAATAGATATAACAGAGAATCTACATATTATGTTAATTTAAGAAATGATAATTCAATGTCAATAACTGACAAGATCAAATATTTAACAGAAAAAAAATCTTGTAATTTATAATCTCAGCTGCCTGCCGAAGAGGGATGGGCAAAGAAATGTTGAAGATCAAAATTTTTCTTTTGTGTGCGCCTCACTGTTTTTAAGTATGGAAATACAAGAGCAGCAGCTGAGAGACAATAAATTGCACTAAATAACTGAAGGAGTAAAATTTGGAACAAGGCAATAAATAACAGAGACAGGAAAAGGAGAGAGAAAAAGGAGCTGATGAGATAGGTGCTAGAAAGCTATATGCCCTAAGTTGTGGGCCACCCCTTGCCCCTCTAAACATTCAGTCAAGTGCACTAAATCTTGCAACAGTCTTGGTATATGTAAATTCTTTATGAAAACTACATGCTTGGATACAGAAGCATATTATATTAATCTAATCTTTTGACAATTAACAGAAATGTATGGATTTGGAGAAATAACCTAAGTTTTATTGGCTCTTCAAGGGGCAAGGGCCCCAGATGGCATTTGAATTACTTGAGAGAAATTTTTATATTTTACAAGATTTGAAACATTAGATTGATATTAAGAGGGATATATGTTAAATATTTAGTATAAATTCATTAAATAATTTACTATTAGAATAATTAATAAGTGTCTATCAAAGTATATATAATAAAAACATCTAAATATTATAAGCATATATACATTATATAATATTGAATTTAAATCAAATTAAGAGGCAATTAACACTGCAAATTTAAGAAAACATTACTGAATTCCAGTAGGTTTTAAGAAATATAAATTAGAATTCTATCTCATATGCTTTTCCTTGCCTAATGATTAACCCTTATTCATATGTTTTGAAAAATTATCTGCAATTTATAGTTATTTTAGATGCATATGTATCTATTGATAGTTGTATAGTGGGACTGTATATAGATAAATACTGAGATGTCTTAGATTTTGAAGTAATAACTGAATTGTCAAATTGACAAATCATATTATACATAGAGTGGGTTAGCAGAGCATAATAGATTTTTCATACATTTTATTCAGCAAAATAAAAAGTAATTCTAACATTTCACTGCTAACCATTATGTCATGAGAAATAACTGAGTTAATACATGTAAACATACTTAAAACAATACCTGGCACTCAAGCATTCATTAAAGGTAGGCTATTAGTAGAAGCATTAATAATAATTACTATTAGTAGTAGCAGTAGTATTAATAAGTGAAGATTTAATATCATTATAAGCTGGAAAAAAAGGTGTCTTTTTTTCCATTTCAATTCAGTTAAATGAAAGCAAGTACAGTGATAATTAGTTCAGTACAGATCTGGCTGTGAAATAATTTGTGTCTTTGAAGTTTCTTTCAAATTCTAAGAACTACAACTCTGTTTGCAGTAACTTTTTAGGTCAAAACTTTTATAAAATTCTACTTTAAAAATATCTAGAGAGAATCAAACAATTCCAAATTTTACTAGTATCAGCTATATCATAATTTCATCTAGCTTTAACTATAAAAATAGGCCTACTAAAATTGACAAACATCATATTTCTGATTGTCACTAATACTAAATACTTCTAATATTCATCACATTGTTTTCTATTTGCTTCATTTAAAACAAAACTAATTAATTAGAATTGAAAGTTTAAAAGGTGTAGTAAATAATGTTAATTCCCTCAATTTGCTCCTATTTATTCCACTGATAAGTCATTTTAGTGTGTCCACATAGATGAAGAAAATGATAACCATTAAAAAAAATGAATTGACATTAAACTTTATACAGTACCTGTTTTGTTCAATCAAAATTTTTAAAGTCCTTGGGTTTGTCAGAACCACATCTGCATCTACACTAAAGTAGTAATCACAGTTCTTATCTTGACGGCAAAAATCCCTGACATCAAAAAAGAAACAAAATAAGAATTAGATAAAATAAATATTTTTTACTGAAAAATGTTAACATAAGCTTATACATAAAAAAGGGTTACTCTAATATAGTTTTCTAATCAAATAGTAAGAAATATCAAAAAGGATCGATATTCTCTTAAATTTCAAAATGGTCAATTTAGCAACACAGATGTTCACAGGTAAATCAACACTAAAAATTTTAGGCCAGGTGAAATATATTTTCAGCCACTAAATATCTTAAGGCATAAAACATCAAGTTAGAATGGCAATTTATAATTTAGCATTAAATCTTTTCTAAAAGGGGAAAATAATTTACCCCAATGAATTTATTAACAACTATTTTTTCGCAAATCAAAATGTTTCTGTGTACACACATGCACTGCAAAATCTTGTATATCCAATAACTCTGTTTTAAGTGAATCTTGGAGATACAAGTGAATGACTCGAGATAATAATACTTTTTGAACTTGATTTGCATGGGATTCTTTCTAAGATAGTTATTCCCCTGCATCTCATCAGGGACACTGACTATGTTGTTATCTTTTCCTGGTAATGTCTGTAGTGCTATTATCAGGCACACCAAGGAATGAACTACTTGTGATATCTGAAATAGTTCCAAGTATTATGGTTTCTACATTTGAGGTTCTCTCTTTCTGGGCTCCCAGTTATTACTCTCAACCACTGTCAGCGTGTATATCCATACCATGTTTGTTTCTAAGCAACTGACGAATGGACAACAGGCAGGAAAGTTTGTAAAAACCATACAAATAATTTAACAAAAACTAAGTTTGAATAAGGACCCAAGGATTCTCCAATAAATAAGTTATGGAAGCATAAGTGAAAACATTTGTTTGGTTTTTCTGTGGCCTGTTTTCCCTCCTATTCCTTTAACCCTGACACCAGGGTATCCAACACACGGGGCTCTAAGCTTTCACAGCACAAGAACATCTTCCAATGAGAAGTCACCAAGACTTATTTACCTTTTAATCAGCAGCTCTTAAATCACTGCCTGGCATATTCAATTAACATTTACTGAATAAAAGATTGCTATATTACTATCAGAATTTTATTAGTAATCCGTCTGAAGTATTAAAGGGGCTAAATAAAGGACCAAAAATATTTCTCCTGTTACAGAATTTTCTAGATCGGTAGCTAACTAGAAAGTAGGAATACCCATTTTCTCCATCAGTCTAAAATATACATTTTTACCACATACAACCTTCAAATTGCAAACATTTAAATCACTGCTTATATAATTCATACTATTCATTTGTTTGAGTGTTTTTTAAATCTTGATCTGAAGTTCAATTAATAGTTTGAATAAACATGCAGACTCTTAGCCATTAAAGGAAAAATGTAAATAACTTCCATGACCCTTTACACATAAGTACATACAAACATAGATAGAGTCTAAGATGTTTGCACACATGCACAAACGTACATGGACACATAGTGGCGACATCCAAGTTTAGGTACTAATTTTTAAGAAAAGTTGTTTTTTCTTAAAGTTTCTTTAGTAAAAATAGTTTAAATTTATTAAAACGTACATTCCCATGTTTCTGGCTTCAGCTTGACTTAGATTTTCTTCTGGTCCTACTATTTTTATAGTACTGATTTCATGTTTAGCTTTATCAAAAAATACCTTGATGTCCTTTTCATGATAAACTTCCTGTAACATATTTAAACATAAAAAATTAGTGAGAAAATAAGACATTAAAATGACTGAAATATTCATATCTAAGGATAGATTCATATTCAAAGTTGTGAAGTCCATAGTTCACATAGTCACTCAATTACAGACAAAATGATAACCAAAATAGGTGATATTTAAGTATCACCTAAATGTCATGTGAAAATCTAAAATAGATACATATCAATATTTTCTAAAGAGAAGATACTTCAAAATTCTTTTAACATCCACTCTTAGACAGGTCCTTGCATAACTATTTAAAATCCTGGGTGCTATAAAATGTATCAGGTGGCACATAAATAGCTCATGGCCTAAGTATCTTAGACATGTGTTATAAAATATCCATGAAAAATGTCTATTAAACCTAATAGATATTAAACTAAGTTATAAATAATCACTTTATAAAATAAATATTACTATATTCCGTGAAGCCAGACAGAAAAAAAATTTGTCACATACTTTTTTTTTTTTACAAAAAAGTGTTTAACAAAATTTTATTGATGGGACATAAAAGTCATCGAATTAGCATGATTAGACTGTGCTAAAATTTTGATAAGATTATCCGTCTCCATCATTAGAGCATTTCAGAGCTTTTAATGTATCGTCTCCTTATTTTTGAAAGCTTTGTATAGCCTGTTAAAACTAATCACAAAAAAAGCTACATAGAGTTAATTTTAAGTAAAAGAAAAACTCTGGCCATCAAAGAGTTTTAGGTCCTAAAAAAGGAGGAAAGGTATAAATAAAAGAATACATAAAAACAAAACACTTTATAAATGCTCAATAATCCAACCTATTAAACTTATTTTAGCTGATTTTCTGTAAATTTAAAATATTTTCTGGAAAAGGCAAATGATAAGCTGATGTACGTTAGGAATAAATAACACTGGTAAATAAAAAGTATTAAGACAGAAAAGAGAATATAATATACTTCATAGCTATTGAGTTTTTCTAGATGATCTTAAATACCAACTGTTTTAACAGGAAAGACACAATTAAATGGAAAAATACTGAAAAAAAAATCTTTATGTTTAGATTATATGTGGGAGGTGTTTGGGAGGCTCTGAATATTTCTGAAGGAAATGATAAGATCAAACTGCTTGAGGAGGAGCATGCCATTGTGTAATTAATCAAAAGAATACTATATCTGGAAGTTATTTCAAGTTCTCATGTTATGGCATTACCATAAGTACCAGAACTAACCCAAAGGCAAAGGAATATATGGTCCTTTGACATTTTTTCATTATATATTAAATTGAGCCATAGGAAATAGCTGATACTCAACCATTTTTGATCTACAAAACTGGCAGTTTCATGGGGCTCATCCCAATATTATACCAGTTTTAGACTCTAAAATCATCAGGTCCTAAAAATGCAGGCCAGTAACTATTCCGAAAATCCCCTACTTAATTTAGCCCAATGGATTTTTTTTGACAAAAATAAACAAAAAAAAATTTCCAAAGAAAATAAAAAAAATAAAATACTTTTCATATAAAATATTTATTTCTCAAATACTTACTTTGTTATGAATAAAGACTTTAAGTGCTTCTTTAGGGTAATCCAGTGTCAACAACACATCCAGAAATCGAGATAGGAAAGGGGTTGGTTGTTCAATAAAAACACCTATTGTTACATTTGGATAGACCTTTGTTTTATAGCAAACATAAGAAAAAATATCATTACAAATGGTTGAGGAAGTCAAAAACATAAATAAATGACCATATATTGTGTTATTACCAGAATTATAGAAAGACTTCTTTATAATGCCTTTCTTTTTAAAATCAATTTTTAAAGACTGAATTTAAGGATTAAATATTTTTTAAAACCCATGTATGTTAAATGCTGAATTAGGTACCTCTCCCCATCTTTTCACACATGGTACTTCACATGTCCCTTTGTTATCTGAATTATAACTTATAATATTTGCTTGTTTTGAAGTATACCTTGTATACAGTAGTACCTCTTTATCAATTAATTTACCTAAACATTTATTACTAAATGAATAAACAGACACAAACAACTAAAGAAGCTGAATAGCTATCCTCTAGGAGTTCTAAATCTAATAGGGGAAAAAGTAAAAAATGTAACACAACTCTCCCTTACTAAATGAGATCATGTATTTCATTTAAATTTCAGAATAACCTTAAAAGTTATTATAAGCAAATTTACATGGGAAAAAAATGGGATTTCGAGAAGTTAAGCAACCCGGAACACATAAATTTGGGCTTCAATATACTACATCTCCATTATCAATCTAAGTTCATTTTTACATACTAATGATAACAGCAATAATAGTTAACATTTATTGAAGGTTTAGCACTTCGTATATGTATAAAATTTATACATATAAAATATCATTATACATATTATATATATATGTATAACATATATAAAATTTTATTCAACCCTATTAACCTTCTGAGATAGCCACTATTATTTTTACACATAAAAAACCTTGCCTATGTCCCACATCTAAAAATATGATAGGCCTGAGATCTTAACTACCTATATAATTTTTATTTTTAAAACAATTGCATAGTAAATAAACATAAAATACATAAGAAATTTGTTTTGCGTAATAGAATGGTTTTCCTTTCTAGTATGTTTTAACAGCCTGTAAGACAAAATAGCTTAAGAATCAAGTGATTTACTCTTGTATGCGAAAAAGATAAGATAAAAAATTTTAATATAAATATTTTTCTAATTTTGCACCAGAAAGTTTATGTAAATGAAACAGATAAAAAGTATTAACTCTCCCTCCAGAGAGCCACACTATTTCCTGCAAAAAAGATTAGGATGAATTTTTAAAAATCATGATGCAGCTTCATTCAAAAATATTCTGGCACTCTTTCCAGATAGGAAATATTCAGTTTGTTACTTGAAAGACCGGATAAAAAATCTTATTTTCAAGTAAAATAGGGCTCTATTTAAAAAGCTCCTAAATGTACATGAGTAACTCTTTATCCTCCTTTCAGACAGTGATCAGAATAGAAACCATTTAATTCGGGAGACACAGTGTTTTATAGTGAGAGTATTTTGTATTTGATTAGTTACTAGAACTATATTACTGGGAATTTTATTTTTGTCTATATTAGTTGTACTTAACTGGTATCCTGTAGATACTCAATGAACTTATGGTGAATGAAGGAAGGAATCTGCCTTAATGACAAAAACCATCCCTAAAGCCTACACACATAATAATCTTACAAGTTACAAGAACACTTTTTATAAGAAAACTGTCACTATAGGATATCCTAAAACTGATCTGGTTGTCGACTGAAGATAGACTCATAAAAATATTTTATAAATAATTAATATTTCCAATTGCTTGTTTACTCTCAAAGTAAAAATAATATACTATAGATACAATTCTCTATGAAATTATATATATATATGTGTGTATATATATATATATATATATATATATATATATATAATATATATACAGTATATATATATATAGCAACCATATATAGCACCATATATATATATATATATATATTATATATATATATATATATAGCACCATGCCTGACATATAATATGTACAAGACATCCAGGCAAAATTGCAGTAATCAAGAATATAGGGTCTAGAGCCAGACTGCCTATATTCAAATCTCACCTCCAACACACAAAAAATTACATGGCTTTAAGCAAGTTACTTAATCTATATCTATCTATCTATATATAATTATACACACATTAGTTTTCTCATCATAAAACTCAGTCAATAGTACAATCTACTTAAGAGATTTTATGAAGTTTAAAAGAGTTACTATATGTAAAATACTTTAAAAAGTTGTTAGTAATACAATAATATATTATTAGTTTTAAATCAAATTTAAAAATCAAGCGCAGATAAAACTGATCAATAAAAATGCTGAAGCATTATAACCATTTTTTCCTCAATGCTTCTACCAGGTTAGAACACCCAATCATAGAAAGTTATTAAGTATTAACAACCAAGCTCCTTTTATTGGGGTCAATTATTAGCTGGCTTTGATTTCAAAAATAATTCAGAAATACAAAAATCTAGCAATTTTCTGAATCATCATATTTTAGCTTTATAAATCCATTATCAACCATATTGTCCAAACTACACAATAATGTGCTTTTTTTAAAATCACTATATTTCACGACAATGTCCTTTTTATTACCATATTTCACACACAGTCAATTCCACTTACATTTACTGCAGATAAGTCAATTGTATCCAATTCACAAAGAGTGCAGCCATTATCCTGTGTCCATGCATTAGGTACATAGTTTCCAAAATAATTCAGAAGAATCTGGTAAAAGAAGAAAAACAGTATTAATAAAACTAACCCTCTCCTCTCATTGTACTTTCATTCTATAAACATGTAACTGCAACATTTCTTTAATAATTCTACTAATCTTTATCACTTAGAGGTACACAATGAACAATGTTCCCTCCAGACTATGAATCATAAAGCACGTCAAACTTTGTCGAGAAACGTCAAAAAAAGTGCATTAAAAGTCATAAAGGTCATTTTATTTCATTATATTATATAAGGAATAATATCAGAAGAGAGACGCAATTAGAGAAATATGTCAAACAACTAATCACACAGTTTTAATTGGGCTAATGAGACATTAGCAAAACAACATAAATAAGAGGAGTCATGTGAATAGTAACCTAGTAATGAGATAAATATGTTTAAAGGCTCAGCATAGATACCTACAGTGAATGAGGCAGTGGCAACATGACTTCTTACCAACAACCATCACCACATGAAACAAATATTGTATAAACTTTACTTATCAAAAGGCACTAAACTATGCTACTTACTATAAACTAGGCTTCTGGACAGTGATTCAGAGACACTTAATTTCAGGAAAGAAAGCTTGCAGATTAAAACAGATATAGAACAAGCTCCTAATTACAGTCACCCCACAAATTCTATTAACAACAAATGAAAGTAAAATATTGCTTCGCCACCCACCTCTTTCAGATCTCTCAGAGCATCTCTTTTGTAACTCGCCTCTCCCTTTCCTTAAGCATCTATTGGTACTCATTTTATCTGTAAAACCTGTGTCCTTGTGTGTGTGTTTTGGATGGGGAAGAGGGTGTGGGAAGAGCAATGGAGAAAAGAGATAAACATACTAAGATACCTTCTTTGCTCTAGAACAAATCTTAAATATCCCTAGATTTGAACATCTTAGGGAAAATTCTGCCAATTTACTTTGAAAAAATTACTACAGTTTCTACTTCACTGTTAATACCTGTAGTGATACGAACTTTTTTAGTTGTATTTTTTATTATTTCTTTTCACAAACTATTTCACCTCAAAACAGTGAAGCTGTAGCAAACTAGCTTTGGTTGTGACTATGTTACTTTTAAAAGGAAGTACCTAAAATCCTTATTATGCTTATGTAATCATTAAGTTTCAACTGGAAAGGTGAGATAAACTCAAAAGAAAAAGTTGTCTATTAATAAATATGATGATCAAAAATGTATAGAAGCACCAAGTTAACTTTTCTAGCTTCCTAAGACCCTAAAAAAGATCTTATGGTATAGAATAATTGAGATAATTAGTCCTGCACCATTTAGCCAAATTCCTCCAAATCATTTGAGCTTCCGTCCAAATATTTCTATTGTACTGAAACTGAGAAATGCTGTGGAAACAAGTACGGTATTAATTACAACGGAAAAATCTTTGGGTCACACAGATATTGCATACATAGTCACATTCAATCTGTACAGCACACAGAAGACATGGACAACAACCATTCATTTTTCTTCTGAAGTACATAATTCAGGAAATTACAAGACCAGAAATATGTTTATGGCATTCATTACGGCATTTCAAGAGTCAATGTGGTCATTTTAATGTGCCTCTAAAATAAAAACAAAAAATTTTACTGTTGCCAAATTAGAAATGCAAATATTAATTATTCATGTTCTATTCAAAATTATGATTTTGAAGGAAGAAAATAAAGCAATTCAAGTGCAAATGGATCCTTCAGAATATTTGCAAGAGTTTTTTTTTGCTTTTTTTTTCCCCCAAGGCTAGAGGGAAACATAGTTTTGTCTACAATATCTTGGAAAAGAATTTTTTAAAAAAAGGAAAAAAAAAAAAAACCAAATAGTTGGCCATATCTAAAATTCCTATCTATATATAAAGACTGGTACTTCTCTCATCTCATAAAAAAAATAAATACTTATTTCATGAATTATTGATCAGTTATTAGAATCTCAATGTGAATTTGAAAATGACCAATATTTTGAAAAGGTTAGAGCATAAAAGGCATTCATTTTCAGTCTCAAAATTAAAATTTTATTTTTTAACTTTTCTGCTTTCTACTTTTTACCTCAATTCATTTTCATAGATAATAAAAATATTTTTTAAACCATTACTTTTGACTAGAAACTTCCCTCTTTTGGGTTTTTCATCACATAGGCAGAGGTTATTCACTACCCTAGACCTCCATTTACAGCTGTTTTCTTCATTAAAACCTGCAGACATTTATGCTGGCAGCTTTAAAAGTACAGAAAACTGTTTATGTATTTAGGCTGTTCCAGGCAGTCCCCAGCTACTAAGTGGCAGTACTTTCCTGATCCTTCTTTCACAATATCAAAATGTTTTAGTATGATGTCATTTCACTGGCAAAGAAACTTTTCCAACCACTTCCTTTTTTTCTAAATCATCCAATTATTCAAGGTCATAGTAACCCAAGCATTGTGATTTTCATGCAAAAAAATAAAGGTAGTTATTTTTATTACAAATCAGTTTCAGAAAGGACTTGTTTTCATGTGCAAATTAGGTGATTTGATCTTGTTCTGTTAAACTTCTGTTTGTATAAAAATACTATCACTTTCCTAATGATTACCTTAACATGTATATTATCTGACATTTAAAAGAAAAGATTGAGTATTAAAATAAACATCTTAGGAGAATGTGAGATCTTGGCCCCCAGCATACTTCTTCAGTTTGGCTCAAATAAATTCTTACAAAACTTCTCAAAAAAAAAAAAAAATCTTATGGTGTGTTACTAACAGTAAATGAGCATCAAAAATAAAAAGTAAAGCTTTAAACCATAAGTCAGTTTCTATCTAAAAACTGAGTTATATTAGATTTTATCTAAACAAATATGAAAATGATGACATAGAATAAAAAAACATTTCAAATAAAATGCTAATTAAAAACACAAATTGTTTATAAAACATTTATGAAAACAAATGAAAAATATGAATGCTCATAGATGTATACTGAAAAGACATAAAACTGAAAGTAGCTATGAATGAAAACTATATGGGAAGGTAATGGGATTATAAGGGATTTTAAAAATGATTTACAAAATTGTTCTTCCTAATAATAGCATGAGATTTAGAGAAAGTAATTAAGAAATAAACTCATTTTTATATAGTTTGGTCTATAAACACACTATAAACAATTTATCATTTACAATATCTACAGTAGCCCCCCCCTTTCCCACGGTTTAACTCTTTGAGGTTTCAGTTATACACGGTCAATCTCGATCCAAAAATAATAAATGAAAAATTCCAGAAATAAACTACTCATAAGTTTTAAATTGTGCATTGTTCTGAGTAGCATGGTGAACTCTCGAGTCATCCCACTCCTTCCCACCCCTTTGTCCAAGTATCCACACTATATACACTTCCTACCCATTTGGTCACTTAGTCATTTAGTAGCCTTCTCAGTTACCAGATCAACTGTCATGGTATCACAGTGCTTGTGCTCAAGTAACCCTATTTTACTTAATAATGGCCCCAAAGTGAAAGAGTAGTGATGCTGGCAATTTAGATATGCCAAAGAGAAGCTGCAAAATGCTTTTTTTTTGAAGTAAAAAGGTATGTATGTGTAGGAAAATCATAGTGTGTATAGGGTTCTGTACTATCCATAATTTCAGGCAACCACTAGGAGTCTTGGAACATATACCCCGCAAATAAGGGGGGACTACTGTATTTTTAAATGAAAAAATGGCTTAAATATTTAGTTCAACGTTATGGCACAAAAACCACTGACATTATACTCATTCTATATTAAATAAAATAATAAGTAAAATTAACTCATAAAAACTCTTATACAAATTCTTTCACCTTTTATGATGGTTTAAAATAAAGTTTCTATCTAATGAGCAATCTGCTTTCTTTCCCTGTTAGCCTAGACACAGGGGGAAATGTGATATATTCATGTACCTCTATTTAACATAATATTATTAAATAAAGTATTAGTATTAGTGTAATGTTTATTTATATAAGCTTTTCTCAATTTTTATATTATACCAAATATAACTTTATAATAAAAAAACTTACTTCATTTTTTGACAGAAAGTGTTAGCCTAAACCGAATATTTCCTAGAAGACTTAAAATTTCTTAGTATACACAGGTCTTTCTAAATGATCAAGGATTACTGCTCCTTTTCTTGTGAGAAGTCCTTTAGTAACTTTGTAAAACTCTAATCAGATTATCCTGGGAATTCAGAATGAATTGGTAATCACATTAAAATCACTGAGCATCAAGTCTTACCCACAATAGCTAAATTCTCAGGACCAAGTTCCCTCTTTAAAGTCATTTAAATTTTATTAAAATATTACATTACCAAAAAGGAACAGAATACTAGTTTTAGCAGATGTCAGTTTATATAAATCCTGCCTAACCAAGGTATGACAGAGAGCTAAAAGAGAAACTGTGAACACATACAAATGCGCTCGTGCACGCATGCGCTCGCGCACACACACACACTGTAAAGGGCTTCGAAGACAAAATTTACCCATTTATCAAACTTGCCTAAGGACAGTTATAGTGACCCAAAGCAATGTTATGACTTTTTTGTCTTGCCAGAAAAAAAAAAAAAAAACTGTCTCAGTACTCTCAAGAATAATGCTAGAATATTATATTGTTTAGACTCTGACATTCAAATTCCATTTATTGAAAGGCTAATATAGGCTACACATGGGCTGGACCCTGCAGAAAGGAAAAAGGAACGGGATAGATATGATTGCTCTAATTCCCAGGCCAAAGGCCCAGTGTCTAAGAGAATCCAAAGTAGGTAAATCCCACTCCTTTCCAGTGTGTGATAAGTGCTGTTGTGGATGAAGCTCCAGACATTATAAAGCATAAAGAGAAGTAAAGACCTACACTGACACCTAAAAGATGAACAGGACAGAGTAGGTGGGTACAGCAAGTGGAAATTAGGGGCAGAGGATTCCAGAATGAGTGAAATGCATGTACAGAAGACTTGAGAGGAAACATGAAACATTCAAAGTAATTCAGTATGGCAGTAGTGGAAGAAAAAAATGATTATGAAAAATGTGTGTGTGGATATCTGTAGTGTCAGGAATTGGGGAGTAGATGGAATGGTAGACAGGTGACCACTAAAGCAGGAGTAAAGTTTATAAATCAACTTGAGAATCTGGAACTTCATACCTAAATCCATAAAGGGCATTACACAGGTGAGTAATGCGACTGGGTTTCTGCTTCAGCCTAATACTCTAGTTTCAGTCTACTGGTGGGTGATTCCTACTGGTGGAAAGTTGCAGGAGACCTGAACTAAAAATGTTGCTATTGGCACTGAGAAAATTAGATAAATCACCATACACCGTAGTTAGAATAGCTCTTGGACTGGGAGTGGGAAGCACCTAGAGCCAAAATAAGACCTAGGTTCTGGTTAACCGACTGGGTGGAAAGAGGAAGAGCTGAAGGTCTTGAGCTCTGAGTCTTATAAGACACACAAGTAAATCTACCAATTGGGTATTCAGACCTGGAGCTCAAGAAAAGATTCAGGATTTAAAGCAAGAATTTGAAAATCATCAGCATTAAGAGAGGATTTGCTGGTGCAGGAATGAAGCAAATTATCCAAGAATTTGTGTAGAAGAGAAAAGGAAGATGTCTCAGATAGATCGATACCTGTGGAACATATTAACTGAAACAGTATAAGAAGAGGATCACCCCATCGACCTCTGACTCCCCTCCACCACACAATGTTAAAATTTTTAAAAATGTATTAAAAAAGAAAAAGAGAAATTGATGATGAAAGGCCAGAAAATTAATAGACAAACCAGCAGAGCATCAAGGAAACAAAAGAAAAGACTATTTTGAGTAGGAACAAATAGGATCAACATTGTCAAAAGTAAAAATGAGGGCTGACAAGTGTTTATTATTCAACAGAGATGTCACAACAGACCTTGACAGGAGCATTCCTAGTATGGCAGGAAGGAGAATAGTGGTGGCAGTGAGTTATCTCTAAAGAACTGTGGCTATGAAGGGGAGGAAAAAAGACAGGCAGGCTGGAAGGCGATGTGGATCAAGGAGGATGTTTTAGTTCGTGTTGGCTAAGTTTTGTTTTGTTTAGAGGATGGGAAAGACTTGAAGGTCTTTAAAATGCTGATGGGAAAGAGAACAGAACTGGAAAAATTGATACAAGATAGAGAAAGGAGAGTACAAGGGAAAAGGGCTTTGTAGGAGGGCTGGAATGGGATGAAAAGGAAGGCAGAAGGATTAACTAGAGAAGGGGAATCTACTTTTTCCATTTTGGTAGAGAAGCTGACAACATGGGCTTTCCCTTGAATTTCTTCTGATGCATAGAGCTTTTATTGGAATTCTGACTACTCACTCCTCTGAAACAACAGACCACATCTCCTCATCTTCTCTTTCCACAATGCCAATCTATTCATTTCTTTTCTACATACTTAAGACTAAACTGGCCAACACAGTATCTCAGAACATTGTTTTAAGAATGTGTGTGCATATGTGTGTGTATACCTTTATATGTGTGTGTGTATATATACATATATATATATATGTTTAAGCATATATATAATATATATGTAATTTGTGTTCCATTTTAATTGGATACCAGCAATACAAACTTTACAAACTTATCTATAAATCTGAAGTCAATAACATTTTCAGCAAGCTCAAACATATATATATTTGAAAAGCATCCAAAATTTCATTAGTCAAATTATGTGTTTGTCAGCTATAACCCAAGTAGAAAATAAGTGCAAGAGAAAGCTTTCTGCCCATATAGTTACACTTCAATCTTAGCAGAGTTGTTAATTTAGAAAATAGTGACTCAGATGAAACAATGATCCCTTAATGACCTTAATAATTCCTACTCAGAGAAGACCCTTCAGTGGTCCCCAACTTTTTTGGTACCAGAGACCAGTCCTCCTATGAGAATCTAATGCCTAATGATCTGAGGTGGAGCTGAGGCGGTGATGCTAGAGCTGGGGAGCGGCTGCAAATACAGATGAAGCTTCACTTGCTCTCCTGCTGCTCACCTCCTGTTGTGCAGTCCAGTTCCTAACAGGCCATGGACTGGTAGCAGTCCATGGCCTGGGAGTTGGGGACCACTGCCCTATATGAAGGAAATGCACTCAAATTGGCTGTTAGTATTAAACATTAAAGTGAAATATTACAAATAGAATGAAAAGTTAACACTGCTGAGGAAAAATCATCAGTTTGATTAATCTGAAAGAAACCAAATATACTGTGTAAGAGATAAAGCTAGTAAATTGTTGGCATCAAAATAAAACTGCTTAAAGATATTAAAAGAAGATATTATACATATTGCTCCCTAGTCTATCTCCAAGAGATAAGAAAACAGGGAAAAGTCACCATGACTCACCTTGGTGGGTCCATTTCCATTAATTGCCACTGGTAATGTTTCATAAAACACATTCTTAGCTCTGGCTTTGCCATTTTCAAATTTCAAAACAACTTCATCTTAATTAAAAGGAAAAACAGGTTTTAGTAATTTAAAATGTGAGTGTATTCATATATATAAATATATATATGTATACATCAATCTATCTTGTTGTTATAAAATTTCTCACATGCTAATTCATGCGCTACATATAACACTTTTATAAACTTCACCTCCTCCAAGTCAGCAGATACCCAAATGAAGGACAACAATGACACAGATACAGGTTCTGAGCACTTCATTTACTCCAACCTGGTACCAGCAAACTGAGATGCTAAGAAATTGAGGAGTCTGGCAGAAGGAAAGCATATTTGCAATCCTGCCTCTGCCTCTTGATAGTGAAGTGATCCTAGACAAGTTAAATTATTGTCTCAATTTATTCATTTGTAAAATGGGATCCTTGCCTGCCTTTCAGGTTACTGTGAAGATAATAATATGTATATGGCATATAGAACACTGCCAGGCATAATAAGCAAGGTTTCTACAACTGGCCACCATTAATAGTATATTGTTCTTGTAAATCAGACCTAATGCAAATTCCAGGAATACCAAAGACAAATGGGAACAGAAACTGTTTTTGTTTGTTTTGTTTTCAGGTTTCTTCCCTTACATTTCCTTAGCACTCCAAATTAAATGCTTTCAATTCTGAGAATCTTGTTAGTGTATGAATTGCCTTGAAGAACTGTACTAAAGTGCAATGTATTTTTAATTTTTAAAGTATAATGCATTAACAAATTAATGCATTTTAATTTTAGTGTATTGGTTAATTTTAATGCATTAATGCATTTTATCAAGATATCTATTTAGGAAAACACACACAGGCACACATGCATTTAAACACATGCACAGACACACACACACACACACATTCCACAGAATACATGCCTAGTTACCAGTTACCTTTCAGCTAGGTAGGTTAAAATACTCTAATACTCTAACATTCCTGAGTAATTCATAATATAGAGAACTTATAATAAACTATGTCTAATAATAAGGTATAATTAAATAAAAATATGTCGAGTCTCCAGATATTAAATTCCAAGTTAACAAAGACCAGAAGCTTATCTTTTTTGCAGTGATATTAGGAAATGCTTTTAACTGAATGTATTTAACTATATCAAGCTAACCTCAAGTCTGATGTTTTTTAAAAGTTCTAATATCTACACAGTAAATCTTAATCATAGGTCCAAAATGGATACAGCAAAGGATAGATAGTGAAAAAACAGCTGTCCATTTGTACACATGAGCAATCCAGTATTTAGGAAGCATACCTACAGCTCCATTTAAGGCCTGGAAAATTTTGCATTTGTGATCCAATGTGATATTAATAGCTTCCTAAAATGAGAATAGAGAGAATATTGAAATGACAACAAAAACAGCAAACAATATCATGTTAATGTAGTTCGTTCTTTTGGAGAATTTAAAGATCCTATATATAAATTATTCCAATAATATTCTTCAGAAAAACAGAAAGACTAATTTCATAGTTGATTAAATTGGAGGATAAAGGGTCTGGGAAAGCATTCATGCTGTTCTCCAAATATTTCCACTTCTCCACCTTCTAATTCTAACTAGTGAATTGTTAGCAGAAGTAAAACGAATGACTTCCACTGTGGAGATGTCATTACCAGTTGGAGACTCTCAGTGTGCTATCTCTGTGGCATGTGAACCAGCAAGGTTTGAGATGGCTGCTCCATCAGCCAAAGTCCTCAAGTGACTACAACACACAGAAACCCCCTGATGTCCTATAATAGACATTTAGCAGGAGAAACAACCTCTATTGTGTTAAGCTGTTGAAGCTGAGTTTATTATTCTAGCATAAACTGCCTGACTGCTATACTAAGTAATTAATCAACCTAATCATAAAGATTGTAACTGCACACAACTTCATTTCTTTAATATAGCTTTTTCTTCTGAGTCAAGCTGGTTTTGCCCAGATAATGGCACTGTGACTCACTTGTCTCTTTCCACCCTCATCCTCGGTATGCCTGCTCCTTTAATCAGTAAGCCTTAGGACATCAAATTAACTAAGCCTCAGATCTATCATATAGGACAATAGGTTTTGGTTGGACTTAAGACTAAAGATAACATCTTGGCTTTAGATATGTTTTAGCCCCAGGCTCATCAAGGCAGATCAACTCTGCTAGCCACAGGACCACACAGGATAGCATCATGGCTGATTCCAGAACCAGACACAATGATCGATTACCTCATCCTCCTCTAATCATCCAATCAGTAGCATCTAAGACCTCAATTCCCTTAGTTTCCATGACAACTGATTTTTCCATATATAATCTGTACTCCCAAGTCACCCAGGGAGCCGGGCCTTTGAGCAATAGCTCGCCTGTGTCTCTGGGACTTGCAACTTTCTAATAAACCCTACTTTTTTGCTGCAAAACCTGTATGTATCTGATTGACTTAGACACACCCAGGCAGATGGACCCCTTTTGTTCGGGTGACAAGATTAATCTGCTTTACAAACCTTATGATTCTCAATGCAGCAGTTTTTCAGCTACATTGATCTGTCATAATATTATTCCTAAAATTGTCTGCATGCTGTTTTGGGTTGAATGTTCATGTCCCCTCAAGATTCATGTGTTGAAGCTCTAACCTCCAATGTGATGGTATTTTTAGTTGGGGCCATTGGTGTGCTCTTTAGCTCCTGCTCGCTCACTCCCACTGGCTCTCTCTCTCTCCATGATATGATGACACAGAAAAAAGGCAGCTGTCCCCAAGCCAGAAAGAGGTCTCACCAAAAACTGCCCATGATGGCAACCTGATCTCAGACTTCTAAACTCCAAAAATAAATTTCTGCAGTCTATGGTATTTTGTTATAGCAATTGAAGCAGACTAAGATACATGCTAACCAGATAAAATCTTACGCCTAGAGAGAAACTTAAATACAATTTATACAATTAAAAATATTATAAAACCAGCAGTGAAATTTCAGAGGAAGCATCCTAAAGTAAAGACAACTAAAGAAGGCACAAAGCACTTTTACAGTTAAATTACACTAAGAAAAGATAAGCATCATGCTGTATGAGCTGGTACTCATGCCAAGAGTAATTTTCTCCTCCAGTTGAGAGACCAAGTCCTCAGGCTTGCCATGTCAGGCACACAAGAGGGAAGTAAAAAACAGAGATAAAGAAAAACAAATATTTTAAGAATGAAGGTTCTTAAGTATTAAGTGTCAAATGAAAATATTTAGATGACTGAAGTATTTATCTAAGAAACAGAAACAGCTATAGTTGCAAAATCACTATAAAATGCACCTTAAAAACCTGTTTCCTAATGACAGCACTCACAAATACACAATTCAGTAAATTTTAGAACTGTATCGGTTTTATAAAGTAATTTTGTAAATCTGACATATTAGGTAGATAAAAGAGATTAAAAATAATCTCTTTTAAAAAACTTTGGTTTTACTTTTTTCCAAGATTTCATTTAATCAATCTTAAGAATGTCCTCTCTAGGGCATATGGCGGACTGCTATTGACCCCAACCTTTTCCCCTTAATTATAGAACTCAGATTTCTAGCAGGACACATGTGCTTGAAATAAAGGACAAAATTTGCTATTATATTTAGCCACATAAATATCTTCTAGTCAAAGGAAAGTATGAGAAAGTATTTTGTGAAAAAGAATTTACAAAACTCTTATTTACTATTCTGCCTGTCCAGAATATGATGCAATGGCTGGAACTCCAGTAGCCACCTTGGACAAAGAGGTTACATTGAAAATATGAGCTATTACAAACCCTTTTCAGTGGATCAATGTAAATTTTAGTATAAAATAGCTGATCGTCATCATTATCCTGTAGATTCCACTGTTGAACTATACGGTTGATATATGGAGCATAACCAATAAATCCTGCAATACAACAGAGACAGAATAGAGAATTCAGTATTCCAAGACCAAAGCTCACATCTGAGTTAATTCCATTGATCTGTTGCACACTTATAAAGCCATTAGGAAATACCTTAGGCTGAAACTTCACAACTCGCCATGAAAGAAATGAGTTATCGAGAGTCCTTTGTTTTATATATAAATTATAATAGAGTAAATTTTACTACCAACTGCAAATCAAAGACTCTTTGAATAAACACATTCACCTCCAAAAAAAAAAAAAAAACAAGAGCAGGAACTAATGTTTTCCAAGGCTCCTAAGGGAAAAAGAATTACTAGGAAAAGAATAGAATAAGAAAGAATTTTCTTTCTGACCTTCTAAAATGCTCTTCTTGGATCCTTTATAGAGGATTCACTATTTCTGAAAAAAGAAAATCTCCACTCCAGTGGTTTTAACGTCAGTGCCAGAGATGCTAACACAGTCAAAGGAATGTTGGATTTGTCACTGACTGCAAACATCCCAAAGAAATTTTATATCTAGGACATTTGAGGAATTTTTTTTTTCCTTTACTTGAGCTAGTCATTATTGTACCTGCTAAACCATTCTCTGGCTAGATTTTGTGTGTCACAGTCTGGAGAAAGGAAGTCTAAAATTGGATTGTTCCCTTGGCTTAGAGCATAAGCATTAAATTTGCCAATAACAGTTGTCTGTAAAACACACAGACAACAGAGACATTTTTCACTTGTTTGAGTCTTCCTCTGAGTGTCAGAAATGCAGCCAAGCTGCTATGTTTCATTGATATGCAATAGTTTTTAAAAGGGACCAGTTTTCCTCATGTGAATTAAAAGGAAGCCAAATTTTTTATCCTCAAAATTAAAATTTCCTCCTAAGAATAAAAGAACTAAAAGAAATAGGTCCAAGAATATTACTGTTAACTACAGAAAACAAGACAAAATAAAAACATGGCTAAATCGATCACTGGTTGTTCATAGTTGTTATTTTTGCCAAACTACTTAAGACACTGAAAAATAATGCAATTTTTAATCCTATAACCAATCTTCTATGATAAAAAATACATGCAAGCAGACCATGACATTTTCAATGTTTATATTTGTTTTTCAAAATTTATATTTCCATTTTTTTATAAATCACAAACATACTGGGAAAATGACAAGGAATTACAGTTGACCTTTGAACAACTTGGGTTTGAACTACTTGGGTCCACTCAGATGTGAATTTTCTTTAATAAATATACAGTTAGCCCTCCATATTCCTGGGTTTCCTTATCTATGGATTCAACCAGCTGCAGATTAAAAACAGTATTTTTCGATCTAAGGTTGGGAATCCATGGATGCAAAGGGCCAACTGTATGTATTTTTTATGCCATTTTATATAAGGGACTTGAGCATCCACACATTTTTGCTACCTGCAGGGGTCCTGGAACCAATCTCCCTGGGATACCAAGGGACTACTGAAGTTTTGGAGGAGAGCCAAAATTTATACATGAAATTTTGACACACAGGGGTTGATGTCCTTAACCCTGTGCTGTTCAAGGGTTAACTATACTTCTATTTTCATAGTATGTGATATATATTTTATGATTGATATTTTTCTATTAAATTATCGTAAAATTTCAAACTAATAAAATTTCTAATATTCTGAAAATTTCCTAAGGAAACAGGTCTTTCATTTTTAAATGATATATCCAGAAACAAAACTCTTGTCCCTTAAACAACGCTCAATATGTCATTCATGAGATGACATAAACTTTTATTAAATGTATTTATATTTTCTACTATCTATTTTGACTACAAAAGCATAAGGATTATGTTTTAATGTCCCTGTATGATCTCTTTCCCATTTAAAAACATATTTTCCTTAATTAAACTTGCTCACAAAGGTACTCACTTGGTAGTTTTTTGCTGTTTGCACAGTACTATGCATCTATCTGTAATTAAATTCCTGAGTAGCTGTATCACTATGTAGATTAATACATATATATGATATTTCACTATGCATGTTATACATGTTTGGAAAAATTAATAAACATAAAACATCCTAGAGCTTCATAGCTAAATGGTTTTTAAACTATCTAGGACTTAGGATAAGGTAAAAAATAACCATACTGCGGGCCTGATAGTTTGGAAGTTTGGAAATAGAAGCAGCACCAATCTACAATTCAAGCATTTAGAGAGAAGTCAAGAGTGGGAAATCTTCTCAGGCAGAGGCTTTGTCAGTGCATGAACTGGAAATCTAAGAGGGAAAGACTGCTAAGATAATGAGGACAGAGTAATTAGTGTAATAAACTCTAGGTTCTGACTTGAGTACAAAATTAAAATCCAAAAATGGTGGATGGATTAGGAGAAAATAAAATGGTCAAGAGATCTCCAAAACCTTAAAATGTAGTTGTATTGAGATGATGAGGGAAAAAAAATGAGCTGAAAAGGCAGTACAAAACTGGAATTTAAGGTTTTAGAAGTGTAATATTTATACAGGTTGACAAAGTTCCGAGGTACAACTATAAGAATGGATTACTAAAAAAAGTACAGGTGAACAGAGCTTGAATTGAGGCAATCTCAGAGAAAGAAAATTACTTGCTAAAGGTTTCACTGTCATAGGTGGCTGAGCAAAGCCTAGAATTCAGACATGCTATTATCTCAAACAGCATTTATTTGACCCAGCCTAAATTATATCAGTTATATATTATATACATGTAAATGATCCCCAAATATCTGTTCTGCTGGTATGGCTTGCAATTTCCAAGTTCACGAAGAGCCAACTTGTTTCTCTAACGTGTCCCCAACCCTATTTGGTATCTTCTGGCCTTACGTTTACATTAATCTTGGTCTAAGAAAAACATTTTGGAGTCATAATGTCCAAAGTCATATTTTACTTTTTGGAGGGGGAAAATTTGAAAATGTGTTCCTTTAATCCAGGGTAGCATAGCTAATGCAGCATTTTAAGTATACCCATATACTCAATGTTGAATCTTTTTGAGTACTGATTTCAAGACAAATCACTCATCTACTCCAATATATTTAAAATACATATAAAATTAAGTAATGCCTATTTTTTTAAAGCTACATGATTGTAGCTTGCAGTTTTTTTCTAAGAGAATTTACTAAATGCATTGTCCTATAGCCAGAAAATTCTCAATGACACTATAATCAGAAGATCTAGATCCATGTTGTTTTCCCTTTAACAACAGAATGTATTTAGGAAAAGTCGCTTAAACTTGGGGAACATTAGTTTTCTCACTTATAATTGGGAAATAATAACACATTGTTGCTAACATCATGATATATCATCTATGAGAAAATGCATTTTCAACTATAAAATGCATTGTGAATTTTAAACTGATATAATTTTTCCGTAGTAAAAAAAAATAATGGTTATATAAAACTTCATGTTGATAGTTACATATACCAAAAAAAAAAAAAGGTTGTTTCATCAATATTTATAATTTACTGTGATCTACATTACACTTTTCTGCTAGTATCTTACCCACCTCCCGAATTCAGGTAGCGTTTCCCAATGTGCACAATGGGATACTTGTCTGCTAGTCTTTTATCTGGCCACAGAATTCCATCAGCTGCAAAGACCACTTTATGGTTTGACTTTTGGAACTTTTTTAGAACTTCTTCTGGACCACCAGCAAATATGACATCAAAGCTGTTTAGTGAGGGGGAAAAAAAGTTTTAAAATATTCTTCTCAGAATTAATACACAGAAACCAAGAAACAGCCTCTAGTAAAAGTCAGAATTTAGAATCTAACACAAGATTAATACCAATTATTTACAAACTACGCCAAGCAATTATATGGATCATATTAAATTATTAGTGTTTGCATTACATTGGCAAATGAGGTCCAAATAAAAAAGGTTTTTTTAGTACTAGTCTTAATATTTTTTCAATAATCACTGATTCCCCAAAATCAAAATTCTAAAACAGTGTTGAAATGCTTAAAAGGTACTAACTTATTATCTAATAATAATATAGACACAATCATTGACAGAAGTGGCCATTGTAACTGCCTAATGTTTCACTTTAATTTGTACCAATACATTACAATTTATGAAGATTTCATTATCTTGAAAAAACGTGTCCAACTACTTAGTGTTATCAATATTTATATTTTAAATTTATATTTTAATCACTATTTAGCCTGAAAGCCTAAAATAAAGTATACAGATAAAGTGCATCTTTTTAAAGCTCAAATAATTTGAAAAAAATTATATAAAAATTGACACCATGCTTTAGTGTCTATAGTTTCACTGATTTTTCTGGAAACTTTATTCCCATAGTCTATTTAAAGAATCACAATAACTTAACAAAATATGAAACATACCTAATATATTTGCACTCTACAATAAGTTCTCTATTCCTGCTACAACCAGAGACCCTTTTGAATCTTTTTCCTTTTCCTTTTTTTTTTTAACATCAGAGTACTTCAAAGGCCAAAGGTTTCCAGAGATAATAATTTAAATCTCTTAACATCCCAAGTAACAAACAATAAGAGCAAACTAATGCTCCAGAGTTCAACACCAGGTCTCCCTCAAGTCAATAGTTCAGATGCACTGCTATGCATCTGAGTAGAGGAGTAAGGAGGCTGCTCCACATGCCTTTCCCAGCCAGACTTGCTCTCAGGTAGCATAAATGGAAAAGATCATTTCCTTCCTCTTAATTCTCACAGCTCTTTTCCTCTCCCTTTTCATGGAATGTCTTATTTTCTGCTTTTCACGCTGGAAGTGCCTCTTATATCAGACTGTATGTTTTTCTTTCATATGCCAGATCGTGTTTTTACTCATCTGTGTACTCCCCTAAGCCTTGTATTCTTAAGATTGTCAATAAATACTTGTTGAATGAATGAATGAATAAATGAATTAATGAATGATCCCAAGTCTCCACAAGAAGCAAATGTTACTTGGTATCCAAAAAATAAGCAACGTAAGTGTTCCCTAATCCTCTTTATTTGTTCCTCCCCAATACAACACTTTCTTCATCACTGACATAAATTTAAGCTAATATTAGTGGCTAGTGTCTGAAAGTTTAAAGTCTGATAATACTGAAGCATGTAAGTAGCAACATACCTAATAATTCTGTCTTCAATCACATCTTCATCTTAAATATATATGTATATTTCTATAGATAATTAATACCATAAACAATGATAAAACCACCCCATAACCTCTCCCCCGCTCAAAAAAAATCAGTTGAAAATGTCCGCTCAGTTGAACTTGTAGACTAAATCATAATGAAATCATAGTGGAAATGATTAAATTTACTGTAGGAATTTTGGGAGGGAAAAATTAGCTTGTAAAAAGTAGGTACTATTTTTAACATGAAATATTACTTGGAGATTTTCCTCCAAATGGAATACAATTTTATTTCCTGACTAAAGAATTCTTACTGGGGCTGGGGAGAGGTATGAGTAAACGAGGACAGGGCCTGGCTGGAGGGTCGTTTTCTCCAGACTGACTTCTGAGAGTGGCCTAGTGCTAGAGTAACAGCTACAGAGAGGGCAGCTAAGAAGAGAATGGTAGGAAAACATCATACTGCTCAAGTTGCTTGCTATCTGTGGGACCATGAGTCATCACCACTTGCTGTTTCTGCGTTGATTCCTTTAATTTTTAAGTAAATGGTTAATAGATGGTTAAGTAATGAAAACCTCCCTTTAGTTTTAAAACAATAGTTAAATTTAATCTCTGCAACATTAGTACTTTCAAATCTGACATATTTACTGCTCAAGTATTCACTGTCAATGAAGAAATAAAGAAACCTATATTTTTAATGCCTAGAATTTATTATTATGTAGCTAGAACATGTCAGATACAACATATAAAACTTATGAATAGAAAAACGTATCCAGAGGGCAAGGTTTATGTCCCAGCCAGCAGCTAGTACCATATTTTGCAGTTAAAACATGTTTAATTCATGTTTATTCAAACAAACTCAAGGAGTAAACAATCTGGTCTTGGGAGAAAAGAAAAAAAATATATATATATATATATATACACACACACACACACAAAATAGACAAATGTCATACGAGTACCATATACCAATCCAGATATACATAAACACTCAATGCTTCTTTTGCATACAATCTGCTTCTTCCTCATTCCAACATACCCACTAATATATTCAGTAAATATCAATAAGAACATGTGAACAATTTGAAAAAATAAGTCACTCATTTCCTACATAATTTCTAAACATATTTCACTATTCTAGATAAGCCAGAAGGCAGTGCAATATATTTAAGTGACAGCGAATGACTCAATCTTTCCTTCAAAAAAAGGAAAAAGCAGTATAGAAACAGAACTTTGACGTGTTTTGGCTTTCATTATCCTAACATAATGAAATGTTGTTCGTCGCCAATAACAAGGTTCTTTGTGTCTATTCACTTAAGTTGACATTACTGCTAGGATGGAGGAGTCCATCAAAAAAATCTGCCATAGTTAGTTAAAATTATAGCAATCATACTTGAAAAGCTTTGCTTTCAGAAAAATTTTACAGTCTTCTGTATAAACTATGTAAGACGATATAAAATGCAGGCATAGTGGATATGTAACCTAAATTATGAGAGGCATGAAATATTTCCTAGAATAAAATAAGATAGAATTTGGTCACCTGTAGGATTAATACATATAAATCATACCTGTGACAATAACAAAATAATAAAAATATTTTCACAATTAGCAAAATGATCTAATAAAGCAATCTTACACAATTTTCTAAAAGTAAATGATTCTGTGATTATGCTAGCATTTGAATTTTTTGAAGACATGTATTTTTCTTCCAAATTAGTTTTTTTCAGTTTTGTTTGTAGAATTAGTATAACTTGAGAATTCTTTCAGGATGGGACCTTTGTTTATCTCTTTTTTCTGTAGTAATAAGTTTGATGCCTGGAACAGAGTTTGTACTCAAGACACATATCCTGAATGCAAAGTGAAAAATCTGTTCAGTGATCTCACTTTTCAGCAAAATATTTAATTAGCAGCCAAAAGAAACAAACATTGGCTGACATATGAAAGATCAGAACCCACAGCATCACTTCTCATAATTTCTAATCTAAATTCAATCTTTTAATAATTTCAATCTTTGAGATTTAGAAAATTTAGATGTTTTCCTGTCTTTGTAAGTCATTTTGTTTCTCTGAATTAAGAAATAAAAACAATCTTTAAAAATAGTTTCAAAGCAACCACCTTATTTCTCTCTCTTGAAAGATCTGTTTCTCCCTCTTTTAATGCAATTTACTGTTACCTAATATTTATTGATTCCTTGCTATTTACCCTGACGATATGTATGTAAATTAGGTACATTCCCAGCTTCACTGTCTGAAACATACAATTACAATTCAATTTGATATCTGAATAGAAGCTAGCAATATACAGTCAAAATGATAAGGCATAATATACCAACAGCAAAGATTTGTGTGACTAAGATTATCCCTCAATTTTCAGCCAGCGTTTATTTACCCTGGATCAATCTCCCAGACCAGAGTCACCTAGAAAACTACTACAATAATGGCTTTATTTTATACTCATTTTAATTCTACATCAACTTTTGTATTAAAACATTGACTACCATCCTAGTTTTTTAAGCTGTCGCCCTTACTGCTATCATTAGTTATTACAGCAATAGCCTATAAATTACAAAGTCAATTCCTTTACCTTACTTCAAAGTTACACAGTTGATCATCTTTAAACGAATACTTAAAGAAACCATGTCCACATACCAAAATCCTTGGGTAGATAGATATTTTCATATAAGAAACACTCCTTTTGGTGAGGCTAATAAACACCACTGAATATGTCTTTCAAATATTTCATATATTGGGAGTCTTTCAAAATGGAGCATATCAGTATTCTGATTAATGGCACAATATTTACTGCTGCCAAAAAGTATAAATGTCTGCTCAGTAAAAATTCATACTCAAATAATTGTACCAACTTTATTTCTAACACTTTTCTGCTAAAGAATTTTCTTAAGTCTAAAAGAAGAAAAAAAAACAATTAACCAAAGTGATTTTAGACACTTATCTGATACCTAAAAAGATGCTTATTTTAGGATCTGGACTCTGCTGGTTTCTATTTTACTGTACTCAGCATAGAGTAAGTTTGTGGGGATATTTAGTATGTATATAATTTACTTACAATAACTCAAACACTTCTTTTTACATATTGGCCTACATATAATTTTTTTAAAAATAACTATATGATAATAATTGGGTCTTACTGTCTTCGGTATGACTAAAGAAACACATGCTTTACAAGGTAATTCTAAAAGTAATACAAAGTACCTTATTATAAAACCCAAGATACTCAGTTACCTTGTTTAAAATTGTTTAAACAAATATTTATTTTAACAAATGAAATTGTCTCCAAATTAATTCACAAAAGCCTATTTAAATGAGAGCAAGGGATCACTTTGGAGTATTGAAAATGTTCTAAAATTGAGTAGCAATGATAATTTCACAACTCTGTAAATTTACTAAAAATTGAATTTTGCAATTAAAATGAGTATATGTCAGGGTATATAAATTATACCTTCATAAAGCTATGTTTAAAAGAAGGCTATCTAACCCATTAGGTACATAAATCTTTGTATTTTTTAAATATAGTAGTGACCTATGCTTCCATAAAACTAATTATTACAGTTAAATTGTCCTTTAAAAAAATCACATAAGAAATAGTAGTTTGTTCGATTCATTAAAATTAATATATTCTGAATTCTAGCCTCAACCAGATGTAAGTTTAATTAGATTAGCAATTTTGTTATAGAATGGGTATCCTATTTCAAATAATTTAGAAACAGCTTAACTCATTTCTCTGTAATTGTTAACTATATTGATCACTCTGTACACATACTTTTTTAAAAGATTGTTTAAAAAAATAAGCTCTAAAGTGGCATCAATTGTCCATCTCTCTTTTGCTTGGTTACTTTCTTATCATCCCTAGGTTTTCCAGGACAGACAAGATGGGTAGTGATAAAGAAAATGTTAATGATTCTTCTTAGACAACCAGCTTGGCTAAAACGGGCCTGCATGTATTCAGTTAGCCAACTGTTCTCAGAGGCAGTTACTGAAAATTTTCTTTTTGCTTCACTGATATATTCCAAACACTAAAAAGCACCTGGCACATACTGGGTCCTCCATTAAAATTTTATTGTCATCTTTTTTGTCAAACTGGGTATTAAAGTATCATCTAAATAAATAAATGTAACCTCAAGCAGTCTTCAGGTATCTCACAGTGTCCCTTTCCTCATTAGAAACAAAGGCTCCTATTAAACTAGTTTCTTCTGAGGCTAAATCTTAGATGAGAGTGATAGGAGAGGAAATGGGATAGGAGGGTAAAGGCAGAGAGAAAGGATTTCTTCTTAAATGCAAAAGGAAGCTTGAAAATCTAAAATTATTACTGGCTTATAATGGTATCTTTTACAAGGAGATCTGCCTCAAGGTCAAAATCAAAATGCACACTTGGCAAATTTAAGCGAAATGGTTGTTTGAAATCCATAGTAATTTTACACCAAAACACATTCAATATTTAACCCAAACAGTTATTATAACCTTCCTATTCTTTTACCAAGGGTAAAAAAATACATAATAGATTCTGTAGAAAAATTCCCAATACATAAGCTAACACCAGCTATACCGCATCTCATGTTGCAAGAATAGGTAGCTATAAGCATAACTTAATGTTTTTTCCCTAGGAGATATTAGGGACGTTCTCCAGATGTAAGAATATGGGCCCTTTCAATACTTTTAAGTGTTAAGGGCACCAGGAATTCATTATGTCTATTTTCATTTCAAAATTTATACCTTTGTTATTTATACCTTTGCATAAAAAGAATTAGTCTTACTTTCACCTGCAATAATTTGTTATTTTGAATTTTTAAATTAAGGGAGAGATATAAAAAAAACTTTTCTAAGCTAGAGAGGAAAATGCAAGGGGATTTCAAATCAGCAATCAATGACTAACCCATAACAATAAAAACCAGAGAAAATGAAGAAGGTGGCAATCACTAATGATTCATGACAACTTGACACTACTAAAAACATGTAAGAAGAATATGAAAAAGATAAAGGAAGACAGTGGACACTCAAAATTAAGTAGAAGGAAAGCAGTTTACAAAAAGAGTTCTACACATTGGAAAGATTTTTCATTTTTCATAAACACAGGCTTTCTTATTTCTCACTTATAACTTTACATGATCTATTTCCTCCAGGTTGACCAGAATCCCTTGAGTTACTCACCTCAATATAAAAGCTCAACATGATCCCTACTCCATCACTAAATCAAGATTAAAACATGAATTTCACAAAAATGTTAGTTTATGCCATGTTTTCTCACTAATGTTAATGGTAACTCAACAAATCTGATCATATTACATAACTATGTCAGACTATGGTTTTATAATTATAAGTAAAATTTACTTTTTAAAACAATGACTCTTTGTGAATAAAATAATTAAATATGTAATCTACACATACGAATTTCAACTTTTTAAAAAATTATTTAATATAGACTTAAACATCCACAGGCTATTTTTCTTACCATTCAGTAAACAAGACAACCAGATCCTCTTGACTGGCATAATGTTCCATAACTTCTTTCATTAATCTGACTTTCTGGCCGCCTCCAATACTATTAATTCCATCACCACCTCTCCACTCTTCTCCTTGACCAAGGACCTATCAATGAAATCAACATTTCATTCCTGAGCAAAATTCAAATAATGATAGTATCATAAAAACTGAAAGTCATCAGCAACTTGCATAGTATTACACAGTAACTACTCTTAAAACATTTCACTAAATCATGATACTAGAAAGAAAACAACTTTATGCCTAGGTCAGGTCACAATTCTTCAATGTTATCTACCCCATAAATGCCATTCCCAATTTTACCATTTCAAAAGTAGAGTATAATCTTGGAGTGGGGGGTGGCGGCGTGCGGGGAGGGGAGGCACAGAAAGCATTTCTCATATTTGATTTCTGTTTGTTCAGATTAAAAAGAAAATGAAGGAAGTTTCCATAACACTCTTTGATCTGGCAAGAAATCTGTATGATGAACACTAAAAGCCCTTGAAGCTCAGTGACTCCTGACAGGCCCTTAAGCAATTTTCCTACTGAACCAAAATGGGTTGTTCAGGGAAACACAGATGGCATCAAGACAAACGTAATCTTCTTTACCTTATACATTACCTTCAAAAGCTTAATTGTAATTCATAAATGCAAGAAATTGTCTAAGTACAATTAATCAGAACTAAACTTGGAACTGTTCTTATCTCTGTTGGCCTTCACCTCAGCAGCAGTCTCCTGAATTAAAAGCGCATGCTGACGCAGCTGGCTCTGAGGGAGTAGGGAGTATATGTTTTCCTCATCTGAACATACATCTAGTATCTTTGTTTCATGAAAAAAAGTCTGAAGATCCCAAAATAATGATATGCTAGATCTATGAAATTAAAGGGGAATGAAATTTAAAATAAATACAAAAGGATAAAATAAATTTAGAAAATATTATTAGCTCCAATTTTACTTAACATTGAGCCAAATATAAACCTGGCTGGCAAAGCCCATGGGGCTCCCAGCCTCAGTTCTCTAGTTAGCACTTCATTATTACCTATATTGAAGGTTGGAAGAAAAAGGCTAACCAAGAAAACTAAACTGATGTGGATCTGGATTCATATCCATGTTAATCTAGTAGATATTTTTGCTTTAAAAGTGGCCTCCTCTGGTCCTGCAGTATATTACACTTCTATTCTGCAACGCTTCTGGACTTCTTCAATACTGCAGTAATACAGGGCCCAACTACATCTGAGAGCCTCTCTGTACAGTGCACTATAAAGAGAGTCTTGAGTCTCTATTTTTGTTCCACTAAATCAGTGTGTAAAACTTGAGCTTGCATCTGAATCACATGAAGGGCTTATTAAAATACAGACTGCTGAGTCCTGCTCCCAGAGTTTGTGATTCAGTAGGTCTGAAGTGAGGCCTGAGAATCTTCATTTTTTATTTCCCAAATGATGCTGATTCTAGTGGTCTGGGGTGCACACTTTGACAACCAACCACTGAATTTCACAACGGGAAGACAGCAGGAGGATCAAAGACTCCAATCAAACAGGACTGGGTCTAAGATTTGACACTTTATAGCTCTGTACCCTCATGCATAAACAAAGTAGTACCTACTTTACATAGTTAATATAATGAATCGACAGCATAGTATATATAAAGTTCCTAACATGGTGCCTTGCACATAAAAAACATTCCACGCTTTCTCCAGTCTGAACCCTGACGATCTCATTCATTGAATTTCAGCATTATTTCACACTGATTTTTCTGTTACTTCCATTGTGCCTCCTATCAAAGCATACTACTATATTTCTCCTCTATTCTAACAAATTTCTAACATATTTTTCATTTACCCTGAATTAAACATCCAGTTGTTAACACTAGATCTCCTTTCCACCAAAGTTTAGTCTTTCTAATACCTGTTCTATATTTCAGTGGTAGCAAAAACCACCTTCTTTCTATACTGCATACTGGAACAGCTCAGTTTTTCCTGGACAATACAATGCTGCCTCTTTAAGGGTTTTGTTTTTGTTTTTGTTTTTGTAAATGTATTAATTTGTTTGTTTGTTTTCCTATCTGAGATTCCTCCATCATTCTCATTTATGGAAAAGATCTGGCTGGCAGATACTCATTTCTACTTTAAAAAATTAAAAAAGTAAAAAACAAGAACAAAAAGGCCTTTCACAGCTCAGTTTCCTAGTTCTAACAAATTCCTCACCTCTGCTCTGATCATGTGTTAATGAGAAATTCCCCTGGAGGCAAGTTCTTCTAAAACCTTTTTACATTTTTATAATATTCCAGAATCTCTCTAAAACAAACCAAAAAAACAGGAAAAGCAACTCTCCATAATGGGACAGAAAAGGTATCCCCTTCAGTCATGTTTCCAATACTTTGTAAACAAAGAAACACACTATGGCAGACAAATCCATTACAATAGTAAGTGAAAACAATTACTATCGAATCTTAGTTATGTGGTGCTTATATATGACCCTGGCAAAAGAAACATAAATATAAAAATATATAAGCATATTCTTCTTTTTTATAGACATGTTTATATAGAGCATTAGCAAGTATCAAGAAATTATTGTTTGAGTGGGAGTATTAATAAGGCCAAATGTATCTTTAAAACAATCGAGTATTTTAAACAAATTAAGTATATATAAGCAGCAATTGTGTAGCCAAATTTCATCTTTCTGGGGATTGTAGATTGTGTCGCTGTTATTGTTGTTATAAAAAATGTACTTAAGCACATTTTTTTTTTTTTAGGTGAGGCAACTCTTGTTGACTCTACAGATTGCGATCTTGTCAGTTTACAAATCCCTTTTTTTTTTTTTTAAACCTGATCTGGATAATCTCACATCCAAGTACTAACTAGGCCCAACCCTGCTTAACTTCTGAGAACAGACAAGACTGGGCTTGTTCAAGGTGGCATAGACTTAGCATCTCCATGAATTAAAAGATATACATACCATACCTTCACAGTATAATTGAAGTATTGGGCTGACTGCATAAATCGATGGAATCCATCACTTTCTTTTGTTGCTACAGTTACGACTAATAATTTATCTGCAAAGACAGAAGGAAGTAACATAAGATAGTTTACCAAGAAGTTAAATGTTACCAATTTACAACTCACTCTGGTAATTAGATATCTCATTAAACCCTTGGGAATGCGCTCGTTTATTAATCTACATGAGGCTAAACAAAGCTTTTTTATTGCCAAATGATGAACCATCAAATAATTATTTATTTTAATGGTAAGAAAGTACATTAATATGTCTGGCAAAAGCATGCCCTCCACAGAGAATTTCAACACTATGAGAAACACTTCCATAAAATACACAAAGTTTTTATCTGTAGAGACAGACTCTCCTAGGGATTATCTATCTAATAATCAACCAGGTCCACTGCAACCTATAAATCATCACTGATTTATTACACATATCAGTGAGGTCTGGAAGCACATTATATTACTCAAAACACTAAGAAGTACAAAAAAGAAAAAATCCAATCATGAGACTAATCTTAATTTTTTTAAATAAATTATGATAAATTGGGAACAAATATTTAAAAACAGAATCTTTTTTCCTCCTATTAATGATTTTTTTGTATATGAAAAGCCTGTAAAAACGACATTTACATCACCTTCAGTGTTTTTTCTTTAAAAAATAAAAGGAACCAAAATTAGCACTCCTAGTAAATACACAGCTTTTAGTCACCATTTTTATATTGTATTATTATTTTCAATCCAACATAACCCTCTTTAGTAGAAGTAGAAATAGATAGATTTAAGGAGTCATTTCAAAATACCTACAGAAGCTATTAAAGAAAATGCTTATTTGGAAAAGATGTTACAAAATGCATGAAAGAAACAACTGCATCAGCAAATGCCCACAATGATGGGAAATTTTTTTTTTTAATCTGAGGATATAGGAGGACAGTGGACTAAGAATAACTAACATCTTTTTGACATTCTAGGCATTGGCACTGAGCTATATCATTTGATACTCACCTGCCTGTTATCAATAGGAAAAAATTCAGATTTTAAGCGTCGCCGAAGCAACAGATAATCATTGAAAATAGCATTATGTATTACCAATTAAAACCAATTTCTTAGGACCCAAGGTATTCACCAAATTTTGAATATAATTGAAACCATAAAACATAAATAAGTAAAATATACATATAAAGAAGTAATAAATTCAAATATTCATTAGTCATGAAGATACATATGAAGATAAAAATGAAGATAAATATCAACATTCTTAATTTTTTTTCTGTTAAGAGGCATTTCTCACATATTATTCAGCATTATGAGAAATAAATATTCAGGAAAAAATAAGTCATTTTTATAAAGTTGTCAGGCCCCAAGTAAATATATTTTAATTAAGAGTATTTTTTCAATTAACTATTCTTTTTTATTTAAAAAGTTTTGTTTTAATGTCTAAAATAGTGCTTAACTGATTAAGAAAATCTGACATGTTACCATTCACAAAAAAAATTTTGAAATAGTGAATAGAGATTTTATTTTACAATTTTACAAGAGTAAAGAACATGCTTTTTAAAGTCTCTTTTCTCTGTAATAAAATGACCATTTTAAGGTAGTTTTCTTAACTTTTCTTACATAAATCATAAGAATTAGCTATAGCAAAACTAAAAATGTGTGGACTGGCAATCTTATGCAAAATGAGGAAGAACTGTTGTTACTAATTACAAAAAAGAAAATAATACTGTTAAATGAAGGTATGTTTAATAACATTCTTTACAAACACCTGATTCCTCTCACCTGCTAATAAGTATCATTACTTTAATTGTAATGAGAAAGATCTTACTCAGTAGGGGAAGTAGAAGAAAGTGCTAACATGTACCACTCACAATCACTCACCACCCAATTCAAGACTCCAATCTGCTCACCATTTATGAAGTGCTGTCAAAAATTTTAACCTAACTTTGATACATACTTTAGATTTCACTAAATTTTGCATTACAAATTTACTCAAAAAGACAAGATAATTGACCCAAATAATCAATAGCAAATGCGAATAAAGGGAAGGGAAAGTGTTATATTAGCAGAATTAAGAGACAATTCAACCAAAAGTAAATCACGAACTTCAGCTGGGTCCCACTTTGAAAAACTACCTGCAAAAAGGTACTCATGATAAAATTAGAGAAACCTGAACACTAACTGGGTATTTGTTGATATTAAGAAGTTATCGTTAATTTTCAGCATGGTAATGACACTGACTTTTTTAAAAAGAGTCCTTATAATTTAGAGACAGATACTGAAGTATTTACCCAATGAAAGGAAACTGTGTGTGATTTGTTTCAAAGTTATTTGGCAAAGATGGAAGGCAATAAAGGAAGAAGATAAAGATTAAATGAGACGGGCCATATGCGATGACTGTTAAAACTGGAGTCCTTTTGTATGTGTTTGGAAATTCCTACAATTAAAAAAAATTCAACTTTATGCACAATTCTTAATCCTCTAATCAGAAAAATGACAGAAAAATATTCAATATAACTTTAACAGTCTAAATTATCTAAGTAAAAAGAAAGATGAAACAGATTGAATGCAGAATTTTCTAACCAAAATTATAATTTAAACGATTATACTTAGTTCTTTATCCAATTTTTTCATCCACAACTGAAATGATAAAGTAAAATGATAGAGTAAATGGGCTTAAATAACGGGCACCCATCAAACATGATCAAAACTAATCTATTATGGTGTCAACGAAAAAGCAAATGGAAGGTCAACTGCGGCTAAATGTAACCTCCATAGCCATTGTCTGACTATTAGAAAATAGATTAATACTTTGCATGAAGAAGAAACATGTAATGCATCTAGGGTGTTGTAGGTTAGACCATTTATTGATGAAAATCACATCACAGAAAAAAAAAAAAATTCTGCAATCATCTTTACACGGTCCTGGAAAATGCCTATCAGTATAGTAAGATTTTAAAAATAGTGAAGTGGCTAAAGAGTTAGCTCTCTACAAAAATTCAGATGAATATCAGAATTTCTCCAAAATTCAAGAAGTCAATCTATTTAGAAAGATCAAAACATCTATGTCTCTCATTGTGAAACAGCCAATATTTTTCTCCCAACAGTTGTTTATGTAAGAGTAGAATTTATCAATAGTGCTGACCTTTTGTTTTCTTTCAAAAACAAACCATGGGTTTAAAAGCCAAATTTTTTTTTTTTTTTAAATATAGCCTATCTCCAAATGCTAAAGCAGCACATAAGAACCACCTGAAATTTATTATCTTAATGACAAGCATTTTATCAAGTAACTCAGCACTAGCTCAGCTGCCTTTGCTCCCATTCCTGAGGGATAAATCTCCCATCTTTCCAAGAAACTTTCTCTACATCGAGCAGGGTTCCCCAACCCCCGGCCCACAGACCGGTACCAGTTTGTGGCCTGTTAGGAATCAGGCCACACAGCAGCAGGTGACCAGCAAGCAAGCAAGCAAAGCTTCATCTGTGTTTGCAGCCGCTCCCCAGTGCTAGCATCACCGCCTCAGCTCCACCTCAGATCATTGAGCATTAGATTCTCATTGGACCACTGGTCTCTGGTGCCAAAAAGGTTGGTGACTGCTGAATCATAGTTAAACCAGTCCCTAATTATAAATTTGTAAATACCAACAAAAACAATTCTACCACAGGAACTCTAAGTACATTGTTCTCTCTCTGCAACTCCCTCATTTTATGACCAGACATGTCCTTTATCTGTAAACATCAGTAGCTCTTAACTTTTACTGAAGGAACGTGGTTTTTTATGATTAGTAAAGTTCAGAAGCCAACATACTGGCTGTAAAAGGAAGAATCATAAATATTTTAGGCTTTGTGGGCCACTTACAATCTGTTATAATTCTCCTTTTTTCTTTCTTCATCTTTTAAACACTTTAAAACCGTAAAAAGATTTTTTTTTTTTTTTTAAGTTTTCTGGCTCTCCATATAAGAACAGGCATGGGCCAGATCAGCTCTCATGTCACAGTTTGCTACTGTGGTAGGCTGTGTAAATCTGATGACAAATTATTTCAGTTTAAATGTCAGCTCTACCATTTATTATTTTTTTAGAAATTGGTCAGTTACTTGAACTTTGCGCCTCATCTATTTCTCTAATCTTTAATATGTGTGTAATAATAGCACCTACCTGAAAAGTTTGCTGCGAGGGTTAAATTAGTTAACATATACAAAGTGGCTAATATCTCTTCAGACTCTCAATATTTTATGATACCAGTAATGGAAGAAAAAAAAGCTATGTAAAAAGTTCAATTTGAAGCTGTTCATTCACATAATTTAAGAAGTAACCTTAGAGACACCTTCTAAAACCTTTACATTTTTCTTCAATTGCAAGCAAGCTACATAATAACTCAAAAATTAAGATAATCATTAGCACAGGCTTCTGCAATAGCCTCCTAAACTTGTTTTACCCACTCCAATAATATCTCTTCAAAGTAGCCAGACTGGTGTTTTCAAATAGAAGTAATTATGATAGAGTAATCAAGAACCTCAATGTGGTTCTTGATTACTTCTATCCTCTCCAATCCTATCCACTACCTCTCTCTCCTTTGCTCTCTTCTCCAACCACACTGGCCTTTTTTTTCCCCCCAACGATGCCTGCTCCCTCCCACCAGAAGAAAAGAGCCTATGCAAGACCATTATCTAACGTCCCTCCTAATGTCTTGATGTAGTTACTGCCTACTCAATTTGAGAGTCTCACATATGTCATTTCCTCAGGGAGACCTTCCTGACCTTTCACATATAATAATAGGTCAGGACTCATCATATATGTTCACTGCACTCTTTATCTCTCTTTCAGTATATTGTATATTAATTTGCATGGTTATTATTTGAGAGTAAAATCTCTCTTCCCCCAACAAAACTATAAATTACAGAAAGACAGGATGTCTTTTGCTCAGCACTACAACTCCAGGGCCCATCACAGTGTTTATCATATAGTTAAGTTTTTTATAAACATTTGTTCAATGAGTAGATTCAGGGATAAGTGATGTTATGTTTCATATGAGTGTATAAAATAATTTGTTCTCAATAAAATCCCTATATAGATAGCTTTGTTATTGCTAGTTTACAAATGAATTGAGTCACCCAAACACTATGACAAACTGAAGCCATGGATTGTAGGTAGCAAAAACAACAACAACAAAAAAAAACAACCATTTTATTTTGTGTAGTTGTTGAAATACAAGATAAAAAATCCTCAAGAACAAGTCAGCACAATTTCAACAAGGAAAAAACCTAAAAAGGAAACATCAAAGAGACATCAGAGGATTCTTTAGCATTTATTTAGAAAGGTGGGGAGGAGTAAAGGGATGCTTAAGGAAAAAAAAAAAGACTTTTAAGCACTAATGCTATATAGGGAACATCTTCACATGTGTTAGCATTCACATGGATGCCTGAACTTCTATAGCCCCCACTTATGGACAATGCACAGACTTATAGCAAATTAGGAGATGTGCTGCAAGGTAGTGGAGGGGCAGGGTAGTATGTAGGGTTACCAGCCATCCCAGTCTGCCCAGGAATAAGGTTGCCAAAACATCGGACTTTGAGTTTTAAACCTTGGAAAATCCTAGACAAACCAGGATGAGTTGGTCACCCCAGCAGTATGTGCAATAAGACTAGAGAAGGTGAGTATTGCCAATTATTTATAAAACACTGGATGCGAAGTGGGCCAGGAGGCAAGTTGTCGAAGGGCAATAAGTTAAGGACAAATTCTCTAGGATCAGAATGTCAACCAGCACCAGATATCAAGTGAAACAGGCCCAGACTAAAACCTTTAGAGGACTTAGGCACCTAGTAGGTCAAAGTGGACTAAGACTAATGCTGTTCCTCAAAAGTACTTCATAATACACATTTTAAAACTTTGTCAAAAAAAAAAAGTTGTACACATGCTAAAATTAAGAGGCTTTTTCTAATTTTCTTTTTGGGTATCCATGTTTTGTGATTATAGATATGTTTAGTTTGTCTACTATTTAATGGAAGACAAATTTCAAGAGAGTCAAAAGGGCTACTGACAATGCTCAAGAATCCCACTAGCTAATTGCTTTCAGAATGCTACAAAAGCTTAAAGGCATTTAAGAATAACATACAAATAGATAATTGTACCTGCAATCAATAAAATTTAAATAATTGTTAGGCTAAGATTGGAATTATAGAATAAGAGACAATTTTTTTCGAGTATGAGTTGTAATTTTTAATATATTTAATATGGGCTCTTCTATAACCATATTAACTCTAGCAACCATTGATCAAGAAAATTATGAGATGAATAAAAAAGATGTGGTACATGTATATAATGGAAAATTATTCAGCCATAAAAAAATGAAATCTTACCATGTGCAACAACATGGATTGACCTAGAGGGTATTATGCTTAGTGAAATAAGTCAGATAAAAACAAACACCAGACAATTTCACTTATATGTGGCATCTAAAGAACAAAATAAACAAGCAAAATAGAAACATACTCATAGATACACAGAACGATCTGGCAACTGCCAGATGGGAAGGAGATTGGGAGGCTGAATGAAAAAGGTGAAGGGATTAAGTACAAATTGGTAGTTACAAAGTAGTCACGAGAATATAAAGTGCAGCATAGGGAATATGGCCAATAATATTGTAATAACTATGTACAGTGCCATGGGAGTACTATGCAAATTGGGGGGATCACTTTGTAAATTATATGCTATACCACTGAAACAAATATAATATTGAATGTCAACTCTAATTGAAAAATAAAGATTAAAAAAATTATAACAAAACTTTGATATAAATACAATGACATATTTAATAATGTATATTCTCCTAATCTCAACAGTATCTATATACTTTAGAAAAACATTAATATACACATATGACCCATATAATCCATTCGATCTGTGCAAAAAAAAAAAAAAACCCTTTATTTAGAACCCCCTTTCAATAACTCCCTTTAGTAACATTCTCTCAAAATAACTATCCATGACCTAAATGTTAAGAACTCAACCTACATCCATCCTAATCTCCTTCCAGAAACATGGAGATAAAACACAAGGACTGGATTGTAGCCAAAAACCATACACTAAGTTCCAACAATTGTTTCTGAAATTCAGAAGAGGACAGAAAAATTCAAACACTAAGGATAAATTGAAGCTAAGGAGGGCTTCAATTAGAATAAAATATGTCTGAACTTCCTGTCAAGATGGCAGAATAAGCAAACACTATACTTGCCTCCTCCTACAAACACATCAAAATTACAACTAAACTACAAAACAGTCATAATTGGAAGTCACCTGAGTCTAATGAACAGAAGTCCTACAATTGGGGACACACAGAAGAGGCCACTTCAAGACTGGTAAAAGGGGCAGAGATGCAAACAGGTTGGTCCCACACCTGCATGAGGTGATTGTGAATCCGGAGAGACATCTTGGCTGCAGAGGCTCTCCCCAGAGGAGCATGGGGTCCACACTGGGCTCCCTAGCCCAGGGTTCCATTGCTGAGAAGTCCCCACAATATCTGGTTGTGAAAACCAGCAGAGATTGTGGCTGAGTTTGACAAAGGGTCACTGGAGTAGCAGATATTCTTCTCAAGAGGCAGACTCACTTGCTAACAGATTCACTCACTTGGAGCTCCAGATCTGGGGCAGTGGCACAAAAGACACCAAGGGCATTAGGGAAGGAACTGAGTTATCTGGCTTCAGGGCAAGAGCTGGAGAGGCAGCTCTCTCCCAGAGAAAAGTGCTGACAGAATCCATTGTTCCTTTGTTGAGCCCTCCCCTTTTCTGGTGTGCAGACCCAGGCAGCCACCATATCTGAGTCTCCATCAACCTGGCTAACACTGGTCACCCTACCCTGGTGATACCATGAGATCCTGCTTCACTCAACCTGTATCCATAGGTTCACTGCAGCATTATTTACAATAGTCAAGATACGAAGTCTACCTGGGTGTCCATCAATGGATGAATGGAGAAAGAAGAGGTGGTACATATACACAATTAAATATTACTCAGCCATAAAAAAAAAAAAGAATGAAATTTTGCCATTTGCAAGATGGAACCTAAAGGACAAAATTAAAAAACAAACAAACAAACAAATTCAGAAAGAGAATATTTTGATATTGCCAGATGGAAGGGGAGTTGAGGGGTGGATGAAAAAAGGAAGGGAAAAAAAAAGAAGTACAAACTGGTAGTTATAAAACAGACATGGGATGTAAAGTATAGCATAAGGAATATGGTCAATAATATTGTAATAACTATTTATCGTGTCAGATGGTACTAGATTTATCAGGGTGATCACTTTGTTAGTTATATAAATGTCTAATCACTGTTGTACACCTGAAACTAATATAATATCATATGTCAGGTATAATTAAAAAAATTTAAATATATTTTTAAAAAAGAATGAAACATGTCTTAAGAAACAAAAGGGTGAAAAAAGTATGCTGTAGGCCTTACTCAAATACAAACTCAAAAATGAGCCAATACATGAGGTAGCTAACCAAAACAAACAAAAAGTCAGTCTTAACACAAGAGGTGATGGACAATCCTACTGTAATTTGTGTAGCCCATGAGTGGAAAATTATAAGACGTTTGGTGTATTACATTAAGGAGAATTTTGACATACACTGGGTTTGACCAGCACGATTAGAAGTCTGACAATCATATCACATACTGAAAAACAGACTTACCACCTCCTCATCTCCTCATATTTGAATAGAAAAAAATAGATTTCCTCTATCTTATTTTATAGGAGATAACTGGCTGGGTGAAGAATTAATGGAGCGGAGACAGATTTTGTATTGATACTATCTTAATCCATTCAGACTGCTATAACAAAATACCACAGACTAGAGGTAGCTTATAAAAAACAGAAATGCATTTCTCACAGTTCTGGAGGCTGGAAGTCCAAGGTCATGGCACCAGCATGGTCAGATGAGAGCCTTCTTCCTAGTTCATAGCCAGCACCTTCTTGCTGTGTTGTCACATCATGGAAGGGGCTGGAGTCTCTTTGGAGCTTTTTATAAGAGCACTAAACCAATCTATGAGGAGTCTACCCTCATGACTTAAGCACGACCCAAATGTCCCACATTCTAGTACTATCACCTTTGAGGATTAGGATTTCGACACATGAATTGGGGCAGGAAGGCAAGGTACATATATTCAGACCATAACAAATACAAAGTACAATTCAAATAATGCAGAATGAAAGAACTCGACTTAAAAGAGTAGTTTCCTATATCTTTACAAATATTAATACAAAGACTAAAGGACAATTTTCCAAGATTTATGACTTAGAGAACACACTTAAACTTTTCAAAAATTATGAATGTACATTTAGGTGTAATTTTAATGTCAAAGGAAAAAGGACCTGCTTCTTTCACAGACAGAGTAGACTTTAACCTGTTGAATTCAAAGGTTATAGCAAACACCAACATAGAAAGATGTACCAGCAATGAGAACCTCCTTTGAATGAGACTATGTAACCCATCTGCTGGCCAAATGCTTTAGCAGAAACTATAAACTGTCTGCCAGATATCTGGCCCCAAGATTGTGTAGTTTGTTTAAACAAATTTGGTCTATTGCTGTTTACATTCCATATTTTACATAGGCACTGAAAATGTTTCCCAGCCTCATAAGCAAAGAGCATCAGTAGTAAAGTTAACAATCAGAATAAAACAGCTGAGGCTGAGATAATGTATTCCTACAAATGAAAAGATTTGTCTTAGGACAGAGGCCATCTCGAGATGGACTGTGGTTAAGAAAGCTGAGCTCTAAAAGAAAGTCGTAAGGGTAAGGTGCCTAAAATGAAATGACCTTTACTTCTCAATAATGGGAAAAAAGAACATTTTGAAGAAGTCTGCCTAATCCAAAGGAATGAAAATAAATGAATCTGGGACACAAAATTAAAAGTGGACTTGATAAAGTGTGGTGTGGCTCAAATGGAAACAGAGGAGAAAAGTCATAACTTTCATTCATCATCTTCAAGTATAGTGAAACATTTGCTTCTTCCACTCCACATCCCCATAAAGACATTATAAAATATTTGTTAAAAGAGGACATTTTCTTATTACATTCACTTTGCATAAAGTTAGTACATTTAATCTGAGCAGGAGCCCCTCCTTACACTGTCTTGAGAGTTTTTAGGCATCTTTTTGACAACTCAGCATCCTCCCCTACAACTTGCCAGTTCTCCACGTTGTTCAACAAGTCGAAGTTGCTATATAAGAGATTGCTAGAAAACTGAATCACTATATTATTTTTTTTGAGGATATGAAGTTAAATGTAAATGATTTGATATCTACAACTATAAATATTGTCTATAGAATTACTACAAGACTTCAAAAATAAGGAGCTTTATTATTCGTTTTGGTTGTAAACTGTCACAAACTTTCATCTTTATATAAGAGAAATGTCTTATTTTTTTAAGAGTATATCCCAGAAAAAAATATAAGAAACATTCTAGCATTCACTGTACCAAGTTAGAGCTTTAAAAAAAAATTATATACAAAAATTATGATTTTATATACACATATATTTTAATACATGACTGATTTTTCTTTTGCCAGCCACTCTTTGCAACTTAATTTTTTGACTAGGTGATAAAGTAGAAAGAGATATTCTTTTGCAACCCTTTCTCCCAGACATCTAGCTGACTTTTCCTCAGGCGATTCTAATGATATTGCTCTTATAGATGCTTTTGGAGATATGTTAATACATATACAAGCAAATACCTTACACCCTACATCCCATTCTGCAACTTTTGAAATTTTTTTTTATATATCTTTGAGATATTTTCAAATTGAATCCAGCTGCACAATATTCCATCACATGGATGAATCATATTTAATTAACCACCATGCTAGTAACATATTTATGTCATTTCTAATCCAATGTTCTACTTGAAAAAAAAAACTGCAATTGATAATGATGTATATAAATCATTTCTTACATGTAAAACCACATCTGTAAAATAAATTCCGAGTAAATTTTCTGGGTCATACATTTTCCTCCCATTTACAATTTATTTTTTGACTTTATTTTGACTCTATGATTTTTGCCAGGCAGAATCTCTATAGGCATTGTTCTAATGACATTGTATTTATCAGCCATTAACTCTTACTTATCGGTTTTGTGTTATACTTTAGAAAAGTCTTCCACATGCTGCAATTAAAAAAAAACTCTTCCATAATTGATAATTATTATAATAAAATAATAAATTATTCCATATTTTGTCTAGTACTTTTATAGTTTCACTTTTTACATTTCTATCTTTTATCATATGATTGATGCTGAATATATGGAATGTTAAACCTACCGAGGGGTTGTCTCACATTATTCCAAACAAGGCCATAGGTTCCATTCTAAATTACCAAAACATGGTCATTAATGGCTTAATGAGAAATATTTATTTTAATTATGATTGCAAGGTGACCTGTTTTTTTTTAAAGACAGAATAAACCAAAAGGTAGCTTTACATGTCTTAAAGTATATAAATTTTGAAAACACTCAAATAGGAACATAATACTGTTCCACAATTTGTTTTGTCTAAGTAAAACTGGCTTTATAACAATATTTTGAGTGGATTTAAAGCCTCATGTAGAAGTTCTCTATTTGTTCCCATCTGCCACACTAACAAAAACTCCTCTAAGATGCAGTCACCTCTGACCCAATTAGCTCCCTGTTGTATAAGTGCCTGATTTTCCTGACTTCTTTTCTCAGCCTTAAGTAGTAACTTCCTTAAATTCTAAACCAGATCATATGTTAAAAGACATACATGGATGATTCTCACAGACAATTCATTGTTGACAAGTTTGGTCTCTCTGATCAACCTTAGGACCTTGAGACAGCCATCCTTCCAGTACAGCCTCAGACATATAATCATGGTGCATCAGACCCCTAGCACTCCCAGAGCAAGGGTTGAGGATGGCATGGTGTGGGTAAGTATGCACCTCAACATGGGCCTCAACAGGCTTGAAGGTCAGCAGCAAAGGAAGTCTACCCTACTGACCTTGTATCTTATTTCATGAAAAACAATATAAAACCCTAAACGTGTTTCTCTAAGTTTTGTACCCATTATAATGTGTGATAGGTCAATTTTAGCAGGGAACCAAACATCTTTCTGAACATGCATTTATATTCTCTCAATGCTTTATGTAGAGTTTTGCTCACATGCAAAATAAAGAGAAGAAAATCAAAAAGATGAGTATCACACAGTAAGCATACAAATACAATTAAAACAAGTCCCTCATAAACAGCTTTTTTTAAGAAATTAAAGTGTTCAATTTCAATCCACTATCATTCAAGCAATAAAGAGACAGAAAGAAGTATAATGTGTCCATCACCTGTCTTCAAGTAAAATATTTAATTTGTTTGTTGACCTTAATGAGTTATGTGATAACTGGCCCCTCTAGGCCTCTAGACATCACTGAGTCCATTCAACCTTGGTCCATGAGCTTGCACCAACCTATTATTGGGTTCTTCCAATTCTAAGCTCCTTTACAAAGTTATTCTTTTTCCTGTCTTTTACTGTTTCCATCAGTGGACAAACCTCTATTGTGACATGTTTTTACAACAGTTGACTACTGAAATAAGCTTTAAACAGATTTTTTTCTATTTCTTTAAGGATATTTTAATAATAAATTGTGGCTATTAAAGCAAAACATTTCAAGAAGATTTACAAACAGCTCACTAGAAAGTAGATTTCACTTGTGACCAGCTGAACAGAGAATATGCTTTGTAATGATGCTCTAAGTCCTAGAATCAAGGCATAATGTCTTCTCAGCCAAAAAGCACACTTGTGATTTCTAAGGATAAAATAAATATGTATTCTTAGCATAAAAAAAAAAGTTGACCAGAATCTGGTTTTATGCTCTCTTCTTCAATTTTAGTTCCTATCATATTCCAGTCTCAGAGCTGGAATCCCAAATACTCACCACCCAGCAGAGGCCATATTCACTGCGTCTTTGCCTGGCTTATCATTCTCAATCTTGCCCAGTGCTAACACTCACAACATCCAAGAGCTCTGCTAACAATCTACTGCCCAAAATTTATTAAACAAGAAGAAAGTCTGAATCATGAACTTAACAGAGTTCCAGTCCCCTGACTATCCTTTAGCCTATAGACACATATCACAGTTTCCAATACATTTCAGAGAAATGTTTTTGTTTACTCATTCTTGGAACATTCTACCTCTACCCCTTCTACACCCACCTTACATCCCTGGGGACTGCTGAACCCTGAAGATCCAACTGGACCCTTAATCCAGACACCCCCAGGTCTGGTCCATCATGTCAATGTCCTTGTCCAGTGGTTCTCAAACATTAGCATCTATCAGAAATACCCAAAGGCTTATTAAAACATAATTTCTGGGTCATGCACTCAGAATTTCTGATTTGGTATATGTTGATAGAGGCTCAGGAATCATTTCTGAGCACCAGGCATCAGAACTGGGAGATGTTGATGATGCTGAACAGGTATCACACTATAAGAACTGAACACTAGGTATGCCAATGAATATACACATTTAAGTATCTCTGATTCTAGATAACAGCCCAGTAAGGAGGTTAAACAATGAAGGAAGAAATCAAAAGTAGTTGGAGTAGTGCCAGACAAAGATAAATTTTAGGTGGGCCTCAGAGATAGGATAAGATTTAGCTTATCAGAAATGTGATGAAATAATAGTTTTCAGTATCCAAAAATGAGAAGAAATGGTTAATTGCAAGTCATCATTTAGAAGTGAGAAAGCACAGCTGGAAGCCAAGATGGGGCAGACCATGGAGGTTAAGGGTAAGGGCACTGGGTTCCGTAAAGAGGAGTGCCACAAGGAAGCTTCGAGCAGAGAATTAACATTTTCTTTTTACAGCTTTATTGAAATATAATAGACAGTTTCTCATATTTACAGTATAAAATTTAATATTCTTTTTCAATTATAGGTGGTATACAATATTAGTTTCAGTTATACAGCATAGTGATTAGAGATCTATGTAATTCACAAAGTGATCACCCCGGTAAATCTAGTGCCCCTCTGTCACCTTACAATTTACAATATACTGACTATATTCCTTATGCTATATTTTATATCTCTGTGACTATTTTGTAACTATTTGTATTTCTTTATTCTTTGCCCTTTTTCACTGATCTTTTCAACCTACCTGCCCTCTAGTAACCCTCAAAATATTCTCTGTATCTATGAGTTTGTTCCCTTTTAGTTGTTATTTTGTTCTTCAGATTCCACAAGTACATGAAATCATATGGCATTCATCTTTCTCTGACTTATTCCATTCAGCATGATACCCTCTAGGTCCATCATGCAATATCTTTTTCCATCTCCTTACTTTTAGTCTGCATGTGTCTTTTAACCTGAAGTGAATCTCTTGATGGCAGCATATGAAAAGGTCTTGTTTTCTTATCCATTCAGCCACCCTATCTATTGATTGGAGCACTTTATCTTTTTCATTTGAAGTACCTGCTGATAGATATGTAATTATTATCATTCTTTATTCATATTTTTGATACATTTTTTTTTCTTCTTCTTAAAGAAGTCTCTCCAACACTCTCTATAATACTGGCTTGGTGGTGATGAACTCTTTTAGCTTTTTCTTGTCTGAGAAGCTCTTTATTTATCTTTCGACTTTAAATGATAGCTTTGCTAGATAAAGTAATCTCACTTGTAGATCCTGGTTTTCATCACTTTGAATATTTTGTGCCAAGCCCTTCTGGCCTGCAAAGTTTCTGTTGATAAAGCAGCTTCCAGTTTTACGGGAGCTCCCTTGTAGGTAACTGCTTTTCTCTTGAAGCTTTTAAGATTCTCTGTCTTTAACCTTTGACATTTTAATTATGATGTGTCTTGGTATGGGCCTCTTTGGGTTAAACTTTTATGGGACTCTCTGAGCTTCCTGGGATTGTATTTCTATTTCCTTCACCAGGTTAGGGGAGCTATCCATCATTATTTCTTCAAATAGGTTTTCAAATTCTTGCTCTCTTCTCCTCCTGGTATCTCTATGATGAGAATGTTGTTATGTTTGAGGTTGTCCATAAGCTCCTTAAATTATATTCACTTTTTTTGGATTCTTTTTTATTGTTGCTGTTCTGATTGGGTGTCCTCCGCTACCCTATCCTCTATATTCAAACTTCCACTTCATCCACTCTGTCGATTCCTTCTAATATTCTTTTCATCTCAGATAATGTGTTCTTCATTTCTGACTGGTTCCCTTTTATAACTTCCATCTCCATTTTTTACGTTTTTTTATCCCTTTGTTAAAGTTCTCACTGATTTCATCTACTCTTCCCCTAAGTTCACTGAGCATCCTTATGACCAGTGATTTGAACTCTACATCTGGTAAACAGCTTGACTCCATTTTTCCTGGAGCTCTGTTCTGTTCTTTCACGTAGGACATACTTCTTTGTCTCCCCATTTTAGCTGCCTTTCTGTACTATTTCTATGTATTAAGCAAAGTTCCTGAGTCTCCCAATCTTATTAGTGTAGCTTTGTGTAGTAGGAATCCAGTCGCACAGTCGTGAGAGGGGTCTAGCTGCAGCCTGTGCCCCTTTGGGGCCACCTAGTAAGATTCAGCAAGCAATCTCCAGATGACTGAGACCCATACTATGTTTATAGTTGCCTCAAGAGGCCATGCCAGAAACTGATGCCAGTTGCCATCAGTGAAGGTCTTGGAGCTGCTCAGCAAGGGGCACAGGGCATGCTGAGGACACCCCTGGATGTGTCTTGAGTAGGGCCACAAATTGGGAGGGGCAGTTTCAGGGAGCACTCCGGGTGGAGTGAACTCCGTTATCTAGTTTGATAATGTCTCCGCTATGGCAGTGCCTGTGTCCACAAGCTGGTGGGGGGAGGGCCCAACAGAGGAACAATAGATATTGCCAGCATTTCTGCCCAAAATAAAGCCTCACCTCTAGCCCTCACCTCGAAGACTGACAACTCAGTATGCCTCTGTATGTCCCTGGTGCCCCCCAAATAGCCTCCCCAGCCCTGGAGCTCAGAGGGAGCAAGTCTGTCACAGCAAAAGTTCAATCATGGTCATGGCCTCTTTAAGAGGAACATCTACACCTGCCAGCTGCAGCTGTCACAGCTTCTGTCTCTCTCAACCATGTGTAACTGGGCAGCCTCGCATCTCTGCCCCCTCTTACCATTGCAGGGAGATTTCTTATTTCTCTCCCTAGTTGCAGTGCCTCTGTTCACCCAGACCCCAGGCAACTGTTCGCTGTTTGCTCTGTGGTTTCATCATAACTCTGGTGTGGTTGCAAGGAGATGTATAAAGCCTCTACACTCTACGCCATCTTGCCTCTCTTCTCGAGAATTAACATTCTCAAGGTGCCATAACTTCATTTACTCCTTCAAAAACTACTGCGTGCCTACTATATGCCAAACACTGTTATAGAGGCTGAAGATTCAAAAATGAACAAAAGAAACAAAAAATAAATTTCTGTCCACCTGCATTAGAATTAAGTATACATTCTAATGTAGGTAGACAAAAAATAATAATAATAATAATTTTATCTAACCTACAAAACTAAAGACAAAAGAGGAGGGATATAGATTTTGTGAATGTGTTACGTATCGGGATAACATGACTAAGTTTCGCTGAAAAGGTCACGTGAAGCATAAGAAGTGAGCTAGCTATGCAGATATCTGAAGGAAAGCTTTCCAATAAGAGGAAATAACAAATATAAAACTCTAACTGAGCCAGATTCAGGCCTCATATGTCAGAAAAGGAAAGAGAGGAGGATAGCTCAGGCACTAGAATGGCCAGAAGAGACTAAGCAAGACAAGAAATTATATGAGTTCAGAAGTTAGAGTGAATATATTGTGCAGAGCCTAGTAGGTCATTATAAAGATTTTGGCCTTTACTCCAATTGCAGTATGAAGCTATTAGAATATTTTGAGTGAAAGGGTGAAATAATAGTTGCTAAAATACCATTATTAATAATAATGATGATGATAATAACAAAGGGTCTAAAAGTAGATACTATTAACTTATTTAATCCAAGTACTACAGTTATTCCAATTTTACATTTGATTATGTTGCCCAAAATTCACTAGACTATAAATGTCAGAGTACAGATTTGAACCCAGACACTCTGGCTTCAGAGTCTGTGCTCATAACTGTTATACAAATATGTCCCATAACATGACTAAAATTTTACAGAATTACTCTGGTTGCTCATACTGAAAGAGGTTAAGGGTAAACTGATGAAGCCTGATGGAGAGAGAGTTTACAACAAAAATCTAGGCTAGACGCCATGGCAAAAGGGACCAAGAGGTAGCAGTAAGAAAGGTAAACAGTGGTCAGTTTGGATCTGTATGAAGGTATTAAATGAGACTGACAGATTAAATGTAAGGGTTGAAGGAAAGCAGCGAAGACAGACTCCTGATTATTTACGAAGACTAACTGTAAAAGATTAGCCTCCTGCATGGGTAAAAATGCTAAGAGAAAGTATAAATCAAAAGTATTTACTATGACTTTCTAGATTATAATGTCATATCTCTGTCCCGAAGGGGATACAGTCCTTATACCATCTCTTCTGTTGATATTTGTTAGTTCCTGGAGGACTTATGGACACCAAAAATCAAACAACCCAAATGTAGATAAAGTATTTTATTATAATGCATAAAACAAGAAAGTGACTGAGCTTCTCCTAAATGTAAGCTTTTCAAAATACTTAAGATTTTCACTGGTTTTAGCAGAAATCAATATGCAGGACTTTTTTCTCAAAAAAAAAAAAAAAAAAAACTATTTGTGGAATAAGTAAGCCCTAGTTATACGTTCCTGTATATGTGCCAACACTTCAAAGTCATTAGTAAGAAATGTGTTTCAAAGATCGGAATGAGTACATTGAAATTCAACTGGGGACATGATTTTTCATCAAAATGGCAAGTAGGTTAACTCTGGCCTTTCATCCTCTCATAATCATATCAAAATTACAACTGAACTGCAGAACAACCATCATTGAGAATCACCTGAAGTCCAGCTGAACAGAAGTTCTACAACTAAAAACACAGAAGAAGCTGCCTCGAGACTGGTAGGAGTGGCAGAGATGCAGAATGAGCTGTTCCCACAACTGCATGTGGCAGGTAAAAATTGGGAAAGATATCTTGAATGCAGATCCCCCCAAAGAAGCAAAAGGTCCCATTCCCACACAAGGCTACCCAGCCCAGGTATTCAGTGCCAGGAAGAGAAGTCCCTACAACTTCTGGCTGTGAAAACCAGTGAACTTTGTGGCTGAGTAAGACAGAGGGCTCCTGAAGTCCTAGGTATTCCTCTGAAAGGGCTCCCACACACACTTACTCACTGATGGACTCACTAGCTCTGAGATACAGCACTAGGGCAGCAGCTGGAAAGATGCCAGGAATATACTGGGTGGAACTGAATTGTCTGGCTTCAGGGTGAGGGCTGAAGGGGCAGTTTTCTCCCATAAGCCATTATTCCTTTGTTGAGCCCTGGCCTCTCCAGGCCTGAAAACAAAGGCAGCCTACATATCTGAGGCCCTATCAACCTGGCTATACTGGTCACCCCAACCTGGTGATTTCCTGAGACTTCACCCCGCCCAACGTGCAGGCCTACCCTAGCCTCTTCGAGTGGCTTTTCTATACAAAAGGCCAGTCTTGGATTATGCTGTGGACTTTCCTAAAATCTCTCAAATGTTCCGAAAACTCAAACAAGAAGATCTGGCCTCGGCATGCCTTATACCTTTTGCTAAGCAGCCCCAAGCCTGGGACTAGTGTCAGCCAGCATCAATTTGTAGCTTGTTCTTTCAAGGCATCTCCAAGCCCAGCACAGGTGGCAGCCAATCCACAGGTAGATTGTTTTGTGGCTCAAATTAAGTGGCCCTGGGCAGGTCACAGGCTGCAACTAAACTTAGGTGAACATGGCCTGTGGCAAGGCACTTTCCAGGAGGCCAAGAGGCCGGCACACCTGGTGGCTGGCTTCAGACAGAACCAGAGCACCACTCTGCAGCCTCCAAGGAAGACACACTCAAAGGGCAGACAGGGCAGGCACCAGAGTCTTGCTAAAGTGAATCCTGCTCTGCAGGGTCAGCCCCTGCACAGTAGCTCCTTCCCTGTAGCCACAGCCATTCCTGACAACAAATCAGCCTAAGGATCAATCCCATCCAATGATGTGCAAACAGCAACCAAGGCTCAATTATAAAAGGAGGACACACACAATCCACACAAGGGATGTACCTGGAGTACCCTGCTCAGGTGACCAGGGAGACTGCACCACTGGGCCCCACCAGACACCTACTATATAAGGCCATTCTACCAAGACCAGGAGACATAGCAGCAGCCCTAATACACAGAAACAAACAAAGGAAGAGAGCCCAAAAAGGAAGACAAAGAAACATGTCTCAAATGAAATAACAGAACAAAGCTCCAGAAAAAGAACTAACAAAATGGAGAAAAGCAATCTACCAGATGCAGAGTTCAAAGCACTCTTTATAAGGATGCTCAATGATCTCAGTGAGAACTTTAACAAAGAGATATGGAACATAAAAGTGAACAGAGAAAACATAAAAAAAGAACCAGTTAGGAATGAAGAATACAATAACTGAAATAAAGAATACATTAGAGCAGAGGTCCCCAGCCTTTTCTGGCACTAGGTAATGGTGCTCCTATGAGAATCTAATGGCTGATGATTTGAGGTAGAGTTGAGGCAGCGATGCTAGTGCTGCGGAGCAGCTGCAAATGCAGCCCACTGCTCACCTCCTGCTTTGTGGCCTGGTTTCTAACAGGCCACAGACTGGTACCAGTCCACGGCTTGGGGGCTGGAGACTCCTGCATCAGAGGGAAGCAACAATGGATTAGATAAAGCAAAGGATCAAATCAGTGTTTTAGAACATAAGGTAGCAAAAAGCACCCATGCAGAACAGCAAATAGGAAAAAGAATCCAAAAAAATAAGGTAGTTTAAGAGGCTTCTAGGACAATATGAAATATAGTAACATTCACATCACAGGAGTGCCAGAAGGAGAAGAGAGAGAGCAATAATGATGGAAATTTGGTGAAGGAAATAGACATAGAAGCCCAGGAAGCACAGAGAACTCCAAACAAGATGAATCCAAAGAGGCCCATACCAAGACACATCAGAATTAAAATGCCAAAGGTTAAAGACAAAGAGAGAATCTTAAAAGCGACAAGAGAAAAACAATTAGTTACCTACAAGGGAGCTCCCATAAGACTGTCAGTTGATTTCTCAACGGAAACTTTGCAGGCCAGAAGGGATTGGCAGGAAGCAGGAAATATTCAAAGTGATGAAAAGCAAGGACCTACAACCAAGATTATTCTACCCAGCAAAGCTATCATTTAGAATGAAAGGACAGGTAAAGAGCTTCCCAGACAAGAAAATGTTAAAGGAGTTCATCAATGCCAAAACAATATTACAAGAAATGTTAAAGAAACTTCTTTATAAAGAAGGAGAAAAAAAGATAAAAAATATGAATAATAAAAATGGCAATAACTACATATCAACAATTACTTTAAATATAAATGGATTAAATGCTCCAATCGAAAGACATAGATAGATAGGGTGGTTGAATGGATAAGAAAACAAGATCCTTACATATGCTGCCTACGAGAGACTCCCTTCAGATCAAAAGATATACACAGCTTGAAAGTAAAGGGATGAAAAAAGATATTTCATAAAAATAGAAATTATTTTAAAAAAGGCTGGGGTAGCTATACTTATACAAGACTTTAAAACAGATTTTAAACAAAGGCTATACCAAAAAACAAAGAAGGACCCAGTAATCCCATTTCTGGATATTTAACCTAAGATATCCAAAACATTACTTCAAAGAGACATGTGCACCCTTATGTTTATTGTAGTATTATTTACATGGCTAGAGATGGAAGCAACTTGGGTGTCCACCAGTGGATGAATGGAGAAAATAGGTAGTACATATATGCAATTACTCAGCCATAAAAAAGAATGAAATCTTGCCATCTGCAACAACATGGATGGACCTAGAAGGTTTGTGCCAAGTGGAGTAGGTCAGACAGAGAAAGACAAATGCCATATGATTTCACTTACATGTGGAATCTAAAGAACAAAATAAAAATAAAAAATAAAAACAGAAACAAACTCACAGATATAGAGAATATTGAGGGTTGCCAGAACGAGAAGGGGTTGGAGGGATGGGTGAAAAAGGAAAAGAGATTAAGAAGTACAAATTGGTAGTTTAAATAGTCATGGGGATGTAAAGTATAATATTGTCAATAGTATTCTAATATCTATGTATGGTGTCAGATGGGTACTAGCTTTATTGGGGTGATCACTTTATAAGTTATACAAATGTCTAATCACGATGTTGTACACCTGAAGCTAATGTAAAATTTTATGTCAACTTAATTGAAAAGTGAAAAAAATATTAAATTGTGAAAAATAAAAAGAAAGCAACTGAGGAAAAGAAATAGCAGCTATTAACAACAAACGTTGTTAGAGGAAGGTCACTATGAAAAATTGATCCCTCCCTCTTTCTCTGTCTCTTGTAAGATCTTATTTAATTCATACCTACCTGCAACACATTAGGAATGAATGGTTCACCAACTGTTTCTTCAAGAAGGAGAAAAACATAGCAAGGGATTAAGTAGTCATAAACAAGATCCACATTTAAAGCAGAAGAAAAACAGCAAGGCATTAAATGGTCATAACTAAGACATATTTAAAGCAGATATTTAAAAAATAGCTCTCTTTTGAATCTAATCTCAGCAATTCAAATCCACATAGAGACAGAATACTCCTATATACTGGGTCAGGTTTAATCTGAACAAGTCAGAAGCTCGTTCAGAGAAACTGTGTAGCAGGAATCAGATCCCCTAGTTGGAAAGCTTAGCCAGTGTCAGATGCTGTGGGGAATCCTTAAAAGTCCGAGCTCTTGAGAAGCCTCTACACTCCGGAGTCAAAAAAGATGACACTCCCACCACTGAAAGGGTTCCTGGCATTACTCATCAAATAACTGCTCCCCAGGGAAGTCTGATTTCACTTTGACCTAGAAGCAGGGGTAAGCATTCAGTATTTTCTTATCATCGATGACTTCTCTAACACTCCTCAAACACTGTTAATTCTAGAATTTCTCAAAGTAGAAGAAAATTCACAATAATGTCATAAACTCAGATATTGTTTTATAGTTTTTTATATATGTGTGTGTATGCACACACACACACACACATATATCAAAGAATCTGGATTAAACTATACTATTTATGTGTAGTTTTTCAGAAATATACAATATGACTTAAAAAATAAAAAAGATTTCTGAAATTCACAATCTACTTTGTTAGCATTTTTAGTCATTGAGCATTCCAGTCAGTTAAACCATAGAGCCTTTGATCTTTATCTGAACACTTTTTAATAGAAATCATTCTATAAAATACTAGAATTAACAAAGAATACCAAATATAACTTCTTCCTGATGTTTCATGATCATTTCTTACTGTACTTTCCAGTGATACAGTAATTCTCCAAAACACATCTAATTCTACAGAGCTATTTATCCCTGTAATTAAGTGGCCCCAGAAAGAATGTTTTTCACATGCTGTTTCTGACCTTTAATTTCTTGGTCTCCATTTTGATGTCTGAGTGTCAGTATGCCTGCTTCTATCAATAACACAGCATGTTCCTTCAGTTATTGCCCACTTATAATTTGTATAATATATTATGTACTGAGAGGTAGAAAACTCATTTGTTCATACTGTGTATTAAATAAGGTCAGTAAATGGTTTTCTTATCTTTAATCGTAAGTAATATAAAGAAATAGCTGGATGTTTAGATTAATTATGAGTAAAAAGTACAAAGTTAACTATATTAAAATTAAAATTGCTGTATTTCATAAATAAATATTCACCAATAATAAAGCGATCACGAATACATGAAGTCTATTTATCTTGCATCTTATTTAAACTGTATACGAAATAAGATCTAAATTTACAAAATAAGATCTAAGATTAGGGAGGTTCTAGTTTTTACTGAAAGAAGTCAGGCTGACCTAAAACATTCTCAGACTGAAGCAGTAAAAAAATATTTCAGGCTTCCATGATATTTGGTGAAAAATCATGTTGCTTTGATAACTATTAGAATGGCATTGAGAAAATTCAAAACTCCTTCTGGGGGAAAAAAATATACACATATACACACCCACACCCTACCGACAAGTTCTTCTGCCAAAATAAAACAAGTAGTATTTGAAGGGAAGAGAACCTTCTAGACATAACCTCTATACTCTTCTTGCTTCAGGATAGTAATTCTGGACCCTGCATGACACCTAAAGAGCTTTTTAAAAATAGTGATGCACAGGAACCACCTCAGTCAGACCAATTAATCATTCAGAATTGGGGGATTATTCTTATTTCCCACCAGAGAGGTAGATTACTGTCATCAGAAACTCTTGTGTAGCACAGGAGCACTACAGAGGCAGGAGCACCTAGATATTGCAGCCTGTGAAAAGAAAAGGACTCCCAAGCCTCAGAAGTTTATATTCCTGAACTACAGATTTAAACCATGACTTCACTCCACCATGGAATCCTGATAATAATCTCAGTGGCTTTCATCTTCATTTCTTAATAAATAGTTATTAAACATTCTCTGTGAACGAAGCACTATGTGAAATGTTAAAGAGATGCCATGGGAAAAATGTAGGATAATGTAAATTCCAGGAGTTGACATATCACCAACTCCCATTTGACAGAAGTAGGTATTCAATGAATATTTTTGGAAGGAAGAAAGGCACTCAAATATTTTTGGAAGACTCAATCACTGTCTTCATGGATCTTACACTATAGTGGAGGTGGTGGTGGCAGGTAGTAAATAAATAATCACATAAATAAGTGTAAGTGGAAATTGTGATAAATGCTAAGAATTAATTCAGAGCAAGAATGAAATAAGAGATTTTAACAGAGGAAGCTGTTTTAAATTGAAAGGCTAAGGAAGAACTCAGGAATTCACACTAAAACTGAGACCTGAAAGAAAGATAAGTTCAGGTGAAGAAATCCGCTATTTGTATAATGGGATAGAAATCAATATAATCCAGAAACACTGATGTCTCAGTGGCCCCCTCTTTGCCAGCTATTATGGATCCTTTCATTTTTGTTCCTAGAAAGTTAGAGGACTGGTACCAATGTCTCTTACTGTACCATTGACCAAATGTTCCTGCCAAAAAAGCAATTACCAAGTTACAATTTAACACAATTTCTTCCTTACTTTTCAAAAAAATTGAAGAAAATATTTATCCTTTTGAAAGTAACTCTAAATAAGCCACAACTGAAACTATCTACTGTTATTTAATATCTTTTAATAAAAAAATTAATTTTTTTCTACAAGAAAAATATCAATGTGTGCAGCATTTTCTTTTTTCAGTAAATGGAAAATTATGTAATTCAATAAGCTTCTTGATTCAATTAGCAAAACCTTTAGTGCCCAATTCACTGTCCAACTATATCAAACTACCATTCCCTCCTAATGCTTCTCTCTACTATTTTCTCCCCCTCTCTTTGCAGATTCATACTCAGTCTCTTTTTTTCCAGGTTTATTTCCTCAATCTGCTCCTGAAAACTAAGTGGCACATATAAGAATCACCGGGACCTTTTTCCAACTACAGAGTTGCTGCATTTTTATGCAAAGGATGGTAGTGAAAATACTACAAAACCCAAACCTCTTATATTACAAGATTAATTTTCCCACTGAACTAAATGGAAATCAAGAAAGAGGGGAGCATTTTCCAGGAACATAAATCTCTCAGTGCTTGCTTTTAAACATAATTTAAGAATAATAAATAACAAACAATAAAAGCTAAATTCAAAATAAAGCCTTTTAATTAATATACTGCATCAAACTATAAGAGAGGGGCATCGCCAGCACATTCTGATCTCTTATCAAATCAAATATACTTATGCCTTGGTGCAAACCACAGCTCACTTGGACTCATGGCAGCAGCACTATCTTTTACAGTCATGAAGCCATATTTCTCCCCATTTGTTCCCATCTTCTTTGCTTTGGTTATATGACAATTTCTGTAAACTTTAAAAATCTGCTTCAAGCTGCTCTGTAATTTTTCAGCACTTTAGCATTTTTCAGTGTGTTCTCTCCCACACTCACAGCTCAGTGAATCACAACAGCTGTTTGGCCTTCGCCCTGGAGTTTAACACTGATTTCTCTTGCAAAATTTCTGTTGTGGGGGCCTGTTTTTCAGCATGAATAAATACTTGTATAATAACATTATAGACATAACAAAGGCTATAAATTTTAATGATAATTATTAAAGTAACTGTAAAATAGTCACCAAAGTCTTTCAAGGAAGCTCCAATCCATGCAAAATAAGAATGAGAATATAAAGAACGGCAGGCAGTATATTCCTAATTGATTCAGACTTAACTAAATTTAAACTTTTAACATGCAATATTTTAACTGCTCTGTTCCTCTCAAATTTCTCAATCTATCTGCAAATTCTATCAGCATGACAGAATTCAGTCTTAGCTAACCATCTACACCTGAGCACCATCGTCTCTTCAATGGGACTATTGAAATGGCCTCCCTGCCCACTTCAATCTATTCTTCACACTGCCACCACAATGGCACATCTAAAACTTTATCAGTTGAGGGTTACAATGTACAGTTGAGCAGCTGGATTACACACAGCCACCCAGCAAAGAGGCTAAAGGGGAGAACAGGACGGAAATCCAGCCCTCCTCCATTCAAAGGAGATAAGTTATTCTAATTCACACAGATCTTGTCTCTTTTTGCCTCATAATATCCCAATGGTTTCCTTCTTGTTCTCAAATTCCAATTCCTTACCATTGTGTCCAAGTCCCTAAGAGATCTGGTCCTGACTGTCATTCTGATCTCCCTTCCACCACCAGTCCCTCCCTACCCCTCCTGCAGGCACATGGGAAAACTTGCTGTTCCAGGGACACATCAAGCACATCCCAGGCTTAAAGTATTTGCACTTGTGATTCCTGCTGCCTGTAATGCTCTTCTCTCAACAACAATCCCTCCCTTCAAATATCCGCTCAAATGCAACCAGAAAAGCCTCCTCCGAAAACAGTACCTAAAACAGCCTTCTCGACCTAAGCACTCTTAACCCGATCTCATTTTATTTTTATTCTTAGTACTTATATCTATCCAGTACATCTGTTTATTGTCTTTTCACACTCCACTAGAATGTACACTCCATTGATATGAATATACAACTCACAGAAGAAATAGCAATGACAAAAAAATAATTCCATACAATAGACCATTTGGTATCCTCCTCGTAGAGATGACCATCCGGATATCCAACCTTCTGGAAAGCAACTTGATATCATGTAACAAGAGATAAAAGTTCAGATTTCAATATTTTGTTTCTTGGACCTATCCTGTAAAAATGGAAACCAAAACTCATTTTAAAGAACATCCCTATAATATTATTTTGTTAGCACAACATAGCAAATTATATATCCAATAATAGGATAATGGTTATACAAATTATGGTACGATCCCATGACAGATATTAAGATGTTCCTTTAAAATTATGACTTGAAGAGTATTTGAAGCCATGAGAAAATACTTAAAAATATAGTGCTTTATGAATGAGGTAGAATACAAATAATCTCTTTGTGCTTATCAATAAGTATGCGTATCCTGATTTTACAAAGAAAACATAAGAAGATATATGAATGGAGAAAAAAATTACTATCACAATGTTTTACATCGTTTACAATGATAGTTGGATCATGGACAAATTTAATTCTTAAATGTCTTGATTTTTAGTTATGAGCATGTATTTTCATTGTAACCACAAATATAATTTTTAAATGAAGTTATATCATCTTCATAAAGCCTGTTATATCCTAGTTCTTAATTAATTCTTACTGATGCTTCGACATTCTTATAAAAGATCTGTTATTTCTTACTAGAGCATTCAGAATGATTTACAGATGAAAAACATTAGAAAGGGCTAAACTGACTGCATACTAAGCACATGTTATTATATTGGGTACATGTCATCAAAATAAATCCAGATTCAAAGATTATTTTTATATTTAAAACTTTTTGAGATGTCTCATTTTAAATACATGTGCAAAATCAAAAAGCTAAAATTCCCATGGCAGCATATTAAACCTATATAGGCATTATTTAATCTAACCCATCCTTTCCCAATCTAGTTTTGTTTATTCATTCATTTAAACATTGAAGTGTATGTGCTTACTACCTTGAACTGTCACAAACAATAAGCTAAACAAATATAATTTTAAAATAAATAAATTCCATGTGTAGTTGAGAAGAGCATAGAGAAGTCAAGTAAAATGAAACAACATTTGTATGTCCCAACTCTAAATAATTTTGAGGAAGACCGACATTCTAATTATAATGCAAGCTACTCCTCTATGGATTTGCTCAGAAGAAATTCCAGCCACAAGCTTATTTGTAGTTTCTGCTATGAACAAAGAAATTAAAAAGTAAAAAAAAAAGAGACTATGTGAAAACCAAACTTTCAAAAATCATTAATAAATCTATAATTATGAGGTATACTTACGGTGATCCAAAATTTTCTTTTGTTTCCATAAATACTTAACAAGTGGAGTCAAATTAAATCCTTCCTTCCTAAAGGTGCCAGAATGTATCTCTTGACCTTCTCAAATTCCAGAAGCCTTGGGTAAGCCCTAGTTGTTTCATCTCACAAAAGTGATTGAAGCCAGGTAAATAGGAACTGAAGATTAATAGGATATTGTATAAGATGAAAAAACCACTACAAAATAAGTAGCTGAAAGTCAAAAAGAGCTATAAAATTGTAATTAGAGGTAAGCTGCACTACACTGTTCCCCACATGTTAAGATTCATTGGCCTAAAAAAAGGAGGATAAGAGGAGATAAATTCTTATTACTTGGTTACCTCTATTTTGTAGTTTTATTTCATTTTTCTCATGACGTTTTTCTGTAGCTGTTCTTGAAACTTGAGAAAGCATTCAATAATTTTAGAACTTTATAATAGAGCCCTTATGTTAATAAATAAAACATGTCATTTAACACTGTGCCCATAATTGCTTCCCTATTGTCATCAAGACTTACCATAAAATTCTACAATTATTGAATGGTCAAGATTCAAAAGCAATTACTGAAGAAAGTCATGGGGAAAAAAACATATTAAAGCTATATTTTCCCAATTCCTTTGGAGCTAAGCTCGTAAATGAAAATTATGCCTTCTTTCAGATGCATTTCTATGAGATTTGGAAGACAAGATTGCCTTCTCCCCACTACTTCTGAATTCCTCACTGTCCATGTTCTCTCTTGGTAAGCATGGTCCTGAAGATGTCGGGTTATGCTACATTAGTGTTCTAGTTTGTATAGGGAGGAAGAGCAGAAGGGAGGAAGATAGGGAAGGGGAAAGAAAGAGGAAGGAGAGGAAGAAAGGGAGGAGAGGGAAAGAAGCAATAGTTGGATTCTGTTTTCTAGCTTCCTGATCTCTGAATTATATTTATGGCAGCATAGTCATAACTCAGCAGTTCTACTAGAGGACTCTTGACTCCCCCCAATTGGGACTGAGGTACTAACTTCCTAATCTGATTAGCTTTCTATGCTTTTCTAGGAGTCAATGCTGAGGTTCAGCTGCAAGCCTGCTCTTCCAGTCTTTCCAATAATTGTGTTGGCCCATAATTACTTTTGTAAAACCGCTTTCTGCCCCAAATATCTAAAATGGCTTCTCTTTCCTGATTGGCACCCTGACATAGAAACAGACATGACTTTAAAAAGGTAAAAGCATAGTATTTTGGCTGAACAGTGAAGAGTCCAGTATGTATACAGAGGGAAAACTGGAAAATAATGATAAATACATTCAGAAATAGGGAAGGTGATGAAAGCTTCTAAACAGGGCAGTGAAATTAGAAAGGTTCAGTCAGACTAGAGCAGTTTCTCAACTTTAGCTCTATTGAAATTTGAGGCCAGATAATTCTTTCTTGTGAGAGACATACATGCTATGCGTTGTAAGATGTTTTAGCAGCACCGATGGCCTCCACCCACAGGATGCCAGTAGCACCCAACTCTTGGGGGCAAAATCAGTCCCAGGTAAGAGCCACTGTACTTGTGACAAGATTAGTATGAGAAAAATGAGGCAAGAGTAATAATTTAAGAAGAAATTACAGTTGACCCCTGAACAACGTGGGGATTGGGGCGCCAACCACATATAACTTTTGCCTCCCGAAACGGCCCTTTTTATCCACAGGGGATTAGTTCTTGTCTCCCCAAGGATACCAAAATCCATAGATGTTTAAGTCTCTTATACAAAATAGTGTAGAACAATGCATACAGTCTCCCTCCACATCTACAGATTCCCAATTGCAGAGAAAAAGTACTATTTTCAATTCACAGCTGGTTGAATCTACAGATGGGAAACCCAGGGATATCAGGACAACTTATTGTCTAGAATTCATCAACACCCTACATTTTTCTCCCCACTATCAATCAAACCAGGAATTAATTCCATATATTCTCTATTTCACTTTACAATAGCGCTAATTAAAAGTACATTGTTTAAAATAATAACAGTAGCACTTCCTTATTGAGCAATTTCTGTTTGTAGACCCTATGCTAAGCCTTTTACTAGAATTATATCATTTAACCTCAAATCAATTCAAGGAGTCAATTACCATGATAAAGAAACTGTGATTCAGAGAGGTTAAGTAACTTGCTCCAAGGACAACCAGTAAGTAAGTGTTAGAGATAGGACTTAAATACAGGCTGTCTGATTCCAATACTCCATCTCCTTAATTACTACCCTACACTGTTTCCCACAAAGCACCTTTTCTAATTAGCATTCAAGCAGTTTATGATCATCTGGCCTTAAAATAAATCATGTATTCCAGTAAGCCAGCCAAGTTCATACATCTCGTTAATTCATTTAGAAATATCTAGTCCCCTTCCTGTACAAAGAACTCTCTGGCTATATCTTGAAAGTAAACATTCTCTTCTGTACTGTCTCCGCAGTTGCCGTAAGGTCTGAATAGCAAAGTAGCACCTTCCCCAAATTCTCAGCAATATATTCAGGAAGGGGACTAATACAGTTCTCCAGATAATTCAAAGTACAATGGACTTGTACCTCAACTTAGAAATACCAAGTGGTGTGAAACACCCTCTTCCACAATGGAACACATCTACAGTTCGCATCACAGAGTCACAGTGTCTATATTTCTGAACCTCTGCTGATAACCAAGGCAACCAGTTAATACATGCAACCAGATGAAAACAAATCTCGTACTACACACTGTCTCCGTGTACATGTGCCACCAGGGTCAACGCACTTTGGACCACAGGCTGAGAGTCATGGTACAGCAAAAATAACTGGGATATACAATTTATTATGGTTCATATAAAATGCTATACCATTAATTAGCATAATCCAGATAAATAAATCCCTAGTATGAAGGTACTCAAATCATATTTCTTAGGGCATGCCCAATTTTACATAAGCAAAGTTCCCCTTTGCCAGCATTTGGGGCAGTGACTTCTAGTTCAGACTTTTCTAAATTGTCTGAACCCATTCAAATCATATTTTATAATTTTCTAACGTACTTGCAAGCAATTTCGCCTCCACTTTTCCACTTATCTTCTACCTTATCTCCTCTTCACACTGATAAAACTCATTTTCAAAAGGCTTTTTTCTGATACTTATTAAGAAAAATTCATACGTTATATTTACGAGAATTTAAATCCAGCTAGAGAAGAGGAGATATAAGTGTCAATTGTAGTCATTTCTCAAGTTTTCATGTATAGTTTAAAGAAGGCTTCTTAATTTATTGTTCACCTCAACCTGAAAAATCTTACTTATCCACTTAGCCAAAACTGTAACCCACCACGGTGCTGTTGATACAGGTGTAATTCAATGACTCGCTACGGAAAAGAGTGGCTTGGCTGTTTAAGATTTATACCCTATGAAAAAAACTCTATGCTTATACTTGAGGAACAAAAATATCAACTACTTTATATCAAATAATAACATAAAGGTTAGTTTATCACTTCAATAAAACAGATTTTTCTTTAACCTTACCTATTTATTCTAATGGAGAAACATTTGCTAATGTTTACTTGCTTATTCAATAAATCACAGTTAATCTCCAAAATAACATACAAGCTAAATGATTCTGTGATTTCTGGTAATCTTAGACTTGAAAAAGCAACAGCTGTATATATATTTTCAAAATTAAGCTACCCTCCAATTGCTTTATTGGAACAGATTCCTTCAATTTACATAAAATCCCTCTGCAAACAGTATGAAATAAAGCCAAGAAAAAAGAAAAACCATTGGTACCACCATTTCCTCCAAGAACTGACTCTAAGACTATAGCACTCACTAGATATGTTCCATTCCACAGATGCAAGCCCATGTAGAATAAATAAACTCTGACAATGATTGAGCAGTATATCAAAGGAAAGTCTAGTCTCAAAAGACATTCTTTCTACTCCATTCATAAGGCCTAACAATAATCACCATGGCTAGAAACACATATGCTTACACACACATATATATGCACACAAATACTGCTTTTCTCCCATAAACTGATTTTATTTGCCATATTTCCAGTTGATTAAAGACAATCTTAGTATCTTAAAGATATTAATGCATCTAAAACATAGATGTAGGTGATTTGATAACTGTTTCAGTAGCAATTTAGAAGAGGGCCTCTAATTTTAAATAGCACATTTCATGTAAAAAATGTTTTTAACTTCTAAAGAGTTACCAGCATCATTTTTATTAACCAATACGATTTAAACAATCAGGATTGAAACAGAAAAATATAGTTATTTTGTAAAATAGCTTACAATATTTAAATGTGCTAAAGAATATACAATTCCTCTCAGAAGGCAGAAAATAGTTTCATATAAACACCAGACTGTTTTCTCCTGTCATATAAAAATACTTGGAATATTTTTAAATGTAAATTTAAGCCTAATTATTCTTGGCCTTCCTTTCTTACCTCTAAATCAGCAGTTAATTAGGAAAAAAGCAATATCGAGGCCTGTCCAAGTCTAGCTCCTGAGAGAATAACTAGAATATTAAAATATAAAACAACTTTGTATCTGTGCTTCCTTTAGCCTAACAAGTGAATTATAGTAAGTTTACTTGAGGCCTCTTTTTTGATTCCTGCTGCACTTTGTCTCTACTACACATCCTGAAACTTAGAATTCAAGAAACATCAAATAACAGACATAAATTACAAAGGAAGCGCCAAGGGGTGAGGTAATTGGCTCAAGGTTAGAGAGTGGAAGGGGAGAACTCAGATCTAGGTTTCCTGACGCCCAGATGTCTATTCTTTTCCCCATAGACCAGGCTGCTTTATCATAAGTGCTTCTTTCATTTGTTCAGTTTTACATATGCATTATTTTCCCTGTAAGAATCTTAAAATTTCAATGAGGAGCAGGAATTGAGCCTGGAGAGATTTTTGTCTTGTTTTGTTTTTTTCTATTTTTCCTCCTCATAAGGCAACTTTGAACACAAACAATACTCACTGAATTAAATTTTGAAATATTGTTATAAAAAATGTATTCCGGGAGAATTTTTAAAGTTGAGTTAATTAAATAAATGTAGCTATATTAAAGTGTATAGATTCATAAAAGTAAATGTTAATTACTACTCAAAGCCAAGAATTAAAGCAATACCAAAAGACTTATGGGCAAAAATGCATAAAAACTTTCATCCATAGAAAAAAAAAAATAGGTTGTCTAATGGCTAAGGTTATGCTGATATATCCTTACAAAAGTATAAAAATATCTAGTCCCCCTATGTCTAGGGAAAGCATTGGTTGTGTTTTACAGACCCCACAAGTTAAGGTTTCATACCGCAAAACTGCTGTCACTTCAGATGCCAATCTCAAGTAGTAGGTCCCCAGTTTACCCCCAGCTTTTGCTTACAAATCAGAGGTTCCCAAGGCCCCCTCCTCAGGTTCTGTAATTGGCTAGAGCAGCTCACAGAATCCAGGAAAACAGTTTATTCGCTACTGCAGATTTATTACAAAAAAAAATTTTAAAATATACAATATTTTAAAATAAACAGCTAGATGAAGAGATACATAGGGTGAAGTCTGGAAGGATCCTGAGTGCAAGAGCTGTGGAGCTGTGGTACATCACCCTCCTGGCACATAAATGGATTCACCAACCCAGAAGCTCTACAAACCCCATACTTTAGGATTTTTATACAGGCTTCATTATGTAGGTATGAACAATTATTAACTTATTGGCTAACTCCTCTCCCTCTTCAGAAGATGGAGGGTATTACTGAAAGCTCCAAACTTCTAATCTTGGCTTGTTCTTTCTAGTGGCCAACTGCCATCCAAGAGCCTACCAAGAGTTGTCTCATTAGAACAAAAGATACTCCTATCGCCCAAGAAATTACAAGGGTTTTAGGAGCTCTGTGTCTTTAGGAGCTCTGTGACTTAGGAACAAAATTCAAAGACCAAATATTAGCAAGAACTGGGGGTAGCAACCAAAATATATGTTTTATACACAGACATACATAAATATACATATATATTTTTTAAATTTCACAACCTATTAACTAACACTTACCTACCCATGAACTTCATGGGTTCCAACCCTGGAGAAGAAAGAGCTGTCTGTGTAAAAGAAAGTGGTAAGTGAGGAGTACAATGGAAGAGCAGAGAAAGAAAAGCTGAGCAAAGACACAGAAACCGATGTACTCCCGAGGATGCCAAGTATGTGGGTCTCTAACTAAAATCAGAGTAGAGTAAAACTTCTGCGTCTCTCTGTAAGTCTGTTCATTTTTTTGCTGTGGTAATTTTCCAGTTTGGGGGTTTGTTTTGCCCTTGGTTACCTAGTAAAGTCACTGTTTAAAAAATTCCAACCCTGTTTAAACTAAACTAAGAAGAAAAGGAGAATTGTCCTTCTCTAGACATGGCTGACAGGAATTTCAGAGGGTCTGGACGAGTAGAGCACTATGGTCACAGTTGTGGTGCCAGCTGGAGGCCAAGAAAGACCCAGCAAGGCTAGAGCAGGAGAGAAAGGGCCTCTGAACACAAGGGGCCTCAGAGCTGGCTTGGGCATGACTGGAAAATTCCATCAAAGAGACAGTTTGCTCTCTGCATGACAGCTCTATGAGACTTCCCCAGGTGATTGAATTAGGGAGGTCATTTTAGTCTGCCTGCAAACTGTTAGCCAACTTTTCTGTTTTTAATAATAATTTAAATTCTATATTTGCTGATTTTTTTTTTTTTGAGATGCTGAAACAGCTGCTGGTGTTTAGTATACTGCTAGAACCAGAAAGAAAATGGTCAACATTAAAGAACAGGTTAGATAATGCATTTAAAATATCTAAAAAAAACTAGCTCCCTCCTTAGCCCTGTGTATTGCAACTACAAATAATTAGCACCCTAAAGCCCCATAAAAGTGTGGCTTCAAACCAGCAAAACAGACTAGTCAATGACACAGCCTTGCTGATGAGACACTGGCTCTGTGTTGGAGCTCTGCGGTCACTGGAATTAAAAAGTATAGCTCCCAGGACTTTTCCTGAACAATATCCCAGAATCGGAAACCCAAGAGTGCCAGGATTCCACATACTTCTTCCACTTGCTGCTGTGCTGCAGAAGGTGAAGCTGTGTGGCATGATGCATATGCAATATCTCCTTCGTGCCCTTGTGTGTCTGGGACTGACTGGGGGTGGTAATAAGAGTGATAAAAATTGCATGTGCTTTATAGTTCCTCCATGCCATAAGAATCTTTACCATATGGTGTCCACAGCACAGAGGAGAACCACAGCATTTAAAGTAGAGGAGAATCCTCTTTCTCTTTGGAAGGAACTTTAAAACATATTAGCAGTAACTATAAAATAAGTAGCAGAATTTCTTTTGAAATGTTGAGAGTGTAATCATAAAGAAAATGAGCTGATGAGCAATTAATGTAATAAATACCAGGACACCTATGCAACCAAGATAATAAAAATCAATAATACAATCAATATAACAATCAATATAACAATGAAAATTGTAAGTCTGCCCACTTTAGAAACTCAACTATGTTACAAACACTTTTCCTGATCATTTAGCCCCTCATTTTAGTTGTATATCCTCCAAAGCTCTTATTTGTATTAAAAGTTTTATGTAGTATATTTATAGTAACAAGCAAGTTCTCTGAATTATATTGAAATTCAAATGTGTTTTTTTTTATTTCTACTGAAATCTTTTATTATAAATACAGTACTTCTTCAGAAATATGAGCCCTCAGTTCAAAGGAAGAGGATACTCAGATGTAGCAGATCCTGTCACTGTCTTGATAGTGACTGGGGAGAGTATCCCCACCACTCAGAAACTTGCATAGAAACTGTTACTTCCTTGTAGGAAGAGTAAAAGTCAAAAAGAACAGAAAAGAACAAAATTTCAGTGTTTACTGTCCTTGAAATAAAAGTTAAAGAAAAAAAGAAAGAAAGACTGTCAGCTCACTATTTGTTTAAAGTTTTTTCCCTTTAGACAAAATCTAATTCTAAGCCTATACACACTAAACCTTAAACAAAATTTCTTGCATTTTCTCAATCACACCTCCAATAAGAAATAAATTTAAGACAGGAGGAGATATAGCCATATTTCAACAGGAATAAAAAATGCTTATTATTTTCCCCAAACTGCTATAGTATGTTACTAATACAATTAAGGCTTGAAAAATGCTTGTGAATCAATCTAGTGACTAAGTATGTAAATGCACTAACCTGAATTAGATTTTTTAATAAAGAGATTTATATTTAAAAACTAAATTAAAATTAATAATAGAAGTCAATTTCCATCTTTTAACACACAAAAGAAAATATGTAATGGAAAACTTTCCTCTGGGTAGAAAAGTAACATACCTCTTTTCTTTGACTTTTGTTTTAAAGTTATCCTGACTATGAAACATTAAAACTTATTTGAAGTTACTGTGTTTTTTTAATTATAAATGGTATTTTTTGAAGGGACATTTTTGTGACAGTTAAAAAGATAGTAATCAATTCTGTACTGCTAGAACCATCTATAGTAGCATCATTATCAAATACAAGTGGTAACATATTGGCCTTAAGCAAGTAAGTAGTGTAAAAATAACAAATCATGACACACTGTTTACCATTCTACTACTCTGGATAACTATTTCTTGGCTAACTAAAATCTTAATAGCTCTGAAAATCAGTTCTGTTATTTCAGTGAGGCAAGCACACCACAGCACACGCAAATTAGTAAAATAGAAAAATATCTATCACTTTCAAAGCCACCAATTTGTTTAGCCTAATTTACAGCAATGGTTGAAGAAGAATAAAAATACTCATCGATAAATGTGCTAACCATTTCCTCCCAGGTACTAAGCCACAAATTTATAGCAAAATTTCTAGACCAAATTACTAGAACACACACAAGCACTGAAGAGGAAATAAGCATCTCCTTGCCAACCAGACATCAGAATGTTTTAGTCATTTCTGGTCACGAGTACACTATTTACAACAAGGTACATATCTAGTTAGCATCAAGAGCCATGTTTAAAAGGAAGTAACAGAGAAGCTCGATGTTTGAATTCAAAAGTCTAAAATGAAAAACAGGGCTCTCCAAAAGGTACAAACTTCCAGTTGTAAGATAAATAAGTACTACGAATGACTATAGCTAACACTGCTGTAATGATATATAGAAAAGTTAAGAGTTAATCCTAAGTTCGCATCACAAAGAGAAATATTTTTTCCTTTCTTCTTTTTTCTTTTTATTATACCTATATTAGAACATGGATGTTGGCTGAACATAATGTGGTAATCATTTCATAATATATGTAAATCAAATCACCAGGCTGTACACCTTAATCTTTAATTAATAAATAACAGGCCTTTCAAATATCCAGAATCAGCTGCTACTGTCCAGAATCAAGCTCCTTCCCAGAGAGCAGCAGATCTTCATGAGCTACAACTTAAATGGGAATGTCATCTCCTACAGCATGGGTTGGCAAAGTTTTTCTGTACAGGGACAGACAGTAAATAATTTAGACTCTGAAAGTCATACAGTCTCTGTAGCAACTACTCAATTATGCCTTGTAGCACCAAAGTAACCACAGGCAATAAGTAAATGAACAAATGTGGCTGTGAGTTAATAAAACTCTAAGTACCCTGAAAATTGAATTTCATGTAATTTTCACATCGCACTATATTAATCTTCCTTAGCTATTTTTCAGCCATTTAAAAATATAAAAACCATCGTTAACTCACCAACCATACAAAAACAGGTAGCTGTATCTTTCCCACAGGACATGAGCCATAGTTTATCACCAGGGCCTAGGACCCAGTTTTCCTTCAGTTTGTACCTATCCTTTTCCTCTCCATTTACGTAAACCTACAAAGTATGTGCTTTCTCGTTTAGCAAAGTCTTCCTTTTGCTTCCTTAGGTCTCTGATGCCCAGTCTCCATTTCTTTCTCATAGGTCTCAAAAGTCCAACAAAACAATGAAGGGGTCAAGAAAGGCATAAACACACCCTGGAGAAAGGGCGCAAGCCCCTCTTGTGTTGTCTTCCAGCTACGAGATCTTCTGAAAGTTACATAACCATTCCAAATCTCCATTTCATCATGTATAAAAAAAGGATCATGGTATCCAATCACCTGAAAGCATTTCTGAAGGTGATTAAGAAGTGAGCAAGGTATATAGAGCAAAAAATATAACCTATGGAGAAGAGTTGCCAACTCTAGTTCAGAAACGAGGTCTTTCCTAATGTTTCCTTGGTAAATTGCTAGGTCATGGTAGTGTATGAGTCCCTGGGTAGAGAAAGGAAGTTAAGTAAATTGAATTAAAATCCTGGGGAAAGGAGCAGCTAGCATGCCACTTTTCATAACCCTCTGAGTGAGCCAAAAACTCAAATAAAAACCAAGAACCTTTGAGTTCAAAAAACAGGGAAGGCACTGTGAAGAGCACAAAGATCAATAGGACTCAGTCCTTACTTCAAAGAATTTGTAATTTATTAAACATAAACATCTATCATACAAAACAGGTATAATTTATATAAACCAACTGCATTAAGAAGTTAGAAAGAGAGCCAAACAAAAGATAGTAAAGGGAAGAATTTTCTGAGCCAGATTTAAACAATGAATGGAATATCAACAGGCAGACACAGAAATTTGAGAGTACTGTTGTCCCTTGGTATCCGCAAGAGATTGGTTCTAGGATCCCTCACAGGTATCAAAATCCACTGGATGCTCAAGTCCCTTATATAAAATGGTATAAAATAATGTATATAGTCAGCTCTCTGTACCTGCAGATTCCCACCTGTGGATGTGGAACCCACTAATATGGAACATGTAGATACAGAGAGCTTTCTATACTGTACATATACATATCTAGGATTGCAGGATATGTGGATTCTCAAAGCCACTAGACACTACTAAACTGTTCTCCAAAGATGTTGTTCTTTTATCAATAGTTTGACAGTTCTCATCTTTACATTTAATATAATGACTTTATTTTTAAATGTTTTAGCCAATATGATGGGTAGAAAAGGGTATCTCAATTTAATTTTCATTTCCTATTCTTACACTGTCTAGAGTTGTTTCAAATGTCTGTTTTTACACTATGAAATAAAACACAGTTTGTTTAAGGATGATGAGTCATATGTGACTGGAGCCCAGGACACAGAAAGTGCACAGAGGACAAGCCTCTCTCCCTTCCTTCCAGAGGTTTCTCCAGGACCTTGCTCTTTCCCTCTCCACCCCGTAAATTGCCAGTTTGCATCAGCAGATAGGAACAAACCTCTCCTTTCCTTCTGGAATGCGTCAGAGTAAATGAAAGAGTTCATAAATGAACATGGTTGAAAAATACTAGTCTTGACAGAAAGATGTGAAACCATTTCCTCCATTTGTGCTCAAAACTTGAGTCTGCCCAATTTAGAACATGAAATCGTCTAAGTGCCTTAGAAAACATAAAAATTTTGATCCAGGTCTAGGGCCCTTTTGAAAATGCCTGGCAGAAATAAATCCATCCTCTCTCTCATCTAGAAGGCAGAAAAGTGCAGAAAAGATAATCAGGGTATGAACCTGATTTTTAGATACTCATTAGAAGTATTTTGCCTTAAAAGCTCCCACGGGCATATAATTTTAAGGTAAAATTCCTATAAATGATTTCAGGAGAAAATGATTGTTTTTAACCAGAATTTTGTTTAGATCTTTTCTATGCTAAGAATGAAATGGCAACCAAAAAGGAATGAAAACAGCACAAAGCAAAACTCTCAGTAAATATAATAAAAAGCAGTGTTCTCAACTGTGGTCAACACGCGGCATCAAAGATAGGAAAAACTATATTCCAAAAATTGATTAATGTGCTTCAACTAGCGCATTCCCTACTATAGTGGAAAAATAAAAAAATCCTTATATTTGCTGTCAAAAGAGAGTTTCTATTATCATGCCAGTGACACTACACTGCTACATTGCCTCAAATACACATAGATTTGTCCAACCAAGTGGTTTTCAAACCCTCAGGAGACATCTGGCCAATTTTCATTTTGAGACATTGTTCGTTCTCATACCTGGAGGACAGTACTGCTGGCATCTAGTGGGTAGAGGCCAAGGATGCTGCTAAATACTAAAATGCACAGGACAGCCCCCACAATAAATAATTGTCTGGCTCAAAACGTCAATAGGGCTAGGAAACTCTGGTCTAATCTATTTCTTCATGGCTAGCTGGGACATGGTGACAAATATAGGGAGTTAGAGGTGATAAGCACTCTTCTTACAGACCTCCTATTAAGCTAGACAACTTAAGAGTTCTAAAGTTTGCTTGCTATTTACCAAATAAGTTTCCAATTCAATAATTTTCGTTTGTAATATTTTAGGCGGAAAATGGAACACAGTCCATGATTCTTGCCATGTTATCAAGCACTGTACCCTCTATGTTTATTAACTTACCACATCTGCTTAAAGTTTATAATCAAACCTGCTACTGCTAGTTCTACCTATTACAAATTAATATTTTCCTGCACTTACACAATAACTGAATTCCCTATGCGACCCCACCCCTTCAACACACACACACCAAAACCAAACCAGTCCTCAGATTTCAGCAGTGAGTTTTATGTGGTCATCTTCTAAGGAAAACATTCACATCTGAAATTCCCTTTCTCTGAAGTTACAATCCATTAAAACTTTACTGTCCAGTTCCATGAAACTTAAATGCCAGAATGGGAAAGGAGGATGACTTTGACGGTAAACTTAAAGTCAGCAACAAAGAAATGCCTTCTATAAAAAGTGAAGAGTGTTGGTAATGAAGTGAAATAAAATATACAAAGGCTGAAGAGGTCCCTCTAAAAGTAACAAAGCACTTAGATGTTATTTTATTTCCCAGCACGTTTCTTTAGGTGTTTCACAACAACAACAACAACAACAACATCATTTTTCTAGGGAAAATTGTTTTTTAAATGTCTCCAGTTCCAAGTTTGATGAAGGCACTTACTTGTCTATTTTCTAGGTGATACACTAAAAGAAAATTTTGAAGTTATGAAAAAATTCAGTTCAAATTTAAAGGCACCACACAGGGTTCAGAAACCCATTTTAAAACCACCACATGTATCTGAGAGAAATCCATGCGAATACCGAAGTTTCTCAAGCTAACAAAGCACGTACTGTTTGTCAGGAATGTAGAAAGATGGACAGTTTAGCCCACTGAAGTTTTCTGAAATATTTAAAGACAAAACTATTGCTTCGTGGATTCGCTGAGCTCTACACCAAATGTTAACATCTGAATGTAAACCTGAAATAGATTTACCCTTGTTAAGCAAAATTCAAGCAGAAAAAAATAAATGACTACTTAGCAAAAAAAAAAAAAAAAAAAAAAAAAGTGCCAAAATGATCCTAATTTAAAAAAAAAGTATAGCAGGTCATTTAAATGCAAACTCTAATTTCAGAGAACTGAGCACAGAGTTAAAGGACAAAGTGGAAAACTCCAAGGATACCTCATGTGCGACAAAGTACGTTTGGCAGCAAAGTATGTTTAGACAAACATGTGGTAAGACTCTTTAATTTGACTAAATGTAAAAAGTTTTGTTTTACATGAACTTGACTAGTCTATTTGCTGCAGTTCGAGCTTCTGAAAACAAGAACGGCACCAGGCTTAGGAAAAGGGTGGCTAAGGGGAGAAGCTGTCTGTCCACAGCTTCCCCTCCAAATCCCAAAGGAGGAAAAGCTGCTGCCTCGGGGTACTGGATAGCCAAGCAGCCTTACTGAAACCACCACAGTTTTGAGCGTTGTTTTTGGCAAAAGGTAGGTGTTACCGGCTGCTTCCCGGGGCGCTGGAAGGAATGTGTCACCATCAATCAGAAACTACACTGAGCCCCGTGTTTAGGTCACAGAGGGAGTACTGCCTCGTCTAACACGGATAAATCAAGCCAACTCCAGGAAAGAAGGAGAAAGGAAAGTTGCAGGAAAGGTGTTCGTGCCCAGTGGCCTGCAAAACCAAAGGAAACCCCAACTTGTGCTGTAGAAAAACTCTTGCGCTCTCAGGTTACAGAGAACTCAGAGAGCTGGTGAAGGCGGGCGCTCCCGCACTTCTCCAGGGAACAGCCCCGCCGGAGCTCACTCAGTTCCTCGGAGAAGAAGGACAATACACCCCGCTCACCTCGGTGGGCCTGGAGAACGTCCAGTCTCCACTCACCTCTGCTGTTCCGGGGAGGGACAGGACCCCCTTCACACACCCACACACACCTACGCACTCAGCAAGCTCCGCGCGATGGGCTGAAGGATGAATGAACTGCCCACCGGGACGAGCCTCACAGGACAGTGGCGGGCCGCGGGAGTGCTCACCTGTGGGGATGCTGGAGGGTTTCTCCGAGTCTGCACCTAGGCAGGGAGTCCAGGGCTGGAGGATGAGAGCCAGCAGCAAAAGCTGCGGCTTTTCTGCGCACCACCCCATCTTCCGCCCCTCCAGGGCCCGTGAGGGCTCTGGCATCCCACCGCCCTACGGCGGCGAACTTCTCGCGAGAGCGCGGGGACCACTGGTCCGCCCCGGGCCAGGACTGCGGGGGCAGCGAGTGGGGCCAAGCGCGCGCAACGGACCCACGGCCGGAGTCGGACCGACGTGCAGGCGCCCTGGCGCCGCGGGCGACTTATAGGCTCCGGAGGGGGCGGCAACGGGGCGGGCCGTGCCCTAGCTATTGGCCGCCCACTGACCCGCCGCGCCGCAGCGTTGTGGTTGTCTCCTCTCGCTTCTCAGCCTCGCGTCTGGGTTGTTTGCTCAACTCCGACCTATTTAAGGAGCTGTCTGCGGCTACGTGTAGAGGCTCACGCAGGGCTTCTGGCTGGAACGCGAAGCGTGTACTTAAGTTTGGGAGTGGGCCTAGGGGAGCGAGGAGGAGCCGCCGGGAGTTGGGCGGGCGGGTGGTACGCGCCTGATCCTCCTCTCTGCTGCCCCAGCACCAGCAGCTTTCCTTTCATTAGTCTCAAAGGGGGAGACTTTGCCCTTCTCTGGATTTGGATTCCATCGCTGTCAGGAGTGACTGCAAATCTAGAGCAGTTTTGGCTGAATAGGACCTCGCGAGATTCTAAGCATGGAAATGGATCCTCCGTTAAACTCAGGGGTCAAGTTTCTTCACCCTGTAAAAGGAAGGCCCTGTATTTATTTTACTGTGTAAACCGAAAGTTTTTATTGTCCGGTGAACATTTCTTTCTCCTCCTCTTCTGCCAGTAGAGCCACAGACTCTCTCCAGTAATGGCTTGCAAATCCGGCAGAATTGGAGTCTAGAGTGTGTAACCTGAGACTGTACCTTACAAGATCATCCTTCAGTCCACATGGAAAATTACTCCCAGAGATGTCCTCCTTGGCGGGTCCTCCGCTGCTTCCAGTTTTGATTCATGTCTAAGCAATTTTTTTTCCTTCTTATCACCTTTTATCTAGCCCGGTGTTTAATCTATTGGGATGAGCAGGGGCAAAAGCACAAATTAAGGCGAAGGCGTGAAAATGTTGCCTCATATTATGTGATATGAGCTGTCTTAAGGGACAAAAAGAATCAGACTTGTACTATGGCAGTATTCTGTAATCTACCTCTATCTTCCGAAAACGGAGTGGGGGAAGCCTGATTTGAGCCAATGTACCCTTTCCAACTCTGAACCTTTGAAGTTAAAACAGAAAAAGATATGTTCCATTATGATCATATTTTGTCTAAAATTAACATGGAGTCTAGAATAAGATGAGCACTAAATGGTCACATTAAAAACAGGTGGAAAAACCTGCAAAGAAATGTTGCCTGGGGTGTAACATTTTAGAAGAAGAATCATTTCCTGTGCCCAGAAGTAAGCCAATTGTTACTGTGTTTTGAAGGTTTGGTCTCAGTAATTTAAAAGGAAAATTGGAGAAAGTTCAGAGAGAGTAACAAATAATTAAAGAAATGGAAAGTATGACCTGTGCAAAGAATGAAATGAGGTTTATTTAGCCTGAAGAAGAAAAAGCTAAGGGATGTATTCCTTAATAACGTCCTTCAGTGTACGGCCAGCACCACTCCATAAAAGTAGGCAGAAAGCCAATAGCATTAGTCCTTTGAGTCTGAGGACTCTGCTAAGAATGGCTAGTTTTTTGGCCAAATCTCGCCCTCAAGAATTCCAAATTTGTCTACTGTGCCTGAACTCTGCCAGACTTTTTGAACCTGACTTCGCGCTTTCCTAGTTGTCCGGTATCTTCAAGAACTTGCATGGTTAGCTTTCTGCCCTCCCAAATTCCCTCACGACCCCATGCACACTTACAGCTTCTCCATATCACGTGTGTGTGTGTGTGTGTGTGTGTTTCAGTTGCAAAGTCTACCAATCATTTCAGGTTACCATAACATTCACCATTCTCTTTAGAGAGTCACAAAGTCAGGATTGTAAGATTTGTATAAAACAAGTATTTCTTTGGGATTTTCAAAATAGCCAGACACATCTATCATCATCTGAAAGAGCCCCAATTCTGAAACAAAATTCTTCCCACCTTCTTATATTTCAGCTGTCTGCTGAACATCCCTACTTAGACATCCCACTGGAACAGGTCCAAATGTATTTAACTCATCAAATCCAAATCCCACTCACAGTTTCCTCATCTCTGTTAATAATACTGCTGCTCTCTAAATCACATAGCCTCAAACATTTTCTACTTCTCTCTTCCCACCCCCTATAACACACAGAGCCTGACACCAATATCTTGTCTTTTTTTCCCCCTTCACATATCGCCTCCATCTACTCCTCTCCATTTTCACTGTCACCTCACTAATGTGCTTCTGAATATACCCTAACAGTGCTGTTTCAACTGTTTCATCCCTGTAGACTCTCCTTGCCCCCAGGACTGGACCACTATATACCACAGTTAAGTTCATCATACTCAGATATCTTTTTGATTACTTTACCCCCAAACTCAAAGATTCCATAAGGGATTTGAAGCAATTAAAATCCTTTAACCTAGAATTCAAATTTCTTTGCTATCAAACCTATTCACCTCTACCTATATCCTCTATCCAACCAACATGATTTGCCTGATTATCTCCCAAAGATATTGTCATTTTTATGCTCCAGAGTTTGGGCAAGAATCACTGTCTTCATTTGGGTTCTTCCAGAGGCTAACCTTGAGACAATATTTAAAGACCAACAATTTGTTGGTACTTTAAAGGAAGAGGAGTAGTTGAGGGTAAAAAAGGAAGTTAGCCAATAATGGGTACATCAAATCTATCACAGGTGACTAGAGCTTGGCTTTGTTCATGTTACTTCTCTATCTAGAAAGTTCTTTTCCAAACCTCTCTTCTTCCCTTCTTTGGGCTGACTTCTATCAGACTCAGGTGCCACCTCCTATAGGAAGCCCAACTTGTGTACCTCATCCTATCCCAGGCTGGCTTAGGTGCCCTTGTTCCATGGTCTCTAACTCTTTAAACAAACTTCTCTCATTTTTGACAGTTTTTTATTAGTTTGTTTGTTGGTGGGATCCAGTTCTTTTTCATCGCTGTAAACTAAATAACTAGCACATAGTAGCATGTATACATTTGTTCATTCAAAACATGTTGTGTGCCTACTTTATCTCAGGTGTTGTTCCACATGCTGGTAAAGTAAATATAACAGTAAAAACCCAAACATCGCTATCTTTGTGGAGCTTCTACTCTTATACAATGAAAGAGATGATAAACATATAATAGTGATAAGTGGTAGAGAGAAAATAAATCAGGAAAGTAAACTAGAAAAGACCAAGAAGGAGATGCTATGCTGAAACTTTGAATAGTGGGTACTGGAAAGGCTTCACTGAGAAAGTGTTTAAGCAAAGACCTGAAAGTGGTGAAGGAAAAAAGCAATGGTTCTGTATGGCGAAACTGTGTTTCTGGAAGAAAAACCAGAAAGTACAAATGTCCTGATGCCAGAACATATCTGGAGTGTTGTAAGAAAGCAAAGTGACAATGAGAAGTAGTTCAGGGACCATGAGTAAGATTAGCAGGAGGTGAAGCCTGAGAGGTAAAAAGGAGAGGGGTAAACATAATAGCAGACAGTGTGATTAGTGTAGAGCTTGATAACTTAGGACTTGAGGACATTATGCTAAGTTAAATAGGCCAGTCACCAAAGGACAAATATGGCATGATTCCATTTATATCTAAAATAGTCAAACTCATAGAAGCAAAATAATAGAATGGAGGTTGCCAGAGGCTAAGGGGAGGAAGGAAGAAGGAGCTGCTAATCAATTGGTATAAAAATTTTTTAGGCCAAATGAATAATGTGAACAAAAGGGGGTCACATACTAAACATGACACGCTCAGGGGAGGCCTGAATGGCAGGTCTTACAAACTCAGACTGAACGTAATCATATAGGATGGTCTGAACATAAAAATTCCTAACTAAAAGTGAGTCATGGAGGATAGTTGCCTCTTAGGCCTGTAGCTTCATTGACAAATGTTAATCTTTACCTTATGTGAGCCTGTCTATTGTCTTTTCTGCATCTGAGATAACATATCTTTGGAATGTCAGCATAATCCCCCTTTTCAAGACTTCTCAGGCCACAACCTCCCACCAGAGTATAAGACCACAGAAACCCTCAGTTATCTTGTTGCCCACATCATCTCTGTGTGCTGTAAATGTTAACTGTCCTATATCCACCAATGGAAAAGGAGAATGTGTCTCTCGGTTATACCTTTTATCCAGTCTCAGAGATTTCACTGCTTTCCTTTCTTCCATCCTACTAATCTACCACCAATGAATTTCATGTAACCCCGCCACCCCAACCCTTATATCTCCTCTTTTGATTCTAATGTATAAAACAAGCTATAAGACTGCTATTCTCTGGAGCATTTTCTCAATCCATTGAGATTTTGCTTTCTGGCTGTTGTCATCAGTTTGCCTCAAACTCTTATAAGACTTTTTCTTAGGCTGGAAGTTCTTTCATCGACAATGAGTTCTAGATATCCTATACAACATTGTGTCTGTAAATAACAATACTGTATTTACAACACTTAAAAAGTTGTCTTACTACAATTAAAAAGAGATGGAGGGAGGGAGAGACAGAGACAGAGACAGAGACAGAGACAGAGACAGAGACAGACATTTGGATGGTTGCAAGCAGAGCACTAACTTGATCTTATGTTAAGTTAAAAAGGATGATAGAGTCCAAATGCTCTAGGAAATGGGTGGGCAAATGAAACACAAAACCTGAGACCAATTTGGAGCTTAATGCAGTGGTTCAGAAGATTACAATGGTTTCAACCTGGTTCATAGCAGTAACAACAAGTCAGTTTCTAAATAGATTTTAATTGTAAAGCAAACAAAATTTGATGGTATGAATGTGGGTGTAAGAGTGAAAATAAGAGTTGAGGATATTTATTTAATAAATATTTGTTGAATGAATGTGAAGTAAAGCCTTGGGAACACATATAATAATAGTCCTGGGAGTAGAGAGAGAAGAAGAAGTTAAATGAAATAGATGAGAAGGAAAACAACCAAATAGCCAAGAGCTAAAACTCAGACAGGATGCCAGAGGGCTGGGAGGCTTGGGGGGCGAGTTAGTGAAGGAAATGGATAAAGTCACACAAATAGGAAATATTCTATAGAAGAGAGATTTGGGAAATAGGAGGAAGCCTGAGAAAAGGCCACTGGGAACATTAGTTTAGGATCAAAACCTTAGATGGGAACAGAAACTACAATAACCGTGAGATGAGGGAAACAATTTATAAGGTGACTTTTTCATGAGCTGGATATCCAAACAAATTCAGTATAAAAAAAACACAGTGAACTGCTTAACATATGGTAAGCAAAAGAGGTTTCTTCACTCAACAAAACAGTTATTTATAATAGGGGAAATGTTTATGGGTTGTCTTCTGAAGTTTTTTATTATTCTCATTTCTTATTGTCTTCAGGAAAAGACAAGCATTCTTTATTTACAAATTCTGGTTCTCATTCAACACTTCCAGCCTAAATACCAGTTTTTTTTAACCTTTGTTATATGTTTTAGTCATCTGAGCATGTTTGTATAGAATCCTCCTAGGAAGATCTGAATTGTGAAACTCTTGTACCTAGCAAACTAAACTCAACTGTAAAACTAAACTCAGCCAAATTCAAAGTAAAAAGAGAAGGCCAGGATAGTAAAGAGAGCCAGAATGCACACAGTATTCCAAAGATGATCTTAACAGATGTTTTGTGACTAGTCACACTGATTTGGACAGAGCTGTCTAGGCCATGAGTCACCCAACAAGCTCAGCAGCAGAAGTTTGTGGCTTCTACATTCAGCCTTCCAAACATACTGTATTGAAGTTCCAAACAATGACATATTTGCTGGCATAGGTGACACCAGAATTGCATTGCTTATGATTAACCACAATAGAGCATCAAAATTTTCTTGTTCAACAGTAGTTTCTACTGATTTTTATGGTCCTCTGACCTTATGGTCCCTCGTTCTCCTGCCTCTCAGGACTATTTAACTCCCTTACATAGAATTATCTCTACCCAGCAAAAGATTTGCCCTTGTTGGGTGAAGGGACTGACAAACAAAATGAATGTAGTCAGGCTCCCTCCCAGCAAGCTGTGCAGTTCCAGGCAACCTTAGCTACAGCATCCCTAGCAGCCTTAGATATAGCATCCTTATAACCTTAGATATGACATCCTATACAACCTATAGATTGTGATTGATTATAGTACCTGGCCTTAAGCCACTATTATGCACCTTGTTATAAGAACAGCCCTGTCTGTGTAGTCTGAGGGGAGTTGGAGCTGTGCCCGTGCCTTGCTGTGTCCTGCTATGCCTGAATAAAGCTATGTCACATCTGCCCACAGCTTCTCACATATTCTTCCAGCTGCCAGTTTCAGTACCTCGAAACTGCAGAACAGCCCTGAAGCTAAAAAAGTTGAAGTTTCATTGCATCTCACTTGCATGGCCCTCTGTGAGTGTTGTGAGTGGATGGGAGTTGTACAATATCTGAGGTTGGAAAGGAAGCCAAATTGTAATCAAGAACAATTACTGAGAAAGCATTTCCTAGAAACTAAGGGGATATTAGGGAGAAAAGAGGTCTGAGCCCCAAGGATACAATAAATTGTTAGGTTTTCTTTTTTTATCCTAAATAAGCACTCACTTGTTTACTTTATATTTGTAACTCTAGTTTTTTTTTTCTTAAAGATTCCTTAAAATGACATAACCTTTAGGCCCCATTAAACCTTAATTTGCTCCTCTAAAATCTAGACTCAATCTTTTCCATAAGTATTGAAAATATAAGGAGTATATAAGCAACAATTTCCAGGCTCAGCATGGAGTTGGACCTTCCTGAATCAACTCTGATCGTAGGTTCCAATGATGATATTGTTACCTTATTTCTCTGACTGCTTACTTACACACCTTAGCTCAAGTATCTCAGTCATTACCTTTGATCCCTATCTGATAGCCTAGTTCATCTCAGACTGAGATCTTTCCCTGTCTTCTCATACATCTCCAGAGAATAGTGTTCTATAACTTCCCCAACTTCTGAACCTCCTCAAGGCCTCCTGCTGGTACTATCTTACCACCTGCAATTGGGTCCTTCCTTAGGTGCCCTGCCCTGTGATTGACTGGTCTACTGGTTATAGTCGTCCTTGTTCTGGCAGAGCTGACTATGACAGAACTGAATTTAATATACCTTGATTACAAGTGTTATATTAATTCTTTATACAATGAGTTAAAAACTGTATCAGAATGTCAATTGATGAGATCTCCAAGGAAGCTAAATGGAAACGAAGCATAGCCCAACTAAAAAAAATATACAGATCCATCATGCAATAAAACAGATGTACTTAATTCTAATATTAGATGTTATAAAAAGAACAGAGAAGATAAAATAATAGAAAAATTTTAAACTATGGCCTTAGAGAAGTGAATATTATTCAGATATATGCCATAAAAGTATTAGTAGAATTTTTAATCCATCATTTCTAAAATCTGGAAAATAAATTCTGTCACATACACCAAAGGAAATATTCTTGCAATATAACTGAAAGAAAAGAGAATTTACTTTAAAGAGTGTGCCAGTAGAGGAAAGGATGGCATTAGTCAATGTGCCATGCCATGCCCAGTCTGGATGAAGCACCCAGAATTATAAGTGTTGTCTTCTTTAGAGCATTTTCCATTACAGGTTTCCAAAAGAGATGGTTTGCATCAGATATAATTTTCTATATTATAGACACATTACAATGCACAGATCCCCTTCATGCTTTCTGAAGCTAGCCATAATGATCATGCAGCCCCTTTGCTGACTGCTTGCAAGCCTCTTTGTATCATATGGGAAATGTTCAGTGAACTCTCTGTAGGCATCATATTTTGCAGAGTTCTCTGACATCATAACACCACTCTGGTAGCTGAAGGTAGCCATTTGGTGACTGCCCTCTAATTTATCTTTTACTTTAATCATAGTGTTTTTCTTAATTGTTGCTCTTTGTTAGTTACTTTGTTACTTTGTTAATGTATGTCCTTCTTTACTTTTTCCTTAAAAATTTAAAAATCTCTCAACATGAGAAATATTATCAAATCAATTACTCTTGACAACATAAGACTCTACAGAGAATTTTCATAAAAGTTTACTTGAGCCAAAAAGAGGATACACCTAGAAGCAAGATCTCTAAAGACTGAGACAAATGCTCCAGAGAATAATAGTATTGCAGCTTATTTTATACATTTGAAATTGAGAAGGAAACATAGGAAGATTACATGGAGGTGGAAGAAAGCAAGGCAGCAATTCAATTATAGGATAGTTAATAAGATTATGTGCTCTCTTGAGGATGTTTATTTCCAAGGTGTATTAACTTAGATGCACAGAAACAATGGGCAGAGTTTACTTAAAGTAAAGATAAACCTTTTATTAAATAAGTTATATGTCTGGGGCATGGCTGCCCACCATGACCTTCCCAGTTAGGAAATTTTTCATCCACAATTTAAAGCCTCACTTTGAATTCTTCAGTTTTTCAATATTTCTAATTTATTGTCTAAATCAAAACAAACATTACAACTAGTACCCACATGGCAAAATTACCCCAAATCTATCACAAAAGTGGAAAATCTCTTTTTCTCTTTATACTATCCATCATTTCCCTAAAGTTAGTATACAGTTGTTCATTCACTAAGTCAACAAATAATTACTGTGCAGGCACCATGTTCCAGATACTACTTTGTCTTTAAGATCTAAGATGAATTAGACACTTCTTTCACTTTTAATACCTCCATGTGTTATTGTTTGGGGATGATTTGAACTCCAGTGTCGCCCCAGCAGCATGGCGCAGGTAACAGCACAGAAGAGCAATTAGCATTCTTCCTTGGTTCTTCCCCACTGATTCAGCAAAGAATTACAGGTCAGCAAGAAGTAAAATTTATAGAAAGTACATTTTAAGAGACGGGTCATGCTAAGAAAGGCTGTAGCCCTGTGGAATTCGGGAGGTGAAAAGATAAAAGAAATAAAAGGCAGAGTAAGCCCCAAGGGAGGAGTGGATTTTCAGCAAAGAGAGTTGTAAAAATGCAGATGTGGGAAAGTCTATTTATATTTGGGGCCACGATATGTGATTACAAAGGCATTCCTAGGAGACTGGCATGTGAGGTCACTTTGACTGACACTTGGCTGCTATATAACTCTTTGCTTAGTGCTCATGTGCTTACCCAGAATTTGATCTGTTATAATTAGATTTGTGAACTTCCAGGCATAAACATGGTATTATAATGATGGTATAATGAGGCTGAGGTTGTGGGCAGGCTAGGGTAGCACCTTCTGCATAAGCGTCTGTGGACGGATTAAGCCGGCTATATGTTATGGCCCTCCTGCCCTTTGTCCTTTGTCTCTGGGGATGCAGGAAGGATTCTTTAACTACAATCAAGTGTTCTTTAGGCAGTCTCTAGGCCACTGGAACAACACCGGAGTTCTAATCTCTCCCTAAACAGTAACAATTGCATTATAAGATCCTATTAATTAAATAAAGAAAACAGCCTTGCTATGAAAATCATGTATTTCACAGTTGAAGACCTGCCAGTTGTCTCAAGCAAGAAAGTGGCTACCGAAGTAACAGCTTTGGATGTGTTTGTGTCTCCACAATGCCAGGTTTATTGAGTAGGATCTTCTCAGATAAACCATTCAGGTATCCATGGATGTTAACACACAGTACACAGAGACGGTAAGTACAGCATATTAGGCAACAGAGCAAAGGGATGAAAGTCTTTAGCATCTCTAAAGCGAGCTCTGTGATACTCTCGGGTCAAACTTGAGCTTTGTCTACCTGAGGTGTTCAGATAGACATCCTTACAAGATGGAATCCTTATACATATCAGCTGCTGCAGTTGAGGACTTATCAATGGCAGATGTGGCTGATGTTTCTGTGGTTTGGGGCATTCCAGTCATTCCCATTATGTGCCAGTTGACACTACTGTCATGGCCCCCATGGAATCCATTTTGTAAAGTCCAAAAAGTCCTCAATTCTTTAAGCTCTATACACTGAACTATTAGGCTCAAATCATTAAAATGGAAGTTTATAGACCCATTGTCATTGGTAAACATCGATGACCTCCCTCTTCCCCAGCCCAGTAAATTATTATCTCTTTGTTGTGGTTATAATTATATTTTTATAACCATTTCCTAAGGGGAAACTACTGGTTTTAATAAAATAATTTGGCATACGGGGTGAATAATGAGACTTGAAAATTGATTTATAAATATTTCTAATATTTCTAATTCTAAAACGAGTTCATCAAAAACTGAAGGACTTCCATAGTCTTGTCTGATAGAAACCATCATCACTACAGGGTGTATAAAATACAAGTGATCACCATATTATTAAAGGCATATTCTTTAAAAAGTGTGTCATAAAGATAAACTCAACTACTAAAGCGTGAATTTAATAGTCACTGGACATTCCACAAAAAAATGGAAACAGTTAATCATTTTATTACTAACCAGCTTCCCTAATTCCTGCAGCTGCAAATGCTCCCTCCTTTTATGCCCAACCAGACAGTTTCTCTGCATCCCTTCATCATACTTGCTATCTCAGAATGTTCTTATACTTACTTCCTCACACATGGGTTATATTTTCTTTTGAGGCAGGGCTGAGCCTGATTCATGTTTGCATTCCTCAAAACCCTGGCACAATGCCTTGAAAGTTGAATATCTAATGAATGACTGCATTTACTTTTTCCCCCCTTTCTGTCATGTATAAAGACCTAATTCATTGGTTCCCCTTCTTTAACCAGAGTTTCTATGATTGATTATACTTATTTTACTTACTGTACTGGGATTAATAAAACAGGATATTGACTCTTATTATGTAATTTAAACCAGCAGTCCCTAACCTTTTTTGCTCCTACAGGTACTGGTGCTCCTATGAAAATTTAATGCCTGATGATCTGAGGTGGAGCTGAGGCTGTGATGCTAGTTATACAGATCTTCCAAATATACAGAGAAAAACACCACCACACACTCATGAGATGATAAGAATGAAAAGTCAAATAAATTCTAACTTTATTATAAAAATAGTTTTGACTCTTTCTAGACAGTACAGTCTAGTGATTAAGTGAGCAGGATCTGGTGTAAAACCCCTGGATATGACCATCAACTCTGCCACTTTGGAAAAAATTCTGTGTATCCAATTATTATGGCAATAATAAAAATACCTTCATCATTAGGATTGCTGTTATGTTGAAATGACACAATACATGTAACATACTAGCACACAGCACACAGTAAGTAACAAGAATGGTAGTTCTTTCTACATTTGCTTTAGTTCCTAATTTCCTCCTATGCTTTCAATTTCTATCCATGTTCTTTACTTTTACCTTGTCTCCTCTTCTAATCTCTGACAACCAGGGTACATTGGGTTTGGGTCGAGCCTGAAGAATTCTTTCAGAAATTAGAATCTTCTGCTAAATCCAAATTAGAGGGCCAGGAGACAGGCTATTGTGTGCTTTTTATAAAGTGAGAAGTTTTTTAGAATTTGGAAGGCAAAGAAAATGAATTCTTAGATTTCAAAGATCCAAAAGTTTTATAAGTGAAGGATATGACTTATTAAGGCTATTTCCTTATTAAAGAATGTATATGACATTAAGAGGAGTCTATTTCTAGAGGCTCCTTTGGCATTCCTGTAATAGGAAGCAGAGTTTACCTTCAGGCTGTTTGGGTTGTTGGAACATGTTGGGAAAGCATTATATTAACCCATGGAGAATGATTGCATTTGGCTTCTGCACCATAGAAAAATATCTGACTTCAACTCCTTGTCAGAAGTCTGATTCAAGTTGTGTTCAAGTCTCCTGTTTTCTGGCTATTGCTGTGTAACAAATTACCCCCAAATTTGGCAGTGCAATATAAAACAATAATTTTATTAAGCTCACGAATTCTGCTGTTAAGACTTCAGACAGGGCATGCATGTTATGAACAACTTGACTGTGCTTCTTCACATCTGGGGCCTCAGCTAGGAAGATCTGAAGGCTAGGAGAACCCTACCAAGCTGAAATCATCTGAAGGCTTATTCATTCTCATTGTTCTGCTCAGCATCTACACATGGTGGTTCCACGAGGCTGAGGCTAACTCACAACATGACAGCCTCAAAGTGGTCAGGATTTGCATGGTGGCTTAGGACTCCAAGTGTGAATATTCCAGAAAACAAGTTAGAAACTGCTTTGCCTTTATAAGTCACATAGTGTCACTCCCACCATACAGAATTGGTTGAAACACTCTGTCACAAGACAGTCTATCTTTAAGAGAGTATGACATAGACCCCCACCGCTCAAAAAGAGTAGTCTCAAAGAACTTTGTCGTCATATTTTAAAGCTACCTGAATTCCAGACAAGAAAATTTTTCTCTGGAGCTTATGGTAAAGAATAGTCTAACTCTGTGAGCTTGGACTCAGGGATGAAGAATGAACAGAAGCAACAAAGGCTTCAGAAAACCAGTAGACTTGGACAGTTTAGGATTTAGCTGGATTGGGCTTCAGAAAGATCGAGTTCTTTGGTAGAAGAGCTGGGTATAAAGAGATTGAATGAGAAAGCTTGGCAAGGAAAATGGGAAAATAAAGTAGAAATAAAGAAAATAAAATCACTCATAAACTAACCACCCAGATAAACAGAGTTTACATTTTAACGTGTTTCTTTCAGTATTGTGTTTGCATGTATATGCGTGATAATGCTTATATGTAAGTTCTTGTGTGTGTGTGTGTGTGTGTTCCTATGTGTGTATGGGCATGTGAAGATACATTGTAATCATACCTTATAATCAGTTTTGTGTCCTATCTTTCAACCTAAGAATTAGTTTGCTTCTCATTGGCATCCTCTCTGAACATAATTATATTTCAGCTTTATTCTCTTCTGCTAAGTCAGCTAAGTTAGTCTTGATAGAGTTCCCTTGTACCTAAGTGTCGGTGCCCAGTGCCAAGAGCCTGCCACTGAGTTTTGTTGTTACCAATTTAAAGAGGACTTTCAAACCTAGAAATGAACCAAGTCACTAAATATTCCTGTCCATAAATGTAAGGGCCAAGGTTCAAATACAATGAAGCATCTGCCCTGTAAACCAAACCCTGCTATCTTAAATTAATGTGCCATTCCTGAAATAATAGCAAATAAGACAAGAAAAAGTTGCTAACAACAAATTTCGCTCCTCCCTTCTAGTGATTATTGGCATGTCCTCAGGATGACCATCTGACCACCTAAAGACTCCTTGTTCTCTTCTTGTAACAAATGTCTAAAACAATTTAGTAAATTCCTATCTCCTCAACTGGTAGCTTTGTCTACCAACAACCAGTTGTTCTGAAATTTAAAAAAAAGAGCTTAACTAACATACCCCAGGCTTCTGTGCCTACTCCTGAGATAGTGGTTGGATTTCTAACCTCAGTCACCAGATAAGGCCAAGGTAGAAAGTCTCCGTAGAACAAATTGATGGAAAGAAAATAGTCCCAGATTTGTATCCCAAGAAGAAAGCTAGAGCCAGAAGTAAATATCTCTTGCCAAAAAGCTTGGAAGAACCCAAAAGCAGGGAGTCAAGCTAAGTATATATAATGTGTTGTATTTTGAAACAAAAATTTTCTTTTTTCCCTTAAGGACAATGGATATTTACAAATAAGTGGTGTCACCTTTAAAGTAGCCATCATGGCTAGGGACACAATTATTCTAATGATTTAAATTTCTCTTTTGAAATTACCTTTATGGGGGGGTGCTATCATATTATTTTGCTTATATTCAACACTATTTATTCAACATTTATTTAGTCTCTGCTTCTTGTTAATTATGTTGTAGGCAATGAGATATAGTGGTGAACATAACATACAAAATTCTTGCCTTCTCAGAAATTATTATAAACAAACAAATAACATTTCTGATGATGCTAAGTACTGACAAGAAGAAGAGAGTAATTTGGGAGACTGGAAATATTTTAGATACAGGGGACAGGACATGCCTTTCTGAGTAGGTGAACTGTGAAGAAAAGGAGTAAACTGCCTTAAGATCTGGGAAGAATGATCTAAGACCCTGAGAAGAAACAAAGTTAGCTTAATGGTATGTGGGTAAATGGAAAGTTCCTGAAGCGTTTTCAGAAGGGAGTGACTTAACTTGGTAAGTCTTTGAGACTGGATTTGAGATAAGTGGGGGGATGCGGTGAGTAATTCAACTGAGTCATAGAGTTTGTGGTACAAACTAAGTTTTACAGTTAGGGGAGTCATTTCCCAAACTGTGTTAGCAATAGACACCTTGGAAGGGTCCCCACTCTGGCCTCACTATAACTAGATCCTTAGGAAGAGTAAATATCTCATTAACTGACAGTTAGGTTTGTAAAGAAGTTAGTGTGCCTAAGAATTGAACTAATAAATTATATGTATAGGTAGATAATACAGTTATTTATATATTTTTTCTTTTCTTTTTGGAAGGTTATCATACTGTTTGATTTTTTCTTTTAATTTGTCATGGAAACTGCAATAGTATACTTGAGTTTAGAGCTTGTCTGAATAATCACATATCCAAGCTTGGAGGAACCCGACATAATGCAGTCTCAAATAATGTAAGAAGGAGGTGAGAGAATTAAAAGGTTAAATCAAACTATATTCAGAGATTTCAACATGCTGATTAGGCCTACAGCAAGGCCACAAGGACACCTGCAGAACAAAGAAAGATTTCTGCTATGACTGCTAACAAACCACTTCCCCACACTGTGAAGAGAAAATAGGAAAATAGAGTCTTTAAGTTGCTCCCTATACAAAATAAAATCATTCATTCCCTATGGCTAAACATGGGGAAACTGTGGATCAAAGGCTAGGAGTTCCATTCACACTACTCCAGCAGGCCATTTACACTACTGTTCTTACCTTTTCGTGCTATATACTTTTATCCTTTCAAACTGTATGTCCATACCATCAAGGGAAAATGGGTGAACAAGTCTTTAAACTGTAACTTACAGAATGATGTATAAACTGAATTCCCTGAACACTCAAGGTCCCTCTCAGTGTCTTTGTCTTTTTATCAGTCCCTCTCAGTGTTTTTTTCTCAGTCTCACTCGCCGTTATTTGTTCTATCCCTCTCTCTTTCTGTCCCTCTGAGTCTCTCTCAGGTTCTCTCATTCTTTGTCTCTGAAAAAAGACCACACTCTATCTTTAGAATGTCACTCCTTTTCTAATAAACTTTTCTTTTGACTCCAACTCTGGTGTGTGTTTGAATTCTTTCTTGTGCTTAGTCAAAGAACCCTCTCTCTTGGTATAGACCCACTTGGGAGGATTTGCCTTGTCCTGCATCAATCACATATTTAAACTTGGAACAGCCTGATATAATGCAGTCTCCTTGAACTCTAAAAACAGAATGGGTTCTGGTTCATAAGGGGAACTTAAACTAGCGAATCTATCTAGCTATATGGAAACATGCCATCCATACACATTTTTTTTCCATTTCATTTACTTTACCACGCAGACTTTGAGGATCTTTCCGTAAGTTTGTCTGTGACTCATCCTTGGGTCAGATGATTTCATCTAACCAGGGAAGGGGAACATGATTATTCAACAAATCCACCATCTCCAGTTAGCATGCCAGGAGTCTTTAAGGGGGCTAATCTTGTGGCTTGGCACATTTCATCTTTTCTTTTTCCTTAAAAAATCAGCGCTTACAGTTGGTCTGCTAACTGGTGTTTCTTTTATCCCTTGAGGGTATTTCTGGGTCAGTTTGCTTTGCTAGCTCATAGGTGACTATACGAGAGCTTGCCTAAGTTTCCTTTTATAGACCAAAACAAGCCCTGTTCCTACTCTTCCTTCTTTTCTTTTACCCAGTAAAAATGCTAATGTTTGGAATAGTCCAATCTTATCCACATAAATTATCTCATTGGAATTCTCGCAATAATACTTCTCAAAACAGGTTAGACATTTTGGCTTTAATTTTACAAAAGCAGAAATGGAGGAGCACAAGAGCTTCACTTCTAGCCTAAAGTCACATGATTAGCAAGGGTAGCTATGGGACTCAAAGCAAAGTTTTGGCCCCACAAAGTGTAGTAAGTGCTTTCTGATAGATCGCATGTCTGAGATAAACATCCAATACTTACTAGATACTTGCTTCTCCACCCCCAACTGAATATTAGACACTATTACAGTTTAAGCCTTCGTTGTTCTCTTATTGTAAATTGATCATCTATAGTGGTGATTTGTGTAGTTAATGGAGAATTCTAGACAACAGGAATTTAGAAATTGTCAGAGATAATAGTCTTTCTCTTCAATAGGCCTTTTACTGAAGGAGACTCTGTGGTTTATTTTTGAAGTCGACACTGAAAGCAACAGTTAGGAGATAAATATACACAAAATCTTAGAGTAACACCAACAGGCAATACCCTGAAGCTGACATTTCCACATGAATGAAAAAGTAATGATATCTAAAGAAAAGGCCCTAATATTCCTGCACACCCATGAATATGTACATGCACATACACCTCACACACTCTGGCCAAACCCATTTGTGCATTTTCTTGGTTCAGTCCTTTTCTGTGAAGTGTGGAAAAAAAGATTAGCAAAATCTGAAAATAGGTTTGTTTAGTTGGTTGAAGGAAAAAGAATTGAGGGTGAATGGGAGTGAAAGGAGCAGGATTTGGTAGTTATTTGCTTATTTGTTGGGCAAATCCAGCAAAGAAACTGAGCCAGTTATAAAACCTCAGAAAATTGGGGAAGAGAGATAAATAAAGAAGACTTTCAAGACATTTTACTGGGCATCAGCAAGGTGTTCTCACTTTACTTCCTCCTCAAGTATTCAATCTCCTAAAGCTCTTTACATACAGAGAAGATCTGTATTACGCTTCTGTGATTTCTGGAGTTCTATCTGTGTTTGTTTTGCAGGGTTGCCAGATTTCACAAGTAAAGAGACAGGAAGCCCTGTTAAATGTGATTTTCATGTAAGCAATAAACAATTTTTTGCATGTTGTCTCAAATATTGCATGGGACAATCTCTTATTATAAATTGATATTTGTAATTCAAATTCAACTAGGCATCCTGTATTTTATTTAGCAAACCTATTATTTTGGCTAAGACATGGATAAAAGCAAGAATGTTTATTTTATCAGCTTACATGCAAATTGGAGGAAAGTTTCCTGGAAGCTTTCAGGCAGTAACCTCTGTTCACAAACTTGGCTGCACATTAGATCATCTAAGGAACTCCAGATTCTGGTGCTGCTGCTCTGGAATCCAGCCAGGATGTGAGATTTTACAAAGCATTCCTGGTGATATTTTTGTGCAACCACGAGAAGTCAATGACTGATGTCCAATGGTTCTCACCCTGTACTACACAAAAGAAAGACCAAGGGACTTTTTAAAACTATGTATGCCGAGATCCCATCCCAGAGCAATTAAATCAGTGTATGGGGGCAGGTCCTCTACACTGCAGTTAAGGAAAAGCTCTCAATAAATTGAATGTTACTTCAAGGTTAGAAAGCCCTAAATTATAGCCAAAACGTGGCATCCTAGGGATGGCCGGTTACAGGAAACTTTAAAAAGTTTATCTTTAATTTTTTAATTATGAAATTAATATTAATTATAATGATTTCAAGCAATAAAGATGCATCTAAAACAAAGATGAACTTCTCCAATTCCACTTTCCAGAGGTATCTACTGTTAAAACCTTGATCTGTTTTTCTTATGCTAAGCATACAGGCAGTAGGAAAGAATAAGAAGCAAATGATATGTGTTAGTTATCTTTTTAAAAAGTTGTCACATTTTACTTTTAATTAAACAGAACTTCACCATGCATTTACATTAAGGAAATATTATATTTATTCCAGGCTTCACTGTGAGTCAGTGAAATCAGAAGCTATAAAATGTAAGGGAAAGAAGGTGAAAATAGACTTGAGGGGGCAAAACAGCTTCTACCACAAAACATTCTCCACTCCTGATATGTCCATGTAATGGCAGTGGTATTGGAGAACATTCCTGGACATTCTCTGTCTCCTCATTTACTTGCCTCAAGGAGCCGGGATGATTTACCCAGCTAGTGAGTTCGAAAGAAGGAACTGGGCATAAGTAGTTCAGTCCCTTCTTTTTCTGTCTTTGGAGAGGCAGCCTCTCTGCTAAGAGCACACATACCCAGCTCATTCATGAGGTAAGTTTTATGTGGGACAGCTTCCATCAGGGACACCTCTGTTTTTCCAGCTCTGCCTGAGACAGGGAGGGTAACTCTGATTCTACACTTTCTGTAAACCTTTTGCTAGCAGGGAACAGTGAATAATCCTAAAACAGCCTTATTAGGATAAAAATCATTTGTGTGTCCCTCCTTTGTCTGTCTTGCAATTGATTTCATTCATAAAGTAATCTATCAAAATGCTAGCATTATAAATATAGTTTCACTTTGAAAGTTACATGGATATCAGTGAAGAAAATAGAATGCACTGTCCCTGATTTCCATGTCCAAGCAGGACCTATGGCTATATCTCAAACAAGTGACATGTATGTGTCATAAACAGAAATGCACAAAGCCATAAAAAATAGGGAGAGGTATACAAACAAAGAACACAGAGGAAAAAAATTGAAATGTCCTAACTAGTAGAAAAAATAATAGGAAAGCAACTCAAGGGGATAAAATAGACACTTAGCATTGCCAGGAATAATCCTCATAGCTGACTCTCATCTCATCTGCCAGATCCCTGAATAAAATATTCCCACATCCTCAGCCATGTCATCTGTTTCTGTCATCTGTTGGGCCAATAGTCAGACTAGGTCACATCTATGCAAGAGTTGTATTCATTTGCTCATTAGCTGTATTTTCCTTGTTCTACTCAGGATAATGGATTGTCTTTATTTAACTGAAACTCCTTTTGAACCAACGACTACGTTTCTTCAAAGCAGAAAAATCTATCGAACAATGAATAGCGTTTTACTAAAAAAAACCCTAAATATACATATTTTAATAAAGAAATTAAACTCAGAAGTGAGTGGTGACTACAGAAGATATCATTGTATCAATGGTTGAATAAATAAAATAAACCTTTGTCATTCATGATGCAAACATTCTAAGTGTTTCTGTTGTTTTTTTGTCACATAGTAATTTAGTTTCTTTTTTACAGTTAGATGTCTGTAAAATTAGTCTGCTTTACTGAGATAAACTCTACAAGCATGTGCTTAAAATTGATTTAGAACATTAAAAAATTTGAAAGTGAGGTTTTAGTTTTTTTATTGCTTAAAATTCCAATGTTATGAAAGATAGTGCATTAAAATGTTTAAATCACTGATAAATTTCGGGTGTGGCAGAAGGAAATTGGAATAAAAAAAATGGAGATCTGTACTTTTCTGGTTCTACAACTAATTCTAGGTTTGACTTTGGATACAGGACCTGGGCCTCTCTTAATGTCTTCATTTGTATATTAGAATGTAGAGCAGACAGTCCTTAAAATCCTTTGATTCTACTCATTAAAACTTATAGATTAGTACCAATATATTCTTGGCTGAAAAATATTAGTATAGTTTACTAAAAAAAAAATTATGAACTGATGCTGCCCCCTATAGTAGACTGGTATGGGAGGGAGGGGCAGTGCTTCAAAACTAGATAAATATTTTGTCATCCTAATTGCTTCTCTCTGCTGTCCTCGAGGTGCCCATTCCTGCATATCAAGAGTTTCAAAAAGTATCTGATTTCTATCTGTCTGTTTTTATCTGGTATAATAAAAAAAATTAAAAACAAATAAATTAAGTTTAATGACTGTTGGCTAAGACAATTTGAGCAAAAATGTTTTAAAAACTGTTCAAGGAAATAATTGTTTCTGTAATTTCCCCAAATAAATTTATCTGAGTTTGGATTGCAAAAGAGCTGGCACCATTTTTAATGAATCTCATTTACTTTAAAACAATATTAGTAACATTAAACATACTTTAAGAGAATCTGGAATTCAATAATATGGTTATAGGATGATAATATGTCATCTCAAATATAAAATAAAAATTTAGTTATAAATTAGGTCTATCAAATAGTAATAATTTACAAGTTAAAAATTGTTTTAAATTTTATGCTTATGTTAAAGTATTATTTCCTGAATATTTCATAATAAAATTGTGTGCTGGAAAAAAAAAAAAGTAGATCATTTCTATTGCTGGCAATGTTGCAAACTAGATCATCTTAAAAACCTTTGCTATAGAACACTTAGAAAGTCTGGCTAAAGTATAACCAAAAGCTATTTGAATGCAAAGTATAGCTCCTAAGAGAGTAAGAGAATTTAGTAGTGGTCAAAACCAGTAACAATCTGAAATATCTAACTATTAAACACAGGCTGACACTTTCTTTGGCATCTCAGATAGGAAATACCAATCTTCTTTGGCAAGAGTCTTAGATTTCACCTACCAATATGAGGCAGGAGATGAGGCCTTGGGCAAGGTATACTATTGGAACAGACTACCAATAAAATGGAAGCCTTAAAGAGACACACTCCAGTGTATAAGATGAACTAGAAAAAAATTTCACCAACTGGCAATTAGAGAGCAAGAAAAAGCTTGACTATTTTGGCTTGTGCTAGAGGTAGAGAAAAAAATGTTTACTGAGAATTCTTAAGTCAGAATTGTCTCCATTGTTTTGGGGTTCGTATTTAAAATTCTTAGATGATTTGGGAAGCACCAAACTGAGAAATAACATAAAATGATCAGTTGGAAACAACCACTGGGATACCCACAAAAGCAAAAAACAAGCTTCTCAGAAAAGAGCATACCTTCAGACCAGACCTCCTCAGAGCATCATAGGCTTCCCAGTCATAATCCTATTTTTTTCTTTTATTAGCATTTATTTGCTGCTGAATTTACTACTGAGACCATAAATTTTTATTTCTTCAGTTTCTTATATCTTTTTCTTCTGTGCAACCTCCTCTTCCGTTTTAGGAACAACCTGCTCTTTTTCAGTGAGGATCGGCTCAGTGTGGCAGGGAGAGCTCATGTAGCGGTTCATCCTCCACAAGCTCTGTAAATTCTGTGTGGCATCTTGGGAATTTGTTCACCCGAATGTGCTCAACAACCAGCACAATCTACAACTAAACCCTTAAGTTCAGCATCACTCTCTGCATTTTTAAGCATGTGAAGCAAAAATTCAGCACTCTTTTTGGGCCACCAACCCTGTATCCACCCCCACTGTTTGGCCTGGTCACACGTACCAACTCCCCCACTGTAACGACAGAATGGCACACATTGCTGCTGTAAAGTGACGTCCCTCAGATACTTGGTGGTTTTTCGGATATGCATATCCTTGATGGCTTTGGCAGTTTCATGGGTGTTCTTAAAGTGAACATGAAGATGTGAACCTCTTGATTTGCATGATTTTGTGGGGTTTTCTGGGTCAATAGTGAACCATTTTCAGAGTCACCTCAGGCCGCTTACAAGAAAAGTCATAATCTTAAATTTGAGAACACATGAGTTAATATGTCAATATTTTACTCTATTTCTGTTTCCCTATAATTCTGTTAACACACAAAGAAATCTTATATCACACAGATGAAAGAAGCACAGAGGAAAGTGGTTTAAGGTGTAGTCTTAAGAGCCACCTTCAAATAATGGTTTTGTGGACATAAGCTAAGTGGGTTACTTTTTGTAAGATACCTAAATCTCTATTTACTCATCTGTAAAATGGGAATTATTACAGTAATCTATCTCATAGGGTTATGAGAATTGAATGAGTTAATATATGAAAATTCCTTAGAACCAGAATGGTGTCTACCTTACAGGAAGCATTAAAACTGTTATCATCATCATCATTGATCTTATAGGTAGTTGGTCACATTATACCATCTATCTCCTGATTAGGTTAGTTTTACTCCATCCATGCTGAGATGCATATCCATCTGGCCTGTTCCGCTCTCTCTTTCCCAAGAGCTTTCATATTTCTTACTTTATCCAACCCTTTGGTTTTCCTTTATTACAATTATAGCTGAAAGAAGAAAATCCTTAGCACTCCATCTCCTTCTTACTATTACCTCCTGATAAAGTTTGTCTCTTCCTTTGAAAAATGTTATTGATGGTTATCTCATGACATAGTTGTGAGAATTAATATACATTTTCAAACAAAATAATTTTTATTCTATGCAATAATTTTTTAGCTTTGTGCCGCAATTACATACTTACTTGCTTTACCCTTGCTGAGATAGAGGACTACTTTTTCATGTTTCCTTGAACATCTAGTACAGTGTCATACACATGTTATGCCTTTTTTCATTCATTCAACAAATAGTTGTTGGGCATCATAAATGCACCTCTCCTGGGTTCAGTGTTTACTGTAATAAACAACCAATCCCTACTTTGCTTGATGAAAATTTGCTAAACTAACTTAATTGTATTTACCATGCATTCAGCTTGCACACAAAACTGGAAAATGCATCTCATTCACCTCCAGCAGTGCCAGGAAATTTACCTGGGCATATAATAAAAACAGCCAGCCTAAACCGTCTGATTAAATAGAACAGAAATATATTATATAGCATCTGAGATGCTACTAGTGACATCGCCTCTACTGAATGTGCCAACATCCTATTGAACACGTCCATGTGGTCTTCAAAAACGTATATTTTGTGCATTTAAAAATCTGTCTCATTCATTAGCCTCGGAACCCAAGAGTAGCAATTATGTATTTTTCATCTTTGCATTTGCCTCTGCTTTCAGGAATAGCTTAAATGCCTCAATTTAGTGGATGTTCAATAAAATAATTATTGATAGCGTGAAATAGTGGAGAGGACAGTAAAATTTTTAACTAGCTCTTGTAACTAATATTTCAAAAATATATCCACAGACTATATTGTTTATTCATTAGGCAGATATTGAATGAATATCTGCCATGTACTATTACTAACCATGCTAAGTGTTATCATGTAGCATACATACTATGCTGCCTCGCTTTGACTATACCTGGAATGTAGCATTCTGTTTTTCTCTTCCTAAGATTTACAATTCAAGAGGCCTAGGGGCAAATGGGAAATGCATTCGGTGTAAGACAACCAAGTTATGAGAAAAGGTCCATTTTAAATATTAGCCATCGCTAGACAAAAAGCTGAATTTGGTATTAGTTTATTAAATCTAGACCCATGGGTTTTCCAAGTTAGCTTCTTTCAATATAAATTGAATTAAACCTTGAACACTGTGGGGGAAAGGACTAAAAAGTAGCCAGCTGTCCTAATACAGGCAGGGTTCTGTTTTCTGGAATCACTGCTTACTCTATACTTGAACTTAATTTCACATCTGTTGGTTAAAAATTCAGCTAGTAAATTAGTCTGGTAACCAGCTTCTTGTATAATTTCTGGGAAATATGGTCATTAAGACAAAATAGTTTTTAAATGTATCCTTCACTGATGTTATAAATTCTAGCAGCTTTCCTCCATGATATACTGGCATTAAAATCATACTTAAAATTTATGTGTTCTAAATAAGTAGATTAGAAATAAGCATTTATAAATAACACACACACATATCAGAAAGCTAGTTACTACTATGCAACACTACAGAAATGAATTTATTGTATTAATCTTATATAAGAAAGAACCTGATAATAAATTACTTCAAAAATCCCTTTGGATAAAAGTATTCTAAGACCGTCTTAGTGTATTTGGGCTGCTATAACAAAAATATCATAGAACTGGGTGGCTTATAAACAAAATAAATTTATTTCTCAGAGTCCTAGAAGTCCAGATCAAGGCCCTGGAAGATTCTGTCTGGTGAGAACCCACTTCCTGATTCACTGATGGCTGTCTTCTGTGTCCTCACATGGCAGAAGGCGCAAGAGAACCTCCCAAGTTCTCTTTGATAAAGGCACTAATCCCATTTTTAAGAGCTCTACTCTCACGATCTAATCACCTCTTAAAGGCCTCACCATTAAATACCATCAAATATTGGAGGTTAGATTTCAACATGAATTTTGGGTGACATTCAGTTTATAGCATCCCACCCTGGTCAGAACAAAATTCATGTTCTTCTCACATGCGAGATACACTCATTCCATCTTAATAGCCAAAAAGTCTTAACTTGTTCAAGCAACAACTCAAAAGTCTATGTCCAACATCTCATGTATATCATCTAAATCAAATATGGGCAATATCTGAGTTATGACTCACCCTGAGGCAAATTGCTCTCTAGCTGTAACTTGTGAAACCAAACAAATTAGATGCTTCCAAAATGCAATGGTGGGACAGGCACAAGATAAACATTCTCATTCCAAAAGGAAGAAATAGAAAAGAAGAAAGGAGTGATAAGCCTCAGAGGAGTCCAAAATTGAACAGAACAAATATTAAACATTAAGGCTCAAGAATAATCTTTGACTCAATGTTCTCTCTTCCAGGCCCACTGGGGTGGCCATATCACCCACAAGGCTAGGCAGAATGGCCCCAGTAGACTCTATGCTTGGGCCCTAGGACTCTTTAGGGCTAGACTTCTAAACCTGAGGTAATCCCAGGGAGTCTCAAGCTTTGAAATCTAGGTAGAGGTGGCCATGTTCCCTTGGACTATGCATTCTGCACTCCAGCAGTGAAGGGGTCACAGGGATACCACCAAAGTTTGCTGCCTGTGCCCACTGTAGAGGTGGCTGCTGAAGCCCATGCCACACCAGGGCCTGCCAGAGCCACATCTAGGGTGACAGAGGGCATGGCACCAGAGTGCAGAGAATGAAATCCCCATGTGAGGTAGAACCAGACCGTGGATAGAGGTTCCCACAGGTGCTGGTGGCCTCTCCTTTGAACTGCTGTGCCCATCAGGCCCTTGTACTGGGACCTGAAATGTGAGTGGCAGCTCTGCTGCTCACTGAATTGCTTTTGGGGTCATTCTTCTATTGTCTTGGAAAATGATGCTTGGCTTCCCTTGAGAATGCTGACCCACATTAATCTCCTTGGTCACATCTTTAGTGTTGTCATTTTTTACAATATGGATAGGCTAAGAAGTTTCCAAATCTTTAAATTCTGCTCCCTTCTCGCTTAACAATTCCATTTTCAAATCATTTCTCTCTGCTCCATTTTACTATAAACAGTCAGACGGAGCCAAATAACACCTTTAACACTTAGAACTCGCTACAGCTAAATATTGTTTCATTGCTTGCAAGTTCCACATTTCACAAAATACTAGAACATGAATACAATTCAGCCAAGTTCTTTGTTACTTTAAATGATAATTGTCTCTCCTCTAGTTTTCAATAACCTGTTTCTCATTTCCATCTGAGACCTCAACAGAATGGCTTTTACCATCCATTATTTCTAACATTCTGTTCAGGATTACTTAGGCATTCTCTAAGAAGATTGAGGCTTAAGCTACAGCTCTCCTTTCTTCTCTCTGAGCTCTCACCAGAATCATTTAAAATTCTGTTCATGGCAATCTAGGCTTTTTCTAGAATACACTTCGAAACTCTTCTAGTCTCTACCTGTTACTCAGTTCCAAAGCCACTTCCACATTTTTAGGTACTTGTTAAAGCAGTACCTTCCTTCTCAGCATAAATTTCTGTCTTAATCCTTTTGGGCTGCTGTAACAAAAATACCATTGACTAGATGGCTTAAACGACAAACTTTTCTTACAGTTTTGGATGTAGGAAAGTCCAAGATAAAGGCACTGGCAGATTATAAGGGCATTGTTCCAATTCATGAGAGCGCCATCCACATGAGCTATCATCTCCCAAAGGCCCCACCTCCAAATACTATCACATCGGGGTATTTCATAAACTTCGGGGGAATACAAATATAGTCTATAGCAAAGACTCAATCACAAGTCAAAAAATAAAACAGTATTATTTTACTATAAGCCATTTTATATTTATTTAAAAGCCAAAAACAATACAATGAAGCTTGAAAGTACACAAATTTCAGAGAAGAGCTTATTTTTAATCAATCTCACCAATTTTACATTGAGAAATATCATTAAGAAATATAGAAAATATAATATGAACTGTAGTATAAAAATACGACACATTACTGTTAAAGAAATAACTGTAAGAGACATGTTAATATCACAAAAACTTTAAACAAATTTAAAATGTCAAATGCTAAAAATGATTTTTTCTTAGTGTTAAGCAGTAGGTCTTGGAATGAGATGTAGGCTAGTAAAAATGAAAAGTTTAAAAATGAATAAATTTTCTAAATACTAATTGTCTGATTTTCTATAGAAAATGTCAGGCATTATTATAAGAAATAATATATACGTTTAAGACTGAAATTATATATAAAGTAATTACTATTTTAGAAAGCAGTAACTTTTACATAGTTTTTAAAAATCTAGTAGTCATGCATAAAAATGAACATTACAAGAAATTGAGTAAAACAACTTTTACCATGAAAGATGAATGTAATTAAAGTGAGGTACCTCTCTTTCATTCCAATAAGAACTGTGGGTAAAGGCCCTCATCTCAGAATATCCAAATCTAAGAGCACTCATGCTTTCTTTATTTAATAAGGAACAGAAGACTACATTCCATTCTATGTACTGTCTGTGTTCAAAGAACACAATCCATATCCAAATAGGAAACTAAAGTGCAACAGAAGCAAATGGATTTATCAGAGTATATTCACTAACACTTTGCTGCTATTAGTTAATATAAACAAATACAATTTATACTTTAACTATGCTGATCCAATACAAACAAGTTCAATTTATACATAAACTACTTTGATCCTATACAATCTGTACTGATAAGTTATAGATTCCAGATAAGATGCACATTCACTGTTTTATTTTCTTTGCATAAAGACAGATTTATCTATTATTTAAAAAGCAGCAAAGCAATATTAAGCAGTATCAGAATTTGTAGTTTTTGCTTTTACAAAGTGCTATACAGACTGTCGCATTTCAAAATTAAAAAAATAAAACATTGCAGCTCTTGCAATTAAAACAGCACAGTGATTATCAGGGGTCTTCTTGAAAGAAAAAACAGTTACCACCTCTGTGTCACATCAAACAAGATACAAAGGTTCAATAAGCAATCTTAGAGATTGGAGCAAATATATTTTGCATATAATGTATCTGTTACCAAGTGAGGTTAAATGTATTAAATGCAAGCTTTTAGAGGGGCATTGATGTCTCTAAGTTGCTATCAGATCCAGATTGGCTATGTCCCTAGTCACCTCTTTTCCTGATAGTCTGACCTTGTCTTCATATATAGGGCAGCTCTTGATTGTTCATGCTAGTGAATGAAGGAAGAGACATGGAAAACATACACCTTATGATTAAAAAAAAAAAAAAAAATTTAATACGATTAAATTTTCCATTGAAACTTTTATCAATTTTACAAAATGAAGCTTTGATATATGTGCAGAGGTGAAATTTTCCTTTCCAATAAAATATCTGTCTGCCTCCCTTTTGTTTTTAAATAGAAAAAGTGTCATTCTTTGTATCCTGAATTAAATTTGTCTTCGGCAATAGGATATGTTGATGGACATTATCTATTAATGTGAGAGTGCTGAGATTCATTTCCCCTATCTCATGTTCAAATGTTTTCAAGCTCATTGTATCTATATTTACTTGATTAATGAGCTATAGCTTTTTCAGGATGAACTCCTCATCTACCAAGTAGGCAAGTAGACACTCAATTGAAACACTTGTAAGTATTCTTAATCTCTCAGTCTACCTGTCCAAGCTAACACCCAATAAAAATAATCTGCAGAAGCAGATAAATATATTTGCAAATAATTGAGGGTTAACTGTAAGCCTAATTCAACTTTTCTAATATTTTTTTTTTTACCATAATTGCTGATTTGCTGTGTCCATCTATCTTGAGGAACGTTGTGGTGGAGATCTTTCAAAATACATGAAGTCCTAAAATTGCAAAAGTAATTATATATATATATGGAGAGAGAGAGAGAGTTATATGTATAAAAGTAGATAATTAAATGCAATGCACAAAGTATTATTCTGTATAACTTATCTGGCAACCCTCCTATTTCAGCTAAGAATAAATAAGTCTACAGAATCTCAGTCCGCTCCCACCTCCAATCCACAAGACTTAAACTGAATCAGAATTCGAATTTTAACAAGATTCCCCCAGGGATTCATATATGCAACAAAGTTTAAAAAGAACTGAAGAAAAAAAAAGAATAAATATAATAAATCTTTATAAAGTGAACCTAATATCAAGAGCATCAACTACAAACTTAAAATTGTTGGTAGCCAATAAACTTTCCATTTGGAGTATACTAATTAACTAAATTTTTATTATTAAAAGGAGGAACAATTGATAATCAATATTAAATATGTTAAATGTACTAATTATAATATGTTAATTAGGTTTTTAGGGTAAATATTGTCAATTTTATTTCTATGCTTTACTTATGAGTATTAACCATTAATTAGTCAGAAATATAGCAAAGGAATTGCACCTATTAAATCTAAGGGTGGTACAACACCAAGGAGTACACTAACAGAGAGGCAGTAAGGTAGAGAAAAAGAATATCAGTTTTAGAATTATTTTATTCCATTAAGAAGTCACAAGACAAGTATTTTTAAGTAGTGAAAATAATAACATGCAATGATGACAATTACATCCATTGGATGTCTAATATCTCCCATGCATTCTCCTGGCCTTTTTATTCATATGATAGTTAATATTCATAACTCTGAAAAAATATAAATATTTTATCTCCATTTTACAGAGGCTTGCAAGTGTTAAACACTATAAAACATGTAACTACTAAGTGGTAGAGACAGAAGTTGATCTAGTTTCAAAGCTTATTGCCTTTCTACTATTCTACACTACTACTCATCAGAGAGAATAATTCTCTCAGGATAAGTCAAAAACGAAAGACTTACAATGAGGAAGCAAGCTCCAAAAATCATGGCTTTCATCTTCACATCCAGGTCTAAAGGGAAGTGAATGTCAAAGTGGTCAGCATCACCCATTGTTGACATCAAACCATTCCACTTCCTAATAATATTGCCTATGTCGGATACACCATCGAGGGATTTGACCTAGAAAGATAAGAATTTGACTTCATGATAACTAAAAATATATATAATGCATGTTTTATCCTATTTACAAGCAGCTTACACTGAGATAGCATAAATATAGTGCAGGAAGTGAATATAGTAATAACATAATTTCAAATAGGAAATTAGGGCCAAGAAAGATTAACTATCTTGCAACCGATTAATAACTGAGCAGGAGTATATCTTATACTTCTCAAGCTGGTGTTCTTTCTTCATCAAGTGAGTTATTAGAGAGGTATGATTTGAACTGATCTGAAGTTCTGTAGTATAGTAGCAAAGGGAGGAATTGGGGATTGGGAGGTAATCTTCCACAGTAGCAAAAGCCATGAAGAATGGTTCTGTACACTTCACAAACTCCATATAAACAATTAAGTTTTTGTAGGCCAAACAAACCTATGCTGTCTTCTTAAATTATGCCAAGAACCTGAAGGACTTCAGCTTCTAAAAGGAAACTCTGGCACTTGCCAGAGTAAAATACTCGGATACTATCTTTTGGTGATCAGAATTATCCCACACATCCTGACCCTGAAATTTGGCTTATTTACATTTTCCATTTCTTTACATTGTCTTTTAAAAAATGATGTCATGGTGATATAAGGAAAGTTTATTTTGTGTCACAGGAAATACCCAAATGAGCAATTTTAGATGATGAGCCTTGCTGAATTGCAAGCAGTCAGAAAGGACTCTAAGAAGCTCAGGAAAAATGTCTAGGAATCTCCTTTGCCAGATTATAAGCAATCATTTTATATCCAAAGATAAAGGCAAAACAAAAAGATGTTTTTCTTTTTCCTGAGAAAATGTTATAACCTATTATGAGTTTTATCCATGTTTTATCAGTGTGGTCATATTTCTTGAGAACACAGATAAACTACTATCCTGCAAATAAGCAATTTTCAGAACTTCAGGGGTGTCTACATGTTCTGTGCTATTTTGAGGACGTTCATTATGCAGGACCTATTTTCTACTTTTGGAAATCTTTGATTAAAAAAATGGTTAATTAAATACAAGTAAGAATAAAATGAATAATGTCAGGTTATTTACTAGATTATGTCAGGCTATTTACTATCAGGTTTAATGTTTTAATAGTTTCTCTTATCTTTATCAAACATTGAAATCATAAAGAAGGAGCTCATATTTTGGAAAATATTAAGCAATCCACTATCAATAATTTGAAAAATCATTTGATGTCAACCAGTTAACTCTTTCTTCATACTACTATATTCATTCACATGAAAAAATCAATTAAAACGAAATTATTCTGAGGTATGTTAATACATGTAGCAAAAAAAAAAAATAGTTAAAAGCATTATTTTTACATTTGTTTACCTCAAAAACGGAATCTGAACCACAACCATAGGTTGAACATGGCCCACGCACTCGCATCACATTTTCTTTCTTCTCATTTTGAATGCTGTAAACAGCTCTGCACAGGTTCCAGTGTTCCATTACAAAGCCAATGGTGACACCAGGAGGACACTGTACCTCCAGCTACAAATGAAGCAGTGACAGAGAAGAGGATGCTACATACATACATATATAAATACACACAACTTAGATATGTTCTTAATTTGTTTAAGGACCGGGGAAATTATTACTGGGAAAGCCTTCCATTTTACTCAGGCTATTTCTTAGGCTTGCATTTCAGTGAACAGTCTTGACAGAAAATGTCATGCTTCTCTTAGGGACAAAATTACTACTTATTATATAATGGCCAGTTCTCCAAGCTCAGTGTTTCTCAGCTGTATACATATATATAGTATCTGCCTGGGTTTCTTTGAATCGACCACATAGAACTGGGGAACAAGAGTACCTAAACAAATATGCTAATGCTCCTGCTGCTTTCTGTGTTGTAATGAAGATCTTTGTCTCTGATATAGGTGTCTCAAGTCTTCTGGCACAGTATATAAAACAGTAACAAGCTAACTTCTTAAATTTAAATCTCGGACATGAAAATTATAATAGAAAACAAAAAAAGAGGCATTCTGAAAACTGTATATTGGGAAAAACAATAGAACATTTTGGGTATATAGAGCCATTTTAAAAGAGTTTTAAAATACTGCCCTCTACTCTCTTTTTAGCTAATTATCTTTACAATATTCCTTTGTGAAGAACTAAGATCTTTATATTGAATAATAACAAGTCACAAAATTAAATTATTTGGTAAAAGACCAATGAAAAGTTCTACTGGCAATTTTTCTGTGTCATACATACTTTCCTAAAAATTCTGAGTCCCATAGGTCTGTTCAGGGGCAAAACTACACAGCTTCATGAATTATCAGATCAAGATATTATTGTTCAAATAATAATAATAATATCCAGAAGATCAAGATGGAAAAGTAGGTAAATGTTGTACTTGTATTCTCCCAGGAGCATATAAAAATTACAATTAAACTACAAAACAACCATCATGAGAATCACTTAAAGTCTAGCTCAATAAAAGTCCTACAACTAAAGACATACTGAAATTGTCATTTCAAGACAGGTAGGAGAGGCAGAGACACATAATAGGTTGGTCCCACACTGGCATGTGATAAAAATCAGAAGGGCTATCTCAGCCGCAGAGATCCCCCTGAAAAGGCAAAGGATCCCAGCCCCAAAACAGGCTGCCCAGCCTAGGGTTCCAGTGTTAGGAAGTCCCCATGACTCCTTGCTGTGAAAACCAGCAAAGTCTGTGGCTGAGTGAGACAGAGGGCTGCTACAGTCCCAGGAGTTCCTCTTAAAGGGTCCACACATGAAATACCCACTGACGGACTCACTTGCTCTGAGCTCCAGAGCTGGGACAGCAGCTGGAAAGACAATAGGAACATACTGGGAGGAAATGAACTGTCTGTCTTCAGGGCAAGGGCTAGAAGAGCAGTGTTCTCACAGACAGAAGTGCTGGCAGAAGCCATTGTTCTTTTGTTGAGCCCTCCTCTCTCCAGGCCTGCCTCCATATCTCAGTCTCCTTCAATCTGGCTAATACTGGTCACCTGGCCATGGTGATTCACTGAGACCCCACCCACCCAACAAGCAGGCCCATTCAAGCCCCCTCCATACAGATGGCCAGTCTTGGATTATGCTGTGGATTTTCCTAAAATTTCTCACACTTTCACAAAACTCAAATAAGCAGATCTGGCCGTGGCATACCCCATACCTCTTGCTAAGCAGGCCTACGCCTGGCACTAGAGGCAGCTAGCCTTAGTTCACAGTTGTTCTCTCAAGGAATTCAAGCCCAGCAAGGGTAGCAACCATCTGGATTGCTTTATGGCTCAAGCCAGGTGGTCCTGGGCAGGGCACAGGCTGCAGCTAAACTTGGATAAACTTTGCCTGTGGCAGGGCCTCTTCCAGGAGGTCCAGGGGCTGGCACACCTCACCAGGTAGTTGGCTTCAGTCAGAACTGAAGCACCACTCTGCAGCCTCTAAGGATGACACGTCCAAAGGGCAGACTGGGCAGACACCAGAGCCCTGCTAAAGTGAATCTTGCTCTGTAGTGTCAGCGCCTGCACAGCAGCATCTTCACTGTAGCCATGGTCAGTCCTCACAACCAAGGGATTATTGTGCAAATAGCAACCAAGGCTCAACTACAACAGGAGGGTACACACAATCCACACCAGAGATTGCACCTGGCTCAGGTGACCAGGGAGACTGCACCACTGGGTCCCACCAGACATCTACTACATAAGGCCACTCTACCAAGACTGGGAGACATAGCAATCCTACCTAATACATAGAAACAAACACAGGAAGGCAGCCAAAATGAGGAGACAAAGAAACATGTCCCAAAGAAAGAACAGAACAAAGCTCCAGAAAAAGAACTAAATAAAATAGAGATAAGCAATCTACCAGATGCAGAGTTTAAAATACTGTTAGAAGGATGCTCAATGAATTTAGAATAAGAGTAGATGAATTCAATGAGAACTTCAACAAAAAGATAGAAAATATAAAAGTGGAGATAGGAAACATAAAAAAGAACAAGAAAGAATGAAGAATACAATAATTGAAATGAAAGACCCATTAGGAGGAATTAACAGTAGATTAGATGAAGCAGAGAATCAGATCAGTGATTGAGAAGACCAGGTAGCAGAAAACACCTAATGAGAACAGCAAGAAGAAAAAGAAATCCAAAAAATGAGGATAGTTTAAGGGTCCTCTGAGTCGAATGTACCAACATTTGCATTATAGGGGTATCAGAAGGAAAAGAAAAAGAGAGCAAGAAAATGGAAACCTATTTGAAGAAATAATGATGGAAACTTCTCTAATTTGGAGAAGGAAATAGACATACAAGCCCAGAAAGCACTGAGAGTACTAAACAAGATAAATCCAAAGAGGCCCACACCAAAACCCAGCAGAATTAAAATGCCAAAGGTGAATGACAAAGAGAGAATCTTAAAAGCAGCAAGAGAAAAGCAATTAGTTATCTAGAAGGGAGCTCCGTAAGACTTTCTCAACAGAAAGCTGATTTCTCAACAGAAAGCTGATTTCTCAGCAGAAGCTCTGCAGGCCAGAAGGGACTGGCAGGAAATATTCAAGTGATAAAAAGCAAGATTACTCTACCCAGAAAAACTATCGTTTAGATTGAAGGACAGATAAAGAGCTTCCTAAACAAGAAAAAGCTAAAGAGGTTCATCAGTATCAAGCCAGTATTACAAGAAATGTGAAAGGAACTTCTTTAAGGAAAAAAGGATAAAAAATATAAATAATAAAATGGCAACAACTGCACATCTATCAACAATTACTTTAAATGTAAATGGATTAAATGCTCCAATGAAAAGACAGAGTGTCTGAATGAATAAGAAAACAAGACCTTTACATATGTTGCCCAAAAGAGACTTACTTCATGTTGAAAGACACACACAGAATGAAAGTAAAGGGATAAAAAAATATTTCATGAAAATGGAAACAAACAAACAAAAATAACTGCTGGGGTAGCAATATTTATACCAAACAAAATAGACTTTAAAACAAAGCCTATAGCAAGAGACAAAACTGGACCCACTAATCCCACTTCTGGGGATTTAACCTAAGAAACCCAAAACACTACTTCAGAGAGACATGTGCATCCATATGCTCATTGCAGCATTATTTACAATAGCCAAAATATGGAAGCGACCTGGGTGTCCATCAATGGAGGCATAGATAAAGAAGAGGTGGTACATATATAAACCAAAATATTACTCAGCCATAAAAAAAAGAATAAAATCTTGCCATCTGCAACAACATGGATGGGCCTAGAGGGTTTATGCTAACTGGAGTAAGTTATAGAAAGACAAACGCCATATGATTTCACTATACGTGGAATTTAAAGAACAAAATAAACAAGCAGAACAGAAACAAACTCACAGATACAGAGAACATTTTGAGGGTTGCCAGATGGGAGGGTGTTGGACGGATGGGTGAACAAAGGGAAGGGATTAAGAAGTCCAAATTGGTAGTTACAAAATGGTCATGGGGATGTTAAGTATCGCATAAGGAATATAGACAATAATATTGTAATAACTATGTATGGTATCAGATGGATACTAGATTTATCGGTGTTATCACTTTGTAAGTTATACAAATGTGTAATCACTACGTTGTACACCTGAAACTAATATAAAATTGTATGTCAATTGTAATCGAAAAATAAAAATTATTTAAAAACAGATATTACTGTTCATATATATACAATCACAAATATACAAACATAAATTTGATACCTTCCTAAGACTGAGATCTCATATAAGTTTAGGGTTGAGATAAAAATCAAAACTGCATACAAATAAATTTTTTAAAGAATTCATATCATTCAGCCATAAAAAGGAATGAATTATTAATACATGTCACCATTTATATGAATCTTAGACAATTACACTGATTGAAAATAGCCAGTCCTAAAAGGTACCATACTATATGATTCTGTTTATATGACATTCTTGAAATGACAAAATTATGTGGATAGAGAACAGATTGAATTGTAGTGGTGAATACAGGAATCTACATAGTAGATAGAACTAAATATACACACATGAATATAAGTAAAATTGGAAAATCAGAAAAATATCTAGATAATGTTGTGAGACAAAAGTTCCATATATGGCCTAAAGCTGTAATATTGATTTGCTTTACTCTATCCTGGCTTCCCATAACCTTGAAGGCTGCTCTTAGAGGCTTTGATTTGCAAAGCCAAAGTCATAAATATGAAAAAAAAAATGCTTACTATACAAAAGAATCAAGGGTAAGAGGCAGAAATTCACCTCCAATATAAGGAAACACACACACACACACACACACACGCGCGCGCGCGTGCACACATGCATCCAGCCAATATCCATTGAGCACTACACCATCTGCCAGACACTGCATAGCAGTTCACATTTACTTCCAGTTCTAGCACTGTCACCTACCACATAACACCCTCATCAGGCATTTAATTTTTTTTCTTTATCTATATAGCAAGGTGTAGATTGTGATGGGTAGAGTAAAAGTAAAGTCCCTTACGAATCTAACAGTATATTTTTAAATTTAACATACTTTATCTGGGAACCCTCAGATAAATGTGACTATATTCTATGTGATAGATAAATTTCTAATTTACTATACAACTGATAGAATTGTGGTCAGTGAATAACTAATTTGTGCTTGACCAATCAATTAGCACTGGAGATCATGAACCCACAAGAGAAAAGCCCTTTGTAATTTTCCTTAGGTGAGGCAGTTTGGCTTCCTTCCTCCTCACTATCTTCTTTCTGACTGGCAGAGCCAGTGAAAATTTTCTTCTGTATAGTTTTTGAAAGAGCACAACCATGCTGTGGAGTTGGATCAGAAAGAAACTATGGAAACTTCCATTCTCTGACCTCTTGCCTGGTGGAGGGACAACAGAAGCAACAGCAGGTACATCTGAAGGGCCTCTGCATTGTCATTATTTCTCGGCCCATATAGTCCGTGACCCGTAGGACGAAGGGCCTTAGTGTCCGATAAGCATTCCTGGTAAAGTCATCTGTGTCTTCAGTTACAATGTAAACCATCTGGTCCAGGTTGTTTTTAATATCATACTTATTATTAGTTTCAAAATGTGTCATCACTAAAAATAAAATGAGAAAGCCATCTTAAATTAGAAGTAGTTAAAATGGGCCTTGAGAAGGGGAATAAGAGGTACAAACCTCCAGTTATTAAAAACAAAAAAAGTCATGGGGATGTAATGTACATCATAGGAAAAATAGTCAATATTATTGTAATAACTTTGTATGGTGACAGATGGTTACTAGTCATTCGGGTGAGCACACTATAGGGAATATAAATGTCAAATCATTATGCTGTATACCAGCAACTAATATAATATTGTATGTCAATTATAATAAAACTTTTTTAAGTCCTTTTAAAGGCTTAAAGCAAAATGGCTTTTTAAAAACTGTGATTTCTTTTCTTATTTCCAAAACAGGGAGCTGGACTAGAGCTCAGCAGATTTAGATTCTGCTTCCACCTCTGTCACTGATTTGACGACTTTGGTGCCCCTGGATAACTAATTTTGACCCTTGGCTCCTTTTTCTCATCCACAAAAAGTTAATACGGAGCAGTTGGGATGGGTGAAAGGTAGGACGGCTGACAAGATAAAATATAAATCCTTTTCAAGTCTAAGAACTTATATATAATGTATAAATAGGTAAAATTATATAAAATAATTCCCTTTCTTATTTTCTTGAAAAGAGGATATCCTGTTTTGTCCCGAATCACTAAAAAGTGATCAATATAAATAAATAAGGAACTAGATATTGGATAATGCAAATTTCCACCTTATTCAAATACTGCTGAATACTGCTGGGAATTATACATACTTTCCAGGGGCTCAAAATGCTGAAGAACGTGTATGTTGTCCAACTGTTGGGAGAGAACAAAGCAATTAGAGATAGAAATGACAGAATTAAATCAAATTGGCATTAGAAAAGAAACTGATGAGCTAGGTATTAAAATGTATCAACTGAAATCAAAATATCCTTTTGAAACTGAATGGAATATAATTTTTTTTTTATTTTACCAAAAATACCAATTTGAAATCAAGTGAAATTAGCCTATCTGCACCTGACTAGATGGTTATTAGTAGAGCTGTCTGGATAGGAAAACACTTTTTCATAGTTCTACTATAAAAGATTGAAACATTTATCTAAAATATCAGAAAATCGTTTAGTAACAGCATCTAGAAGAAGCTGGGTTAACATAGGTTATTTCTACTTAGTCCCTACTCACTGGTCTCTGACATGTCACCCACAGACTGGAGTTGCTCAGGAAGTTCAGGACAAATTAACACTGTCATAAAGCAATTTTCTCAGTGGCTTAGGGGAAGTGAATCAGCTAGAGTGTCCAATTTTATATTATTTGCCAGATACTTCTAAGAGATTAACATATCAACTTCTACTTACTTGAGCTACTAAAGGCCATGGCCTTCCCTAGGTGCACCCTTCAATAAAGGGAGGGTCTGAGAGGGCAGGAAGCATGTGAATAGGATTAAGACAAAGGACAGGAAACTTTCTGAGGTGGGATACCTTGAAACCGGAGGTTGAGAATATCATTAAATAAACTTTTACCTTAACTTTATTTAGGAATCACTCTAAAGAGAGACAGTTTAATGGACCCATTATCTGTTATACTTGAGAACATTCAAGCAGAAGAGAAAAAAAACCCCTGAGCCCGGAACACTGCCTGAAATGCTATATTTCACTAAATATTTGTTGAATACATTAATTAATGAAAAACACACAAATATGATAATAAAATTTCAAATAACTACACATGAATGTTTTGTGATTTGATTGCTTACTGTAGGGTACCAAGAGTACACACTCCTTCATTAAAACCTTTTTCTTGTATGAAAACACAATCAGGTGAGGGAGTCTAAACAAGTCTTAAAAAATATCAAAAGTGGCCACTGAAAAAAAAAACAATCGAGAATGTTAAAATTTAGAACTGAGAAGTAAAAATATTCCCTGCTTGGTAAAAGAATCCATTGCTGAGCAAAATATTCTAAAGAAATAATGCCCATTTATGTAGAAGTTTGCCGACTAATATTATGGCTGTTAAGGAGCAGCTCTCTAACTAGTGGAGTTACTGGACAAGCCAGTACTCTATAAATAATAAAATCTTACTACTTTGGATATTACAGAATCTTGACAGTCCTGACAAAGATTTATGTAATCTGCACATGAGATTACAAAAAAACTAGAATAAAGAATATGATAAAGGACATAACTGGCTCTGTGTCTTTTGCTCACATACAAGGTGTTCCAACTAATAACATCCACATAGTTATCATCCATTGGATGGGCCATGTGTGCCAAAAATATTAGGCACATTACAAACCTTATTCAAGGTTGTAGACTGAGGAAGGAGTAGAGTTTGGGATTAAAAACCAGGTTTGTTGGGCTCCAAACCTGTTTTGTTTCTTTTTCATTTTTTTAAACTCAAAACATTCCTGAAAGGGAAAGAATTCCAGAAATATGTTAAAGTAACTTCTGTCAGAGTAATAGAAGAAATTGAGAAAATTTTTTAACATTTAAATGAATAATATTAAAGCTATTCACTAAAAAAAAAAATGACTCAAGATCTTGGGTTTCCCAAAACGATTTGTTATTTATCACTGAGTATAAAAAATTTTCTAAACTTCATTAACTTATAAAGATTTTATAAGCTTCTAAAATAATATAGTTTACTTGAGCACTTTACATGAATGGCTGGCATTACATTTTGTTAATATGTCACTAAAACAAAATTTTGGGCTCATGTAAAATCCAGATTTTCCTGATCCAACTGTATTGACTTTCAAATATGAACACTATAACATTGTACCAATGGTTTTCAATGCAGATTAATAGGGTCTCTATCAGTACATAAAATTGAAGAGAAACATGTCAACTCCAAGGAATACTTGCTTGACTATACTGAAAACACATATATTGGCAAGTCCCTATTGTAATGTATTTCAACACTTCCTCTTTCGAGTATTTCCAATACTAGCTTTATCTTCTTTTCATTAAGCAATCTTTCTGAGTTTCTGACACAGGTTTTTAAACAATACTATTGGCATATCAACTTGGCATAATGTCCCAGTTTCTAAGCTGGGTGTTCTGGGAGCTCCAGAATGTCTATATTGATATAAATTAGGAAGTCACTGTGTTGTGGCAAGGGGTTCTCTGGAACTTAGTCTGGAGCAATACTTAGTAGGTCTCCTATTTTTATTTACAGTACATGTTTTGGAGGGTGACAGGCATGGATGATAAAAGCTATAGGTGATGAGAAAGGGCCATGGGCTAAGGCACTCAGTAATTCGCTCACTGTCCATTCTTCCGTTCTTTTTTATGTTACTTTTCTTGATGTTAACTCTACTTTTAAGCAAATGGCACCCCAATTAGAATCTTTCATAGTTTTTCTTACATTCATATTCCTATTTTTTAAACTGCCTTCAACAGGACATCCTGAATGTTTTAAAATTCAACATACATCCTTTACGAAAACCATACTCATCTCACCAAAAACATGCCTATACTCTTTGATCTCCCTTCACATTTCTGAAATTAGCACCGTCACTCCTACAGTCTCATAAACTAGACACCATCACTTTATCGACTCAATCCAGCTTTTTATCTCTTGTTGGATCCTCAATCACATTTCACTAGAAAATATGAATTGGATTTGTGTGGAGTACCTGGGTTAAGTATTCCAGACCAGGAGGGCAGTCCGGCATAAAAGTTGGTCCTGGCATCCATGTTATTGGAGCAGACTGATTTGGCACTGGGTATTTGCCAGGCTGGTACTGGATAGGATGGGTACCACCAGTTGGCTGGCACAAGGGGAAGGTACTGGGCTGCTGTGGACTATAGTATCCCATAGGCAAGCCTCCTGGATATCCTGCAGGTGGAAGGACAGCTGCTCCAGGGGGTCCTGTGTTCAAAAACAAAGTGTTATACATTATTAATACTACAATATGCTAAGTGAAAGAAACCAGATTTTTTTTTACATGAAGTTAGCATGACTTTTTACACGAAGATGATATAGAGCACATGGCATCCACTTAAAAATAACGAGATGTTCCAATTCTGAGTGTGTACCATGTATCAACAATGTACTGACCATATTACATATCAACTCATTTAGTCTTCTTAAACTTTATGAGATAATTATTCCTATTTCAGAGCTGACGAAATAAGGTTTGGAACATCAAGTAACATGTTCTCTATGCATTAGGTTCCTCCTCTGAAAATATAACATACCCACTTCATTAGGTTGTAGTGGAATTAGCACAGGGTTAACACACCATTAGCACTGTAAATTTTTGTTGTTTATTATTATTGTTTAAGGTCACAAAGGTAGTAAGGTCTACTTAACTTCAAAAGAGTGCTTTTAATGACTGCTATCCAATTTCAGAACAGTTTCATCCCCCATACCCATTAGCACTCATTCCTCATCTCCCTTCTCCAGCCCCTGGAAACAAATGTCTCTACAGATTTGCCTAATCTGGATATTTTAAATAAGTGAAATCATATAATATGAAGCCTTTGTGTCTGGTTTCTTTCACTTAGCATGTTTTCAAGGTTCATCCATGTCATAGCATGTATTAGTACTTCATTCCTTATTATGGCCAACTAATACTCCATTGTATGAATGTATCACATTTTAAGTGTCCATTAATCAGTTGATGGACATTTGGATTATTACTTTCTGGCTATTACAAATAACACTGCAGTGAACACTGGTGTGCATATATATTTTCAATTTTCTTAACTATACACCTAGGAGTGGAATTGACTGGGGCATGTGGTTAACTCCATGTTCAACTTTCTGCAGATTTGCCAAACTATTTTCCAAAGCGGCTTCACCATTTTATACTCCCACCAGAAGTGTATAAAGGTTCTAATTTCTCCACATCCTCATCAATACTTGTTATTGTCTTTTATTTTAGTTACTTTACTGAGTGTGAAGTGGTATTTTATTACAGTTTGAATTTGCATTTTCCTGATGACTAATGACATTGAGCATCATTTCATGTACTTTTGGACATTTGTATATCTTCTTTGAAGACATGTCTATTCAAATCCTTAGTCCACTTTAAAACTGGATCATTTGTCTTTTTCTTGTTGCATTGTAAGTGCTATTTATATACTTAGGATAAAAATTTCTCGCCAGATTATTTACAAATATATTCTCATTCAGTTGATTCTTTATTTTCTTTGTAGCATTCTTTGACACAAAAGTTTTTAATTTTTATTAAGTTCAATTTATCTATTTTTCTTTGGTTGATTGTGCTTTAGGTCTCATATCTAAGAAATCACTGCTTCATCCAAGGTTATACGTATACCTATATTTTATTCTGTAAATTTTACAGTTATCACTCTTACATGCAGGTTTTGACCCATTTTTAGTTTATTTTTGTATACGGTGTAATATGTATTGAAACTCATTCTTTTGAATATAATCAGTTATCTCAGTACTATTTTTTTAAAAAGACTATTCTCTCCCTAATGAATTGTTTTAGCACCTTTGTCAAAATTCAATTGGTCATAGACATTTGGGTTTATTTCCAGCCTCTGAATTCTATCCTATTGATCTACATGCCAGTCTTCATGCCAGTACTATATGGCCTTTTTCTTTTCTTTTTTTTTTTTGGCAGAATTTTATGGTTTATTAACAGAAACACAATGTGCACACAAGCTATTCATTTTCTTTGCTGCGCAGCTTGGCATTGGAATTGCTAACTCTGATGGTCAGCTGGGCTGCTCGTTCCACAATGGCTTTATGGTTCTTTGAGGAGATGTTGTGAGCAATCTCAGCACAGTAAGATTTGTTGCACATCAGCAGCACTTCAAGCTCCCTGACATTGTGGACCAGGAACATCCGAAATCCACTGGGCAGCATGTCCTTTGTTTTCTTGTCACTCCTATAACCAATGTTAGGCATTAAGTCATGGCCCTGGAATCTTCTATATACCCTACTGTCAATGTTCCTGAGTTTCCTCCAGTTACTCTTAATTTTGACATATTGGCCTGACTGGTGCCAGATAAACTTCTTGGTCCTCTTTTTGATGACCTTGGGCTTCACAAAAGTTCTGAGGGAGGCCATGATACAGAATAGGAGATGGCTGCCACCTCCATTGTCAGTGCCAAAGAAGAGAGTACTGTAAGGTTTTGGCTACTCTAGCTTTGTAGTAAGTTTGGAAATTGGGAAGTATGAATCTTCCAAATTTTCCCCCTTCTTAAGATTGTTTGGGCTATTCCAAGTCCTTTGCATTCCCACACATATTTGAAGATTAGCTTGCCAATTTTATTTTTCAAAAAAAGCATACTGGTAAATTAATAATTGTGTCAAAGCTGCAGACCAATTTGGGGGTATTGCCATCTAACAATATTTACTTTTCAAACCTATGAACATGGGATATCTTTCCATTTATTTAAGTCTTAATTCCTTTCAACAATAGTTTGTTTTCAGCATACATGTTTTTACACTTCTTTTATTACATTTATGCTAAGTATTTTATTCTTTTTTGATTTTATTATATGTAGAATTGTACTATTACTTTCTTTTGGATTGTTCATTTCTGGTGTATATATATATACCATTAGATTTTTGTATATTGATATTGTACCCTACTACACTGCTGAACTCATTTATTAATGTAGCTATGTGTGTATATGTGTGTATTCCTTAGGACTTTCTATATAAGATCATCTCATCTGCAGATATAGTTTTGCTTGTTTTTCCAATTTGAATAACTTTTATTTATTTTTCCTTACCTAATTACCCTGGCTAGAACCTCTAGTACAATGTAATGTCACATACCTGTATAGAGCAGGGACTGATATCTCCTGAAAAATGTGATAGTTCCATTAGTAACTGTTCTTTGAAAAGATTACTACAGCAGAATGAAGAATACTTGAGAGAGTGGAATAAGATGGAGAATATACTCTCTCGGAGAACCCACAAAAATGGGTTTTGGATACCATGAAGATCTGGAAGAAACACCTATTAGAGGAAGCTAGGCTGACTATGAAAAAAAAAAGATAATAGCTAATACTTGCTGAGTTCCTTTTATGTTCTAGGTACTATTATAACTACTTTACAAGTATTAAATCTTGTCATTATTAAATCAACCCTATGTGGTAGGTACTATTATTATCCTTAATTTATAGAGGAGGAAACTGAAGCATAAAGAGGTTAAGTAACGTGATGAAGGGTCCATAGTTAGTATGTGGCAGAGTCAGAATTAATAATCAAATATTCTGACTATAGAGGTACCATTAACTAAATTATGATAATACTACCCCCTAGATCAGAGACTAGGAAGAGTAACTTGGAAAATGGGATGCTACATGATCCTCGAGGGTCTAGAATCATAGACTGGAAGAACAACTGTAGCTAGCAGCTATTTTCAAGTCCTTAAATCCTTAGGTTCTGCACACCCTCCCATCGCCCTTGGGACATCACAGTACAGAAAAAAACAGATTAGCCAACCCAAAGTTGGTCTCAGGACAGTAAGAGGCGACCAGCGTAGAGGCGAAGCAGTGGTCTGAAGTCAGCCAATGCTAAGAAAGCCAGCCACCACCAGGAAGGGACACTGCCTGAGAAGTTCTTTGGGATGAGAAATAAAACAAAGACGGCAACCTCAGTAAGGTAAATTAGAGAGAGGCTCAGATTCCTCTTGGGCATTAAAGGGAAGAGTGGCTTTTGAAGCTGATAAAGTCTGGGACATTTTGGTTACTCATAAAAATACCACTCATGAAAGTCATGAATTGAAAAACGATTTCTCCTAATACTATTTGAGAACAAGGCCATGAAATGAAACAACATTCCTTAATCTAAGAAACATTCCTCAAACCCATTTCAAGGACTAGCTGCCGTGCTTGCTGCTAGGGACAGGAGGATATACAAAGACATGCTGTCTTCAAGGACATCCCACTCTATAGAGAATACACAGATTTATAACAAAAAATGAGTGGTCACCATGAAGTGAGAATCTGGTATAATCAGAGGTAGCTGCATAGTGTGTGAAGGGATTACGGAGGAGGGGCACCTGACCTAGGCAGAAGAGGTATCTTATTTTTTAAGTGCTGACACATTAGACCTAGCCAGCAACTCCACGATGGGCAAGGGTTTTACAGGGAGAATATGTACACAATGAGCAGTTGCACAGGGGATCTCAGTACAGCAGGAGTAAAGGGCATGTATGGAGATTGAGCAGATTAGGCCAGAAAGAAAGGTGGGGAGGGAATAAAAATTATAAAAGATCTATATTCTGTGCAAAGAACTTGAACTTTTTTGAATTTTATGCTGATAAAATGGAAAGTGGAGTGATTAGTTGTATATTTAGAGCCTTTATGAGTAAGAAGGTTAGAGTAGTTAAAGGTGCTTACAGGAGTCCAGAAGGAAGTCAAGAAAGTTTGATCGTGATGAAAAGACCAGAGAGTGGAAAAATAAGGACATTTAAGAACAGTATTGTCTTGGTAATAGATTGAAAGTGAGAAAAGATTCTTGAGGTCCTGACTCAAGTATAGATAAAGAATAGAGGGTGTGTGTTCAGGGGCAAGATACCAAAGCTGGATTGAGAATCATTGAGTTTGAGACTCAGGGTCATCCAGGGGAAGTGGTCTATAGGCCATTGGAAATGCAAGTGTTGAGCAAAGAGACTGATGCGGTGAGAAGGAATTCGTAAGTAGTTAAAGGAAAATGAAACCATGGATATTACCATGGTTTCAATAGATTGAAAGTGAGAAAAGATTCTCGAGGTCCTGACTTGGGTCCCTACAGGTCTCAAGTATAGATAAAGAATAGAGGGTGAAGACTTAGGAGAGAGGGTAAAGGATAGGTGAATGGAAGAGGTGACAGAGAGCAGGGCTGGGAAGGACAAGGGAGTGCACCAAGGAACTCTAGAGAATACCAGTTTTTAAGGGTAGGGAACAGAGATGAGTCAGGAGAGACTAAAGGAAAAATGGTAACTAGAAACAATGTCAAATTAGAGCTAAATGAGATTTAAAAAAGATCTAATGTGTTAGGAAAAAATGAAAGAAATTACATGTTTCAGTCTGTCATGAATTGTCTTTCATTCCTGTAAGAACTGTGTTTAAGGGTACTCAACTTGGACTAGAAATTAGATATTCCTCCTTGCTATTTTAGAACTGTTAACTAAAAACAATGCAACTAAAAGTCATATAAACTATCTTTTTTTTTTTAGGCAAAGCAACACTTGGTTGACCTCACAGATTGCAAGGACCTTGTCAGCTTACACTCTCTTATTTTTTTAATTTTTACGCCTACAGCACCTCATCTTCCTAGTAGTTCCGCATCCAAGTACTAACCAGGCCCAACCCTGCTAAGCTTCCAAGATCAGACGAGATTGGGCTTGTTCAGGGTAGCAGGGCTGTAGATGTATTAACTATCTTAAGAATACTAATTGTTATAACATTTCAATGAGTTGATAATTAATTCTTGTGATATTAACCATGTTATTATAACATAAAAGTATCTCATATAATAAAATTTGAGGATCACTAAATCATAAAGAAAATTATAATTTAGATTATGAGGCTTTTCAGTTTAAAGATTATGTTTCTAAGAAAAATTACATACGAATTTATGTAATCAATTGATTTTAGTATAAGTTTGTATTGTTCAGAGATGTTATGAGAAGTACAAGAAAAACTATGACAAATTTTGTGGGGAAAACCAACATATTATACTCCCTTTTGAGTTTTAAAATGTCATTAAGGGTTGTAATTAATTCTGCAGGAAAACAAAACAAAACATGTTTAACTTTGTGTAACTATAGTGTGCCACACTGTTTAAAAAAAAGAAGTCTGTGATGAAGCACTGTCCTGCTAATACTGGTGTGAGAAATACCACCTCATGGAATTTGTGTTTTCTTTATTACTGTGAACATTATCATCCTTTTTTTATTTCAAGAAATTACATTAATTTCTCTTTAAACAGACTATATATGACAAAGGTTTCTTTATTAACTTTTTTTAAAAACATATTTGGGACAAAATTATTTTCAGGATGGACATATATCCATTATATGTTCAAGAATAACATATACTATAATGCAAATAGAAATTATATAACTGAATTTTAAAAAATTCATTAAAGCCAAATATTTCCAGTATTTCGATCTCCTTACTGTGAATCACAAGGACATCATCTGTGTCACCGTAAGAAAGTATAAAGTTCAGCCACTAGATGGCGATCACAGTAAAATTTTGCTACTATTTCATAACAAAATTCATTGTTGTACACTCAGCACCATAATATTTTCCAACTTATCTAGTCATTTAATTTGAAGGATGTCTCTCACTCTCTTTTTGATAAATAGAGGAATAGACAGACACTCTGAGATGAGCAGAATGTGATTTAAAACCAGCGTTTACTTCTCAGAAATTGTGGAGCTTCTGTTCTACTGGAATCTAGGTACTTGGATAGAAAGTGATCGGTGAAAATAAGCTAGATGATGTAGATCATGTTAATAGTCACTGAAATAAAATATAGAGAAATGGTCGGATACAGAAGAATTATAATTTAAGATTGTCAAAACCTTGGATTTAGTGAGGGTAAGCCATTAATGAGGGGTTACACTTGATCAGATATATACAACATGCATATGCATGAGTGGAAGGGGAAAATAAAGCCCTATTGTTTTCAAAAAACATTGCAGGAACAAAGGCCACCTGAGCACCGTGGATCATATGTCTGGGGCCGAAACAACATATGTGCATCATCCTATGGATATTGGGGTTCTTCTGTCCTTTCATGGCCTAATTCAATGGTTTCTACCTCGAAATATATACAAATTTATATTTAAAGAAATATTGCTAGAACTTTATCATTTCCTAAGTCATTAAAATGTACTTAAAATACAATCCTGATTAAAACTATTCCTTTAGCCAAAAATATATTTTTAATTTAAAAAATTTTACACGTTGCAAAATTACTTCTTAAAAACACTATAATAGCTCAAATTTCCACTAGCAGTATGAGTATCCATTTTTCCTGAACCATCACCACCAGCAGTGCATGTAGACTTATTAAAGTATCTGGAGAATTACAAGTTCCTTAATTAGCAGTCAAGGTCATTCGCTTTCATTCTCTTGCCATTTATCTCATGCTTGCTTCATACCAGGCCTATATGACCTGTGCTTTAGGACATATTGTTCTCTATGCCCAGAGATAGTTGCTTCTTGCTTTCGTCTGACTGAGAAATTACTTATCGTGCCAGGAAAACATGACTTCCTCAGTTAGGGCTACCCTTAGTCCTTAGTAGAGTCAGTATTATCTTCTGTGCCCCTACAAAGTCCTCTTCATATACCCATAATTGAGCAAGGAGAATGTTATCAATGTTTGTACAGCCTCCTTCCTCAGTAACCTATAAATCCTATGAAGACAAGACAGGAATATGTTCTAATTCACATCTAGTAAACTACTTATGCCCTATAGGTATTCAATATTTATTGAATTACTCCATTAATAAGTTAATTAACTTGAAAAGCAATCTTGTGATGTCAGAAACATGGCAGAGAGCTGTCCCCAAATCTCTCCCATTGAAACAACAATAAGATGAACATCCAAAACTCAACAAAAAACAACCAATTTGCACACCAGCAAGTCTGAGCGTGGGATACGCACAAAGAGCTACCAAAGGTCAGAATCCCAGGAGTTGAGAGGTTGACTGGGAGAACAAATAAGCCAGAGCTACCTGCAGGATGAGGAGGAGAGGAGAACGTGCAGTGGGTTCTCTGAACAACCCTTACTGGGAGAGCTGTGAGCTCCACATAGCGGCAGTATCCAGGGATTAGAACAGAAAGCAGAGAGGTGGGGACAGCAGAGAAGTAGAGATGGCAGAGAAGCAACAGCTGCTTATTAACAGACTGCAAAATGCGAGTCTGAGCTGCAGCCCCTAACCTCCAAAGAAGAGGGCCTATCCCCCCATATCCTCCAAGACCGAACATCATGGAGCCCCAGGAGAATCTGAGCAAATGCTACCGAAACTGTCGCTAACACTGACAGGGACTGAGACTGAGGGTAGTGAGCGTGATTCAAAATCTATAAGGAAACAAAAGGCATTATAAATAAGACTTTATATGATGCAGGGATCCAAGAAACTTAGATGCCACCTATTGGAAAACAAAGGAAAAACGCCTTAGTTGCAACAGGCTAAAGAGAGATCTTTATATAAAAAATCTTTCTGGAAAAAAATAGCAGAATACACTTCCATTAATGCCCAGGAGGAGAAATAGTCCATTAAACACCACGAACAACCAAAGTGACAAGTCATCTCAGAAAAGAAGAGAAAAATCTTAGAAAATAAGCTTAAAAACACAAAAATATGCAACTTAAGAGACAGAGAATTCAGGATGATACTTCTGAAAAAACACAATTAGATCCAAACAATTCATATCAACAATTTCAGGAATTGAAAAAAACAAGTAGATGAGCAGAATGAGTTCTTAAGCAAAGAGACTGAAACCCTCAAAAAGAATGAAATACAACTTCTGGAGATGAAGAACACACTGCAAGGTTGAAAAATGAAATAACAAGTTTGGGAAACAGAGTCAACCAAATGGAGGAAAGGATCAGTGATATCGAAGACAGAAATCTAGAAATAAATCAGAGGGAAGAATATAGAAACCAAAAAAAGAAAAAGAATGAAAGAGAAATACAAGAACTAGCTGGCACCATCAGGAGAGGAAACAAGAATAATGGGCATTCTCAAAGAGGAGGAAAAGGTGCAGGGGTTAGAAAGGGGTTCAGACAAATAGTTGATGAGAATTTCCCAAATCTAAGGAATGAGATGGAACTTGGAATTCAAGAAGTCAAAAGAACATCTAATTATCTTGACCCAAAAAGGCCTTCTCCAAGACACACTATTAAAATTACCAAAAATCAACGATAAAGACAGAATTCTCAGAGCAGCCAGGGAAAAGAAGAAGGTAACCTATAAAGAAAACCTATTAAATTATTGTCAGACTTCTCGGCATAAACCTTACAAGCCAGAAAGAAGTGGAATCAAATATTCAAATTATTAAGTGAAAGGAACTACAAGCCCAGAATAATGGATCCAGCTAAACTCTCCTATATATATAAAGAAGAAATAGAGACCTTTTCAGACATACAAAAATTGAGGGAATTCTCCACTATGAAGCCTGCATTACAGGACATACTGAAAGAGGTCAACTCACCTAAAACAAAATGACAAAAAAAAAATACATAACTATGAGTAAGACGAATAGCAGGCAGATAGAAGCAGAGGAGTGCAACCATTACTAAGCTTAAACAGTAGGAAGAAATTTGCTATAGCAAGATAGTAATGAACATTCAGCATACATAGGGACAAATTGAGACAACAATGACAGAAAAGGGGAGGATTCAAAGATACAAAATCGCAAAGGGAAATGCAGATAAGGCACACGCAGAAGAATGGACTACTATATATATAAAACTATCCTCTACCAATTTATAATGGTAACCACATGCCAAAGAGTCAGAACTGAAGTATAAAAATAAAACAAGAAGAACTAGAGGGAAAATTCACAACACCCAACCAAAATAAAACAAAACAAAACTAAACTAAACTAAACAAAAACAAAAACAGACAGACAAGGACAAGAAACAATGGAAACACTGAGCTTCCAGGAAGCAAAAGATAAAATGGCTATAGGAAAACTTCATATTTCAATAATTGCCCTCAATGTAAATGGACTGAACTCACCAATGAAAAGGCACAGAGTTGCAGAATGAATCAAAAAACAAAATCCAACCATACACTGCCTCCAGAAGACACATCTCAGCTCAAAGATAACTTTGTACTCAAAAGTGATAGGATAGAAAATAATATTTCAAGCAAACGGCATTCATAGAAAGCGGGAGTAGCATTACTAATATTGGATGAAATAAACTTCAAAATAAAAAAGGTAAAAAAAGATACTGAGGGACACTTGATAATAATGAAGTGTCATGTCAAGTAGACATAACACTTATTAATATCTATGCTTCCTATCAGGGAGCCCTAAAATATATGAAGCAATTACTAACAGAACTAAAGGGAGAAACAGACCAATCACTATCATAGCAGGGGACGTAAATACCCCCCTGGCGGATATGGACAGATCATCCAAACAGAAAATCAATAAGGAAATAACGTCCTTAAATGACACATTAGACCAACTGGATATAATTAACATTTACAGAGCCTTTCATCCCCAAACAGCTGCCTATACATTCTTCTCTAGTGCACATGGTACATTTTCAAGTATTGACCACATACTGAGACATAGAGATAGCCTCATCAAATATGAGGGTTAAAATCATACCAACCATATTCTCTGATCATAATGCTTTGAAGCTGGAAATCAACCGTAAAAAGAAAGTGAGAAGAACCACAAATGCATGGACATTAAACAACATGCTACTGAAGAATGACTGAGTCAAAGAAGAAATAAAAAGAGAGATCAGGAGATACACAGAAACAAATGATAATGATAGTACAACATATCAAAACTTTGGGACACAGCAAAAGCAGCCGTAAGAGGAAAGTTCATATCATTATAGGCCTATCTCAAAAAACAAGAGGAAACCCAAATAAACGACCTAACGCTTCATCTTAAACTAGAAAAGGAAGAACAAATAAAGTCTAAAGTCAGCAAAAGGAAAGAAATAATCAAATTAGAGCAGAATTAAATAAAATTGAAAACAAAAAAAAAGAATAGAAAAACGTAAATGCAACAAAGAGCTGGTTTTTGATAAGGTTAATAAAATTGACAAACCAATGGCTAAACTCACTAAAGAAAAAGGAGAAAGAACACGAATAAACAAAATCAGGGATGAAAGAGGATAAATTACAACAGACACCGCAGAAATACAAAGGATCATACAAGAAATACTATGAAAAAGTATATAACACCAATTATAATAACCTAGAAGAAATGGACAGGTACTTAGAAAGATAAAAACTTCCCAGAATGAATCAAGAAGAACTAGAAAATATAAATAGACAGATTAGCAGTATGGAATTTGAAACAACCACCAAAAACCTACCAAAAAGTAAAAGTCCAGGGCAAGATAGCTTCACTAGTGAATTCTACCAATCATTGAAAGATTTAATACCCATTCTTCCCAAAATCTTCCAAAAAATCGAGGAGGAGGCAATACTTCCCAATTCATTTTATGAGGCTAATATTATTCTGATATCAAAACCTGGTAAAGATATCACAAAAAAAGAAAACTACAGACCAATATCTCTCACGAACACAGATGCAAAAAAACTAAATAAGGTACTAACAAACCAAATACAGCAACATATTAAAAAGATTATACACCATGACCAAGCAGGATTCATCCTTGGGGCACAGAGATGGTCCAATACATTCAAATCAATTAATGTGATACACCACATAAACAAATTAAAAAATAAGAATCATATGATCATATCAATAGATGCAGAAAAAACCTTTGACAAGATACAGCATCCATTTATGATCAAAACACTTAACAAAATCGGTATAGAAGAAAAGTACCTTAACATAATAAAGGCCACATATGACAAACCCTCAGCCAACATTATATTGAATGGTGAAAAACTAAAAACCTTTCCTTTAAGATCAGGAACAAGACAAGGCTGTCCACTGATGCCACTGTTATTCATTGTTATTCATATAACATTGGAAGTCCTGGCGACTGCAATCAGACAAGAGAAATATATCAAAAGCATCCAAATCGGAAATGAACTCAAACTGTCACTATATGTGGATGACATGATTCTCTATATAGAAAACCCTAAGGAACACTACTAGAAACAATAATCAAATACAGTAAAGTTTCTGGATACAAAATCAATGTTAAAAAATCCATAGTGTTCCTATACTATAATAATGAAGCGTCAGAAAAAGAAGTGGAAAAAATAATTCCTTTTGCAAATGCAACAAAAAGAATAAATTATCTAGGAATAAATCTAACAAAACATGTGAAGGACCTATATGATGAAAACTATAAAACCCTATAAAAGAAATTGAAGAAGATACAAAGAAATGGAAAGATATTATGTGTTCTTGGATTGGAAGAATCAAAAGAGTAAAATGACTTTATTACCTAAAGCATTATACAGATTTAATGCAATCCCCATCAAAATCTCATCAGTATTTTTTAAAGAAATAGAACAAAAAATCATCAGATTTGTATGGAAACACAAAAGACCCCAAATCGCCAAAGCCATCCTGAGAAAAAAGAACGAGGCTGGAGGCATCGGTCTGCCTGATTGCAAATTATACTGCAAAGTGACAATAATCAAAAAGGCATGGTATTGGCAGAAAAAACAGACACACAGACCAGTGGGAAAGAATCAAGAGTCCATAAGTAAACCCAGGTTTGTATGGGCAAATAATTTTCAACAAAAGAGCCAAAAATATACAGTGGAGAAAGGAAAGCCTCTTCAATAATCGGTGCTGGGAATACTGGAAATCCACCTGCAAAAGAATGAAAGTAGACTGCCGTCTATCACCACATACCAAAATTAACTCCTAATGGATAAAGGATCTGAATATAAGACCTGAAACAATAAGTTGCATAGAAGAGAATATAGGAACTAAACTCACACACCTTAGACTTAAAGAGAATTTTATGAATTTGACTTCAAAGGCAAAGGAAGTAAAAGCAAAAATAAATGAATGGGACTACATCAAACTAAAAAGCTTCTGCCCAGCAAAAGAAACTGGCAAAAAAGTAAAGAGACAACCATCAGAATGGGAAAATAAATTTGCAAGCAATACCTCCGATAAGGGCCTAATATTCAAAATATACCAAGAACTCATTCAACTCAGTAACAACAAGGAAACAAACAATCCAATCAAAAAATAGGCAGAGGACCTGAACTGACACTTCTGTCAAAAAGACATAAATGGTCAATAATTATACGAAAACATGTTCAACATCATTAGCTATTAGGAAAATGCAAATCAAAACCACAATGAGATATCATTTCATACCTGTTAGAATAGCTGTTATCAATAGGACAAGTAATAAATGTTGGAGAGGATGTGGAGAAAAAGGAACCTTCATACACTGCTGGTGGGACTGCAAACTGGTATAGCCACTATGGAAAACAGTATGGAGGTTCCTCAAAAAACTAAGAATTGATCCCTCTACTGGATATTTACCCCCAAAGACTTGAAAACTCATATCCGAAAAGATATTTGCACACCGATGTTCATAGCATTATTCACGTTGGCCAGGATACAAAAGTAACTGAAGCATCCTACAATAAGCGATTGGAAAAAGAAGCTGTGGTACATATATAGAATGGAATATTACTCAGCCATAAGAAGAGATGAAATGCAGCCATTTGCGACAACATGGATAGAACTCGAGATAATCATGCTAAGCGAAATAAGTCAGACAGAAAAAGTTGAAAATCACATGATATCACTTACATGTGGGATATAAACCTAAAAGCAACGAATGAACAGGACAAAAAAACAGAGCAACGAATGAACAGGACAAAAAAACAGAGACTCATGGACATGGACAATATAGAGGGGGAGATGGGAGATAGATGGGGTAAAATGGTTCAAATAATGTGTTGACAGAAAGAAATCTAACTATGGGAGGGGAACACACAATGCAATATATATGCTCCTTACTGTTAAACTGCACACCTGAAACTTACTGGATTTTGATAACCAATGTCACTTAAAAAAATAAATTTAAAAAAAAATAATAATAAAATAAATAAGGAATAAAAAGTAAAAGCAATCTTAACTATTAGTATGGTTTTCTGGATACAGGAGTAAGATTTTTTCCGACTATTAGCCTACCTGGTACAAAATGGGAATTGTAGTCAGGAGGAGCATCAGGCCTTGGATCAGGAGACTTTATCTGATTTTCTACTTCATCTGTAGGTTCCTTAGCGGCTGCGGGGGCTACATCTTTGGGGAAAGAGAGGGCATGCGATTTGCAATAGAAATGATGGTAACAGAATATAGTCATTTTTTCTTTTCAGTATGCATCAATATGAAATACACTCATATTTCTTACAAAAAGTAATTCTTTATATATATTAGACATCAACCCATTAATACATCTGATGAATTTTCAGGTTGAATATAGATTACAAAATAAAACACAGCAATTATATTGTCCTACAATCAAAGCAATGAGCTTTCATGCTAGTAGTTCAGCTGACCTGATGCTGGTTCCTACCTACATAAATTCCTTGCACAGTGCTGAAAAATTTTTTTCCTAATATATGTAAGAAGTCATATATAGAGTGAATCTGATTTTTTCATGAATCTCATTTAAAAAATGGCTATTTAAATAAATTCAAAACAAAGCACGATGAATACTAAATGGTTTAAAAACCAGTGGTGCCACACAAAGCTCAATTAGAGGTGGTTCAGTCTACATCTCCAGTGACTCATACTTCCACCTAGGTCACCACGATTGCTTCAAGGGAGGTAATGAAGTCACTTTTCATGATGTTACACCTCGTCCTCTTGAAATAAGAGAAATTTCTCCCTGGACTCATTACAAGGAAAAGTTCTGAATCTCTTAACTGACTGACTTTTATCTTATAAAAAACACAAATCCCATAAAGGTGGTTTCTCTCCTTATGTTATCTTTTGCATTGCTTGAAAATGCAAGGGCTACTTTTGAGCTTTCCTCTACGAAAGCAGGCTGTCATCGCAAGTTATTTATTACTACTACCTCTTTTTGCAGACTTACTTTCCTTACTTTGCCCAAATTTCCCCATATATGTTAGAGGTCTTTCAGTACATATGTGCCAATATAAATCTTTTTAAATGATTTCTATCGAAGATAGATAGGAATGTTCATATGCTCCAAATATTAAACATAAAAAACTTCTAAATTAAACTCCAATTTTTTAAGGATAGCAATTACGCAATTCACATTTGAAAATAAAGCATATTAAAATTTATTCACAAAAACTTACCTGACATTTTGAAGAATTCCAATTAATCCTGAAAAGTAAAACATTTTCATACATTATATACATTATATACTTACTTAGTGATACATGTAACAAGTTCTGGGATTCTTTGGCCTCCAGTTACCTTTCGTCCATCACTCATTAATTCAAGAAATATTTACTAAGCATCTATTATGTACCAGGCACTATTTTAGATGTTGAAAATATAGCAGTAAACCAGAGAGCCACTCTGCTAGATATTACATTTAAGTGGAATAAGATTTAAAAACATGTCAACGAATATTTAAGATTAAATTTAGATAGTATAGCTATGAAGTAAAGGTTTAAGAAAAGGTTTAAGAAAAACATGAATGGAAAATTCCAGAAGGGTCAGAGAAAGCCTGTCTCAGGAGGTGACCTTTGAGCTATCTGAACTATAAAAGAAGACAGTACACCAAAAACATGGGAAGAGAGTTCCAGAGAGATGGAAAAGTGAGAGTGAAGGCCCTAGGGTGACACTGAGCTTGGTATACTGAAGGAAGAGAGAGAGGTCAGGGGTGACTAGGCATGGTGAATGAAGAGATTCACCATGGTAAGGAACAGAGACAGAGGTCTGATTTTACCTAAAGGCCATGAGAAAATGGAATCTGTTGTAACTGTAGGTAGTCTTCGGAGGGCTTTAATCAGTGATCAGATCTGATTCATACTTTTATCCTGAAGGGTAAGAGTACAGGCAGAGAGCAGAGATAAGGGATAGCAGCAGTAACCCAGATGAGAGCTAATGCTGACAAGGGATAGAGAGTTAGATGTGGTCAAAGGCATGATATGATTTGGAAGCAGAACATACTGATGGACTAAGTTAAAGAGTCAAGGATAGGTCTCGGTTTTCGGCCAGGGTAACTGAGTTGATGGCAACACCATTAACTGAACTAGAGAGGAAAATGAGGAAAATGGTGGAGACTGGGGAGGGTAGAAATCAGAAGTTCAAGTCAGTACATGTTATGTTTAAGAAGAGACCACAAGAAGACATGTTAAACATTTAAGTCAATAATGTGTGTGTGTGTGAACATTATAAGACTAACACAGAAAAGTAAACTGGAAAGTGAGATGAAATTTGAAATAAGGGACAGGGGAGAAATTTCATTAATTCATTCATGAAAGAAGAAAAGAGTATCAGAGAAAGGAATTTCAATATTTCAGGCTTCTGAATTCTGGGTGATGAGAAATAACAAGAACAACATCTGTAGGACTATACTTTACTTAATGCTTATCAAATGTCAGGCAAAGAATGGAGCACTTTTTATATATTATTTCTAACTATAACAGCATTTCTCTAGTATGTAAATGGCCAACCTAGTTAAATTCAAGGACTTCTAAATCCAAAGTCCAAGTTCTTTCCAATATGTCATCCAGTTGATCAAGTACAGGATGTGTTCATTGTGTTGTTCAAGAAGAGTAGAAAGTCATCAATATGGAGTAGGTATACCAAAGAAGCATAAGAACATCATATGAGTAATCAATATACTGAGCTCAGTGAATGTCATCACGGCATACGCCAGTATGTAGACTCCCAGCTCAAATGACTGCCTGCACAAGGTGGGTCAGAATTCCACCAGTCTTGGACAACTTCCACTCACCTCTGGAACTTAGTTGTACAGTGTCCCATGTGTCTTAACAGTAAAAAGTGTTCTGAGACATACCAAAAATCCAGATCCAGTTGCAGGTCAACCAAAGGTGTTCAAGGAATCGATCCTATTCCTTTAATGATGGTAGCTTCTGTTATTTAGGAAAACAACACCTTTCCGGAATCTTAAATTGTGGATGTTCCTAGGAGCACAATCTCAAGTAACTCTTGCACATGTACACAAAGGTTATGTACAAGAATGTTCTTGACACACCGTTCATATTAAAAGAAACTAGAAACATTCCAAATGTTCATCAATGGTCTACTGGATTCTGGTATATTCATATGATAAAAAGAGTACACGGAAGGTCCTTGCTTAACTCATAGATAGGTTCTGTGACTTTAAGCCAAATGACGGACAACAAAACCAACTTTACCATAGGCCAATCAATATAAACAAGAGTTAAGTTCCTACGTACCTCATCAACATTTTAACAAAATGACATTGAACAAAAAGACCTTATCTGAGGACCTGCTCTAATGTAGTAAAAACGAAGTACAGCCAAACACAGCAATAGAGATGAATCTCAAACTTACAATACTGAAAAAAATAAAAGCAAGCCATTGGAGAATAAATATGATTCTATTTAAGAATGTTCAAAAGCAGGAAAATGACACACTTTTTTCTGATACATAAATGAGGAAAAACTTTAAAAAGTTAGGGGATAACACAAAATTTAGGGAAATGGTCACATGGAAGAGATGTATGGCAAATGTTTAGCAGTGGTCCACGAGGGGCTTAAAGTTTCTGCTAATGTTTTAGTTCTAACAGGGTGGTGGGGACAAAGATGATCAGTTATTAGTCTTTAAAAGATACATATATTTAAATATCCATTATTCATATGTATACCACTGTTTCACAATAAAAAAGAATCATTTAACGGTTCTATGTTTAGTGCAACCTTCTAACTAAATATCTATTGTTCCTTTCTGCACTAAGCCTGGGGATTAAACACTGTCAAGGAACTGTGAAGGAAGCTAATTTAAAAAGATTATTAAGTGTCCTAGTGAAAGGGGCCAAATTACCATCTATCCACCATTCATCTATCTATTCAACTATCAAGAGTGGCGAATGATACAGCATAGCACAAAAGTGACAAATTTCAACAACTGCTGAATCTAGGTGAAGGTAGATATTTGAATATTTTTATTTTCAAAATAAAAACTTCAAGGAAAGAATATAGAATTCATATACCCAAACATAATGTCTATGCCTGAAAATCTCTACTTTTATCACAGTCCTAGGTGATCCTTATGATTAGGTATGTTTGGGACTAAAATAGTATAAAGAAAAATAACAGTTCTCAATCATGTCAGGCAGAAATTAAAATTCAAATCTGATTCAAGTGATTGAATAACAACTTGAAAAAATAAACCAATCTCGAAAATTTTAAAACTATGTTTTTAAAAGGAAGTAATATCAATGAATTTAAACAAAGTAAAATACACCTACACATTGCCTTACAAACTGTAGGTGTAAAAAGAAATTTTTACTTCCCTCCTCCTTCATGCCACTAGTTCCTTTTTTCACCATGCTAAATTCTCTTCCTTTTCTTATAAAATTTTACAGTATAGTTTTATCTAAAATATGATATAAGGCAGGATAATTCCTAGTTTTACTTGCTGCAAGCCTGAATGTTTTCAGCTTAATCTTTCCTTAATATTCAGTGAATTGTTTTCAGATTTCCTAATCACTCATCAAGGGCAAAAAGTGTCTGTCATACTTTGGAGACTGACTTTTAACTATATTGGATGGATATCAGAGTAGAAAACTGAAAAGTGCCTTCATAATAGGTTAGTGCTGCATGCTGTATGGTCCAGGGAACTTTTAATTGCAGAGAACTCGGCATTTTCAGGGCTTATACTGCCTAGAGGAGAATCTAAGCTGATGGGCACTTAAAGAGGGAAAGGAGTCATGGGCTGAATAGGATGGGGTGGTAAAATTGTGGTTTGCTGCTTTGCAAAGCAGTCCTGATATTGTAAACGGTGTCTTACAGCAAGACAGCATTTACATGGATAACAACTGCTGCAACCAACACTGTAGCTGTGTTATATACTCACTCCTAATTTTTGCCTTTGTAAGGAGGATCATGTTAGCAAAGCTCAGTAAAATCACAAGCTCTAGAGCCACACCATAGATATCAGAAACTTCTATCATAAAAAAAGAAATTGATGGTTAGCTCTTTCCAGTTGAGTATTTATTTAATGGATGGAATGTGTCCTGACTTCCTGGCACGGGAATTCGTGGGTGTTACTTGTATTTCTCTAGGTACAAGGATTAGAAACCTGCACATGTAATGCAAAACCTTGGGCTCTGCCTGTCTCCAGTAACTTCAGCTGTGAGAGAAGAGAAAAGAAGCTGGAGCTCATTGTGTAATTCCTTCTGTTTCTTAGTAAGGACAGGAAAAACAGCTAGTCCCTGCAAAGTCCTAGTCCATCCACATAATCCTTCATCTAGATTCAATATGTAACTTAGATGATATCCTTTGTACAGAAGGTGGGATACTTGGAGGGCAGAAGATTTGGTGGCTGGTAAATGGTGTAACCTGGCACATTTCAGACTGCAAAGATAGTAGTTCAGATGGATAAATTTCAGGTATCACCCTAATAGCTGTGTGATCTTTAGTGAGCATTCTATTCTTGGTTTACCCTGTGTTACAGGTATGATGACAGTTGAATGCTCACAGAACTATCGTGAAGACTAAAATGTTTCCACTTGGATAGCACTTAAAACAGTGCCTGGCACATAGCTAATCCACAATAAATATGCATTTATACAATTTTACTATATAAAATAAAACTGGTAAAGAGACTAAGAACTCCTATCTTCTACCACTAGTGAGTTTTACCAGATGTGATTTTATGCGTGTTTGTAACAAGTTTCAAATTGAAAGAACTAAAAGAAAGAAAACAGAGACGTTGCTGGAAGTCTTTTTCCTATTTTGTAACTAAATGAAAGACAAGTTAGAATACAGCTTAATTGCTTACATAATTTCCTTTTGGTTTAGGATAGTGACATTAATTATATTATTCAGATGGATTTATCTAGTAATAAACTTTAAAAAGCAGGCAATTAAAATTACATTAAAGACATTTAAAAATTAGAATAAAATATTCATTACTTCTCCAAAATATAAAAACAGGCATACCTGGGAGATTTTGCAGGTTTGATTCCAGACAACTGCAACAAATATCACAATAAAGTGAGTCACAATTTTTTTTGGTTTCTCAGTGAATATAAAAGGTATGTTTACACTGTAGTGTAGACTATTAAGTGTGTAATAATAGCATGATGTCTAAAAAAAGACCAATGTAAATGCCTTAATTGAAAAAAAAAAACTTTATTCTGGGAAATATGGCAGAGTGAGAGACGTCCTTAAATTTCTCCCCTTTAAACAACAATAAGCTGAACATCTAAAACTCAACAAAAAACACCCAAACTGCACACCAGCACGTCTGAGTGTGGGATCTGTGCATAAGAGCTACCATAGGTCAGAACCCCTAGTGTTGAGCAGTGGAATCTGAGAAATAAAGAAGCTGTCTCTCACAGCCGCCAGAGCTTCTTACAGGAGGAGGGGGAGGGGTGAAGGTGCAGCGACTTCCCTGATCACCCTGTCTGGAAGTGCTAGAACTTCTAGCATCCTGTAGCAGGGCCAAGTCATCAGGACAGAAAGCAGAGAAGCAGGATGGGACCGCAAAGAAACAACAGATGATTTTTACCGGACCTGGTTGCAAAACCGAGGCTGACCCACAGCCCCCAACTCCCAACCCAGAGAGGCCCTCCCCCATACCATCCAAGACTGATCACCCTGGAGACCCAAGGAAATCTGAGCAAATGCTACTGAAACTGTTGCTAACACTGACAGGGACAGAAACTGAGAGTAGCAAATGTGATTAAATATCTACGAGAAAATAAAAAACACATTTAGGCTTTATATACAGCAGGCATCCAAGAAGCTTAGACGTGACCTATGGGAAACCAAAAGAAAAGCACCTTCTTTGCAGCAAGCTAAAGAGACCTTTATATAATAAATCTTTCTGGAAAAACAACAGAATACACTTCCATTAATGCCCAGGAAGAGAAATAGGCTATTAAACACCATGAACAATCAAAGTGACAAGGCATCTCAGAAAGAAAGAGAAAAATCTCCAGAAAATAACCTTACAGACATAGAAATATGCGACTTAATGACAGAATTCAGGATGGTACTTCTGAAAAAAATCAAGAAATCCAAACAACTCAAATCGACAATTCCACAAATGAACTGCAAAAACAACTAGATAAGCAGAGTAAAAAGACTGAAACTCTCATAATGAACCAAATAGACCTTCTGGATATGAAGAACACATTGCAAGAGTTGAAAAACGAAATAGCAAGCTGGGGAAATAGAGTCGACCAAATAGAGAAAAGGATCAGTGATATCAAAGAGAGAAATCTAGAAATCAATCAGAAGGAGGAAGAGAGAAATAGAAGAATGAAAAAGAATGCAAAAATACAAGAACTAGCTGATCCCATCAGGAGAGGGAACATAAGAATAATGGGCATTATCGAAGGTGAGGAAAAGGAGTAGGGACTAGAAAGCATTTTCAGACAAATAGTTGACCAGAATTTCCCAAATCTAAGGAATGATCTGGAGCTGAGAATTCAAGAAGTCAACAGAATATCCAATTATCTCAATCCAAAAAGGCCTTCACCAAGACACACTATATTAAAATGATCAAAAATCAATAACAAAGACAGAATTCTCAGGGCAGCCAGGGACAAGAAAATGGTAACTTACAGAGGAAAAAAATCATTAGATTATTGTTAGACTTCTCAATGTAGATCTTACAGCCGGAAAGGAATGGAATGAAATATTTAAACTATTAAGTGAAGGGACCTACCAGTCTAAATAATGGATCCAGCTAAGCTCTCCTTTAGATAGGAAGAATTAAGACCTTTCCAGACATTCAAACGTTGAAGGAATTCTCCACTGTGAGCCCTGCACTACAGAAAATACTAAAAAGAGTCAGATCACCTAAAACAAAATGACAAAAAACAACTATAATAATTAGGAATAAGGTGACTATCGGACAAATAGAAGCAGAGGAGTGCAACCCTTACTAAGAACAGCGCAGTATAGGCTTAAATAATAATAAGAGAATTTCTATAGCAAGATAGTAATGAACGTTCAGAATACATAGGGACAAACTGAGACAACAATGTCTGAAAAGGGGAGGATTCAAAGACCTAAATTTGCAAAGGAGAATGGAGATAAGGCATGAGCAGAAGAGAATGGACAACTGTATATATATATAACTTTCCTTTACATATTCGTAATGGAAACCACACACAGAAAATTCAGAAGTGAAATACATAATATAAAACAAGAAGGACCAGAGGGAAAACACACAAAAGCCAACCAAAATAAAGAAAACAGAAACACAAGGACAAGGAAGCAATGGAAACACGAAGCTACCAAAAAGCAAAAGGAAAAATGGCTATAAGAAGATCTCGTATTTCAATAATCACCCTAAATGTAAATGGACTGAATTCACCAATATAAAAAGGCACAGAGTTGCAGAATGGATCAAAAAACAAAACAAAACAAAACAAAAAAACAAAAAAAAAACATATGCGGCCTCCAGGAGACACATCTCAGTTCCAAGACAAATATAGACTCAAAGTGAAAGGGTAGAAAATGATATTTCAAGCAAATAGCGTTCAGAGAAAAGCAGGAGTAGCGGTACTAATATTGGATGAAAAAGACATCAGAATAAAAAAGGTAAAGAAAGATACTAAGGGACACTTCATAATGATAAAGGGAATCATACACCAAGAAGACATAACACTTATTAATATCTATGCTCCCAATCAGGGAGCCCCAAAATATGTAAAGCAATTACTAACAGAACTAAAAGGAGAAACAGATCAAAACACTATCGTAGTAGGGGACCTAAATACCCCACCGTCGGATATGAACAGATCTCCCAGACAGAAAATCAATAAGGAAATTATATCCTTAAATGACATGGTAGACCAATTTGGCATAACTGACATTTACAGAACTTTCCATGCCAAAACAGCTGCTTATACATTCTTCTCTAGTGCACATGAAACATTCTCAAGAATCGACCACATACTGAGACACAGAAATAGCCTCAACAAATATAAGAGGGGTGAAATCATACCAACATTATTTTCTGATCATAATGCTTTGAGATCAACTGCAAGAAGAAATCGGGAAGAACCACAAATACATGGAGATTAAACAAAATGCTACTGAAGAATAACTGGGTCAGAGAGATCAAGAGATACAAAAAAACAAATGACAATGATAGTACAACATATCAAAACATTTGGGACACGACAAAAGTGGTCATAAGAGGAAAGTTCATATCATTACAGGCCTATCTCCAAAAACAATAACAAACCCAAATAAATGACCTAAAGCTTCATCTTAAAAAACTAGAAAAGGAAGAACAAATGAAGTTCTCTAAAGTTGTCTAAAGTCATCAGAGAAAAAGTAATAATCAAAATTAGAGCAGAAATAAATGAAATTGAAAAGAAAAAGAAAAAATAGAAAAAATAAATGCATCAAAAATTTGGTTCTTTGAGAAGGATAATAAAATTGACAAACCCCTGGCTAGACTCACTAAAGAAAAAAGAAAGAATACAAATAAAATCAGGGATGAAAGGGGAGAAATTACAACAGACACTGTAAAATACAAAGGATCATAAAAGAATACTATGAAAAAGTATAAAACACCAAATTTAATAACCTAGAAGAAATGGACCAGTACTTACAAAAATACAACCTTCCTATACTGAATCAAGAAGAACTGGAAAATCTAAATAGACCAAACAGCAGTATGGAAATTGAAACAATCACCAAAAAAAATCTACCAAAAAGGAAAAGTCCAGGACCAGATGGCTTCATCAGTGAATTCTACCAAACATTCAAAGATTTAAAATCTATTTTTCATCCCACTCTTCCAAAAAATCAAAGAGAAGGCAATATTTCCCAACTCATTTTTTTGAGACCAATATCACCCTGATACCAAAACCTGGTAAAGATAACACAAAAAAAGAAAATTACAGACCAATCTCTTCCATGAACACAGATGCAAAAATCCTAAATAAGATTCAAGCGAACTGAATACAACATATTAAATGATCATACACCATGATTAAGTGGGGTTCATCCTAAGGGCACAGGGATGGTTCGACATATGCAAATCAATTAATGTGTTATACCGCATAAACAAATTAAAAACCAAGAATCATACAGTCATATCAATAGATTCAGAAAAAGCTTTCAACAAGATACAGTATCTATTCATGACCAAAACACTTAACAAAATTGGTATAGAAGGAAAGTACCTTAACATAATAAAGGCCATATATGACTAACCCTCAGCCAACATTATACTTAATGATGAAAACTAAAAACTTTCCCTCTAAATCAGGAACAAGGCAAGGCTGTCTACTATCACCACTGTTAGTCAACATAACATTGGAGGTCCTACCGAGTGCAATCAGACAAGAGAAAGATATAAAAGGCATCCTAATAGGAAACAAAGAAGTCAAACTGTCATTTTTTGTGGATGACATGATTCTCTATATAGAAAACCCTAAAGACTCCACAAGAATACTACTAGAAACAATAAGCAAATACAGTAAAGTTTCTGGATACAAAATCAATGTTCAAAATCCATAGTGTTCCTATACTCTAATAATGAAGTGTCAGAAAATTAAGTGGAAAAAATAATTCCTTTTGCAAATGCAACAAAAAGAATAAATTATCTAGGAATAAATCTAACAAAACCTGTGAAGGACCTATACAATGAAAACTATAAGACACTATTAAAAGAATTAGAAGAAGATACAAAGAAATGGAAAGATAGTCCGTGTTCTTGGATTGGAAGAATCAACATAGTTAAAAGCATTATACAAATTTAATGTAATCCCTGCATCAAAATCCCATTGTCATTTTTTAAAGACCAAAAAATCATCAGATTTGTATAGAAGCACAAAAAACCCCGAATTGCCAAAGCTATCCTGAGGGGGAAAAAAAAAATGAGGCTGGTGGCATCACTTTGCTTTACTTCAAATTATATTACAAAGCTTCAGTAATCAAAACAGCATGGATTGGCAGAAAAACAGACACACGGACTAGTAGAAAAGAATCGACAGTCTAGAAGTAAACTCATATTTATATGGGCAAATAATTTTCGACAAAAAAGCCAAAGACATACAGTGGAGAAAAGAAAGCCTCTTCAATAAATGATGCTGGTAATACTGGAAATCCACCTGTAAAAGAATGAAACTAGACTGCTCTCTATCATCACATACCAAAATGAACTCAAAATGGATTAAGGACCTGAATGTAAGACCTGAAACGATAAAATGCACAGAAGAAAACATAGGAACTAAACTCAAGGACCTTGGACTTAAAGATTTTATGAATTTGACCTCAAAAGCACACAATAGAATATACAGATGTCAAACTGTAATGTACACCTGAAAATTATATAATTATATTAACCAATGTTACCCCAATAAACTTAATTTTAAAAAAAGGAAAAAAGAAGATATAAAGAAGTAAATGAAATTTTAAAAAAATAAAAAAAAAGTCTATTAGATGGGCTCAATAGAAAAATGGAGAGTACATGGCAAAGTTATTAAGCTTGAAGATAGATCAACGGAAATGATCCAGTCTGAAGAACATAGAGAAAAATTATTGAAAAAGATATCAGCAAAACCTTACCAATCTGAGGGACAATACCAAAGGTTCTAACAGTCATGTCAATCAGAGTCTCACACACCAGGAGAAACAATGCAGTGAAAAAAAAAATATTTAAAGAAATAATGGATGAAAAGTTTCCAAATTTGGCAAAAAAACATAAACCTATGGCTATCTAAAGCTTTCTGAACACCATACAGGATAAAGTAAAGCCATCCACTCCCAGACACATCATAAACAAATGTCTAGGAACTAAAAAGACAATCAAAAAATCCTGAAAGCAGCCAGAGAAAAACACCACATTAATTACAGAATAAAAATGACAAGGACTGTGGATTTCTCATCAGAATATCAAAAGCAGAAGAATATTTAAGTGCTGAATTCTTTATCCAGAAATGATGTCCTTTACAATGATAACTAAAAACATTCAACCATAAAGAAAACTAAAGGAATTAGCTGCTACTGAAGCTGCTGACGAGGGATTTTATAAGGGAAATGAAACAGCAGAAGGAAATTTGGAACATCAGGAATGAAGGAAAATCAACAGAAATGATAAATATTTGGATAAATCAAATACTGGTCTTCTTAAATTACTTAAAATACGTTTGATATTTAAAGGCAAAAATTATATTGTCCAAGGGGATTTACAACGTATGTATGTTTAAGACATAGACAACTATAATTTAAACTAAGAGGTGTAAAATGACCTAAATGACAGTAATATTTCTACATTTCACTTATAGTGGTAAAATGTGAATTATGAGAATACTGTGAAAAGATAGGAAATGAGATGCAGAATAAGGAAAAAAAGAACAAGCATATGTAAATTCAAACATATTGATATTTACACTAAATGTAATGTACTAAACTTCCAGCTAAAGAAAATAAAAAAGGTCAGATTAAAACCAAAGCAAGCAGAAGAAATAGTAAAGATAAGAGTAGAAATAGAGAATTGAAAAAAAATAGAGAAAAATCAACAAAACCAAAAGTTGTTGCTTTGAAAAGATCAACAAAACAAACTTAGCTAGACTAATGAAGAAAAGAAGACCTGAATTACTAAAATCATAAACAAAAGGAGGCATACTATTATCAAACTTACATTGAAAGAGAATTATAAGGGAATATGAAATACGCCAAAAAACACAGATAAACTATATTAAATGAACAAATTACTAGAAAGACACAAAATACCAAAACTTTCTGAGGAAGAAATAGAAAACCCAAATAGAATTATAGCAAGAGACTAAATTAGTAATCAAAATACTTCCCAGAGAACCCAGGAACAGATGACGTCGCTAGTAAATTCTAACAAATGCTTAATAATAAATACCAATCCTTCACAAATTCATCTAAAAAATAAGAGTGAACATACCCCAACTCATTCTATGAACCTCTATGCCCCTGATATCAAAATCAGACCAAGACATCACAAGAAAAGAAAGCTATACTAATAGCTCTTATGAAGATAGACACAAAAATCCTCAACAAAACTACGAAACTGAATCCAGCAACATATAAAAGGTATTATACACCATGACCAAGTGGGATATATACCAGTAATTAAATGTTGGTTTAATATAAAAGAAATTAGAAAATAATTTAATAATAAAAATAAAGATCAAAAACCACACGATCAGCTCAACAGATGCAGAAAGAGTATTTGACAGAATTCAGTACTTTTACATGATTAAAAAGAAAACCAAGTCAATAATCTAGAAATGAAATGAAACTCCTATAATTTGATAAAAGGCAACTATAAAGTGTCCCACAACTAATATCAGACTCAATAGAGGAAGAGTAAATGCTTTCCCACTAACCAAAAACAAGACAACAATGTCTGCTGTTACTTTTATTTCAGTGTACTATAGGTTCTAGCCAAGGCAATTAAGTTAAAAAAAAAAAAAAAAGGAAATAAAAGGCATCCATCCAGAAGATTGGAAATAAATAAATCTGACATATCTTGTATATAGAAGTTCCTAAGGAATCTATGAAAAACTATTAGAAGAAACAAGTTACGCAATGTGACAGGACACAAAATCAATATGCAAAAGTCAACTGTGTTCTATAACCTGGCAATGAACAATATTAAGAAACCAATTACATTTACAAGAGTATCAAAAAGAATAAAATACCTAGGAATAAATTTCACAAAAGAAGTGTAAGACTTGTACACTAAAGACTATGAAATAATGTTGAACAAAATTGAAGATTTAAATAAAAGAAAGACATCCCAAGTTCATGGATCGGATATTCAATGGCCAAATATTAAGATGGCAATATTCCCCAAGTTGATCTACAGAGTCGACATAACCCCTATCAAAATCCAAGTTATCTTTTTCTGTAAATTGACAAGCTAAACATAAAATTCTCATGGAAACAAAAGGAAACCTTAAGAGCCAAAATAATCTCGAAAACAAAGAAGATGGGGAACTCACACTTCCTGATTTCAAAACTCACTACAAACCTAAAGTGATCCAAACAATGTGGTACTGGCCTAAAATGGACACACAGACCAATGGAACAGAATTTGGCGCCAAGACCATTGAAAAGGGAGGACTAATGTTTTCATCAAACAGCCTGGGAAAACTGTATATCTACATACAAAATAATGAATTTGGGCCCCTACAACCTTCCCTACAAAATAATTATGTCAAAACAAACAAACAAACAACAAACCTAAGTGTAAAATGTAAAACTAAGAAATCCAAAAAAAAACAAAAAAACAAAAAACATATGAGTAAATCTTTATGACTCTGGGTTAGGCAATGGTTTACAGATATGACATTAATAGCATAAGCAACAACAACAACAAAAATCAATACATTGGATTTTCATCAAAATTTAAAAGGTTTGTACTGCAAAGAATACCATCAAGAAAATAAAAAACTGAGCGTGGGATAAAATATTTGCAAATCATATACCTGGTGAAGGATTTTTATTCAGAATATAGGGGAAAAAAACCCTCAGAACTCAATAATAAAGACAAATAACCCAATTGAAAAATGGTCAAAGATTTGGACACTTCCCCAAAGAAGATATATGAATGGCCAATAAGGACATAAAAAGTTTCTCAACATTATCAGTCATTAAAGACATGCAAATCAAAACTATAGTTACTTTTCATATTTATTAGCATGGGTATAATCAAAAAAGACAGACAATATTGAGCGTCAGAAAGTATGTGGAAATATTAAAACACTCATACACTGCTGGTGGGAATGTAAAATGGTGCAGCTGCTCTGGAAAAGTATGGCAGTTTCTAAAAAGATTAAATGTAGAGTTTAATATGGTTAATACAATTAAACATATGATTCAATACTTCGGTACATACTCAAGACAAATGAAAACAAACATTATAAAAACATATTCACAGAATAATTATTCAAAATAGCCAAAAAGTGAAAATTTAAATATCCACCAGTTGACGAATGGATAAATTTTAAAATGTAATATATCCCTACAGTGGACTATTATTCAGCCATAAAAAGTCAATGCTACAAACTGAATTTCAGAACTCTGAATTAACTAAATGAAATAAATCAGTCACAACATATCATAAATTGTATGATTCCCTTTACATGAACTATCCGAATAGGCAAGTCTATAAAGATATGAAGTAGATTAGTAGTTGCCAGGGGCTGGAGGAAGGGTAACAGGAATGTGAAATGACCTATTGGGCATGGGTTTCTTTCTGGAATTATAAAAATGCTCTAATATTAGACTGTGGTAATGGCAGCAAAACGCTGAATACAGTAAAACTCAAACTTTAAATGGGTGAATTTTATATCTGAAGTATATCTTCATAAATTTATTGAAAGAAAGCTGGATATTAACATTCCACAAGGAGACTTCAGAGCAAAGAAAATTACTACAGATAAGAGGGCCATCACTGAAAAGTGGGCGTCAATACACCAAGGCATTGCAATCCTAAATGTGATTGTACCTAACAAAATATATAAAGCAAAAAATGACAGAATTGAAAGGAGAAACAAGTCCACAATTACAGCCAGGGACTTGAACACTTCCCTTTCAGAAATCCATAGAAAAGCAGAGAGAAAGTCAGCAATGATACTAAAAAACTAAAACATCATCAACAACCAACTTTAATACTTGTAGAATACTCCACCAACAACAGAATGCCTCTTCTTTCAACACAGAGGAACTTCATCCAGAAAAACCATATTATAGGTCATAAAACATACCTTTAAAAATTACAAAGAACTAAAACGGTTTGTTCTCAGACCATAATGTAATATAGCTAGGAATCACTAACTGAATAATAAAAGGAAAATCTCCAACCACTCATAAATGAAATAACAAACTTCTAAATAATCCAGTCAAACAGGATGTCTCAAGAAAATTAAGAAAATATTTTGAGCTGAATGAAAATAACAGGTCCTAAACGTGGCGAACTCTCCAGAAGTTATGTATATTTTCCAAAGATCTTTGAAACCCAAATTCATATAGCAGTTTCCTGCAAGACTGACCTTATCAGTCTTGAATACCAACAACAGTTAATGTAATTTTCTGTCTAGCTGAACTATTACCAGTGCCATTTTTTGTTCTCTACTTGCAAACTAATTGATTTATATTGTTCACTGAAATTTAGGGAATCATCAAATATATAAACAGATTTCCTTCTCTTAAAAAATGGGATTGCACTATGGTAATTTAACTAGTCAATAGCTTTCTGGGTTTTAGCTATTGCAATGATCATATTGAATCCAAATGTGTAGGGTCAACTCTTCTCACAACGAAGAAATCTGCTGCAAAAATACGGCACACATAGTTTAGGTTAAGAGCTTCCCATAGGTATCAGAAAGCAAACGGCATCATGAACCCATAAAAACCCACTTCATCACCTTTCAATAAAGTCATCACCTGTTTAAATACATCCTATTATCCCTTCCTTGGGTAAGGGTCTATCATGCCATAAGAATCCAGCTGGGGAAGAAAATAATTGTTTCCAGTAATTAAATATCTTTTCTCCTGTGCATATTTAATTATTCAAATATAGAAACACATAATATTTAGGTACATTATAAACTAAAAAAATGATTTCAGAAATCTGGAAGATGATCAAATTTGCAAAACTTTTCTATTGGGAAAACTTTTTTCAAAACTTTCATGAGTATATAAACCTCGAACGTTAAAATATAAAAACAATTGAGAAAATGAAATAAAAATTAACACCATTTGTAGCCAAATTTAAAAGGGGTATTTTGTATAGATTTTTAAATTGGGTCAAGTTGCCAAGATATTTTTAAAGTAAATACTCTGAGACTATAATATTAAATCAAGTGTGTGCTTTTTTAAAAAAACTTTTATTAAAATGCTATTCGAAGGTAATTGACATAGTGGAAATTTTTGAAAGAATGATTAATAGTACATGCAATGTTCTTACAAAGATTTTCTAAATATTAGCTCACCATTTGATGTTCATTATTTCCAAAATAAATGTACATTTATCTGCCTTCCTAAACTCCAATATTGCCAAGAATATTTAAGAAAGTCAAATCTGCTAAATCTATTATTAAATAATATAGCTGAGTTTGTTCTTGTGAGTGTAAAAATTGCAAAATTTTCATGTTAACTGAAAAGCTATGTAAATATTTCATAGAGAGCTTTCAGTCAAACACCAAACATATACAGACAAGTGTCAAGTACCCAAGTATGAAAGTTTGAACAAATTTGTTTCCAAAGTTCCTTCCTGGCCAAAAATTATGAACCTAAAGAATTTTGTATAATGTTTCTCAAAGAAGAGGAAAGAAGGTGTACAAAAGAAATTTAGTACTATTCCAAATATGCCTTAGAGCATTATCATACCAGGTGATCCTGATGCTGCTGGTTCAGGATCACATTTTGAGAACCACTAATGTAGGGGACTTCTTTCTCTTAAGTATATGAGGTTCGAAACCATTTCCCAAGGAATTTTGATGTACTTCTCACCACCACTCCACTCCCACAATTACAGATCCATGACATCCCCCTGCATTTAAATAAAAATCCATCTTCTAAAAATCATATTTTAATAAATTCAATTTACTAATTAAACACTTATCTAAATTTTCCTTCAAATCTCATTTGAAAATCCACGTGAATTTTCACCAAAGTTCAAAAGAAATCCAAAATATGCTGTAAGATTTTTAAGTAATACATTCTCATTCTCATAAAAGGAATCTAGAATAGAAACCATAATTATTGTAAATTACACAAATATCTAGCCCAATAGTTAAGAAAACATATCAGTGAAACATTATAAACTATATTTCATTAAAAAGATAGTCACAAATAGCTTTGTAAAAATTAACATGCTAATCTAGATAATTAAAATGTACTTTTGTTGTTAAAAAGTACTTAAAATCTAGAGAGAATATGCTAAAATATAAACTATATTTCCTCTTCAAATTTTGTAAAAATTATATAATCCGATTGGAAAAAATAATAAAAATAGAACTGACAATCTACTCTATTGTAGTGAATATGAAGAAACTAAAAAGACCTTGGGTTCACCAAAGATGAAATGTTTTACACACCCTTCTAAGTATAATTCTCTTTAAAAATTTTAAATCAAAATCTTGGTTCCTGTGGTATGCTGTATTGAGTAGTTTTATGGGTTTACTGGTTACTAGGGAATTAGATAGTTGAGTGAGCTCAAGATGAATGAATTAAAGTCCAATGATTGTGAAGGACTCAGTCATTCTACATTTTGGTTACTTAATAGGTTGCTATCACACAGGCTGGAATTAAACTATCTTACTCAAAAAGAAATTATAGAGGTTTGTACTAACAAGATAAACCTAGGTCTGTTCCTTTTGGATAAAATATGCAGAACTGTCCCACAGATATACAGAATCTTTCACTGGAACTGTATGTACAATATATATTTATTTAATTACATATTTGCACGAAATCAATCTCATAAGAAAAACTTGAAACTATGATTTATTTTCACTATTAGCAAATGAAAATGTTGACAAAATTTAATCGATGTGTGCTGTTACATTTTTATAGCCTATATATTCCATATTTTAGTCACACCAGGATTTCTTCCAAACAGAATGTCTATGGTAGGCTATTTCCTTCTTTAACACGTGTTAAGAATTTTGAAAGTTGGTAATTTGGCTTTAATATAAAAGACTGAGATTAAATGGGAGCAAACTGATAGCCACAGTTTACAGATAACTTTTTTAAACATAATAAATTAGTTTGAATCATTTAAAGAGAATATCAGACCTTTCTATTTTAGCTTTCAAGGGAGAAATGTTATTGTTACTTGGAGCATTAAAAAATAGAAATAATATTATCATGATGATCATATAATACATTTATGGAAACATTACCATGTCAATTATGATCTAGAAGTTTCCAGATAAGGCCTTATTGTGTCATTTTTCTAGTTAACTTAGTATTAGAAACTGTGGCAAAACAGGAAATCACGTGACCTAAAATTAAGTCATTTTGATAAGAAACCTTACATTTATAAAAATAGATATTTTTAAATAGGTGTTATCTGCAAACACTGGTATAAATCAAGCAGTCCAGCAGCTCATACATTTATACCACAAAAACTAAGGATGCCTCCTATTAGTTAGGAATTACACCAGGACCCTTCCCCAGAGCCACGAAAATGAAAATAGCCTTGAATAGCTTTGACGTAGTGAAGCATTTTTGCAGTTTAAAACTTCCTGCTAAAGCAAATAAAGGGGATAGGGAAAGTCAGTATGCGCATGCGCATAGGGACACCTGGTGTGACCCAGAATTCACCTTTCTTCATTATACAATAATAATAAATTAGCATTGCAGCTAAGGCTGTCCTTATCATGCATTTGATGGCATGACAGTTCTGAAAAGCCCAAACATGGTAGGAAAAGGGGTGTCTTCTTAATTCTGGGGAAAAAAAGAAAGAAAAAAAAACTTTTCCACAAAGTGACTCTCCAAAATCATGAACATTCTACCCCTTAGATTAATGGATAAAATCCTCAAACCCACAACAGGATGCAGCAGCTCTCCCTTGAGCCTGCCTGCTCTCCCATCTGAGGGTGAACTTTCACTTGGCAGAAGTCTTTAAGACTAACCACTTTTGGCAGCTTACTCTCCCTTTTCAGAGTGAGCCTATTTCACCTTCAACACTGTCTGCTCCTAGTTGCCTAGTCTCCCTTCTAAGAGTGTACTTTTGCTTTTAATAAAGCTAGCTTGCATACAATCAATTTCTGGGTATCTACCTTCAATTCTTTGTCAACCAGACACCAAGAACTAAGGTCCAGGACTTCCAGGACTCCCCAAAACTGCTAACCCCTAGACTCCCATCTGCCATCTTGAAAGACAATCACAGACACTAGATTTTTTGTGTTCTCCAAGAGATTTCTAAGTATACATAAACTAATATAAATGCCTTTTAATACAAACTGCAGTCTTCTATATAATTTTCTGTCTCGTTTTGAGGTTCATTTTCTGTATCTCTTCTTGATGTCGATTATATTTCAGTTCATGTAATCTTATTCTTTTTAATGGCTGCACCACAATTTATTTAATTGGCTGCTTAATGATGAAAATTTAAATTGTTTTTGAATGTATGCTATTACCAATAAGGTTGAAATAAACTTATATATATTTCTTTGTGTACCTGTGTATTAAGTTCTTGGGAGCAGAATCGCTGGATCAAAGTTTTGTGCATTTTTATTTTGGATGTATATTGTCAAACTATACGCCAAAATATTTGCATCAATTCACATACCAGACAAAAATATATTACCATTACTAATGTGATGCGGTTTCTTAAAATCTTATTTTTAAAATTTTAATTAGTTTCAAGTATACAGTACATTAGTTAGGCATCTATAGTTAGTAAAATGATGCCCCCAATTGCTCCCTCCCTCCCCTGACCCAATGTATTAATGCTAATTGCATTCTCTATGTCATGCTCCCCATTCCTGTGACCATCCATCAGCTACTAATTTGTATTTAACCCTTCACCCTTTTCCTAGCCCCCCAAACCTCCCTCCCCTCTGTCCATCACCAAATTGTCCACTATATTTGTGAGTCTGTTTTTGATTAATTTGTTCTTTTTATTCCTTAAATTCTGCACATAAGTGAAATCATATAGTGTTTATCTTTCTCTGACTTAAATACTTTCTAGGTCCATCAAAGCATTATCTTTTCCCATCCCCTTCCTTTCATATGTAGGAGTCTTGTTTTCTTATCCTTTCAGCCACTCTATCTTTTGGTTGGAGCACTTAATTCTTTTCCATTTAAAGCACTTATGGATAGGAATGTAGTTGTTACCATTCTTTATTCCTGTTTTTGATACATGTTTTTTTTCTTTTTAAAGAAGTCCCTCCAACATTTCCTGTAATAACTGGCTTGGTGGTGATAAATGCTTTTAGTTTATTTTTATCTGGGAAGCTCTTTATCTGTCCTTCAATTCTAAATTGCTGGATAAAGTATTCTTGGTTGTATATCCTGGGTCTTCATCTTGTCAAATATTTTTTGCCAAGCCCTTCTGTCCTGCATAGTTTCTTTTGAGAAATCAGCTGTCAGTCTTATGGGTGTTCCCTTATAAGTAACTATTTCTTTTTCTCTTGCTGCTTTTAATATTCTTTTTATTTAACCTTTGGTATTTTAATTATGATGTGTCTTGGTGTGGGCCTCTTTGGATCCCTGATTTTTGAATTCTCTGAGCTTCCTGGGGTTTTATGTCCATTTCCTTCACCAAGTTAGGGACATTTCCATCATTATTTCTTCAAACAGCTGTTCAACATCTTGATTTTCTTCTGTTATGCCAATCAGATGAATATTTGGAGCCTGAATAGTGTCCCATATCTTCCTTATTTTTACAGTCTTGGCATCTTTTTTCTTGCCAGTCTGATCGACTGTCCTGATTGGCTGTCCTGTCCTCTAGATAGGGCATTTATTCACTTTGGGCATTTATCCTCTTCTTTATTCACTTTGTTTATTCGTTTATTCCATTTAAAATACTTCTCATCTCAGATAATGTGTTCTCCATTTCAGACTGGTTTCCTTTTATAATTTCTATTTCCATGTTTATCTCTTTGTTTTTCTCTACGCTTCCCAAAATTTCATTGAGCATCTTTATAACTAGTGATTTAAACTCTGCATCTGTCAGATTACTTGAGTCCGTTATATCTGGATCTCTATTCTGTTCTCTCGTATGGTTTCTGCTTCTTTGTTTTCACATTTTGGTTGCCTTTCCATGTTTCTGTGTACTAAGCAAAGCTCCTAAGTCTGTCGGTCTTATTAGTGTGGATTTGTGAAGTAGGTATCCAGTGGCACAGTTCTGGGAGAGGTTCAGCTGCAGGCCAAATTTAGCCCAAGCCTCTACCCATCTGGGGCCATCTGTTAAGATTCAGCAAGCAGTCCACAGATGCTGTGCTTATAGTTACCTCAACAGGCCACACCAGAAACCAAGGCCAGCTGCCTCCAGTGAGAGTCTCAGCAAGGAGCACTAGAATTGCTGAGGATATATCTGGATGTGGTTTGGGTGGGGCCTGAGTGGGGTAGGTGGAATTTCAGGGAATCCTCTGGGCAGAGTGTCCTCTGTTGTCCAGTTTGATGATATCACAGCTATGGCCGCGCTGTGTTCGGTGCACTGGTAGGAGGAAGGACTCAATAGGGAACAATGGATACCACAGGCACTTCTGTACCCGAGCAAGTCTCGCCTTGGCCTTCACTCTAACAATGTTTCCCTGTCTCTGGTGCCCCCTGTTCACAGCCAAACTGGCACTGGTGCTCAGAACGAACAGGTCCATCACTGCGAAAATCTGCTGGCTGACGCAGCCCCTTTAAGAGGCGGCTGCCGCTGCCGCAGCTGCAGCCTCCTTCTCACTCAGCCGCTCACGACTGCGCAGTCCCACATCCTCGCCCCGTCCTACCTTCTGCTGTTACAGTGTGATTTGTTGGATTTCTCCCTAGTTGTATGGCTTGTTCATCTAGATCCCAGGCAATTTTTCCTTGCTGCTGCTCCTTGTTTCCATTACAACTTTGATTTGGTTGCCAGAGAGATGAACAGAACCTCTATCATCTATACCATTTTTTTCTCTCCTCCCACTAATGTGATGTTTTATCACGATTTTTATCATTGCCAATCTGAAAGGCAAAACGATTTTATTTTTCATATCTTATAAAGTTGAATAGTTTTTATTATGTTTAAGTCATTCGCATCTCCATTTCTGTGAATTGCCTGTCATTTGTCCACTTTTCTGTTTGCTGGTTTAAGTCTTTTTGTGTTTATATGATTTGTCATTTGTCATTTTTTTACTGCATTTTTGCCATGAGTTTTTTATTTTTATAGTTTAGTTTTAGATGTTTTCTTCTTTAAAGGATAGCATCATCCTGAAGAATGAATACTTTAAAGGTGAATTTTGGTACAATGGTGCTAAAATATATAGAGTATGAACACTCCTGCATTTCCTGTTTATAAAGAAGTTAACATTGTGAAATTCCTAGGCAAAACTTTTCAATTGTATACCTACACAAAACATCATAGCAATCAATAACAAAGAAGAAAATAAAGAAGGGATTTTCAAAGGAAGAGGCTAAAAGAAGATATTCAAAGAGAAAGTAAATGAAAATATGGAACACTTTGTGAATAAAACATATTTTTTCCACGGTGAATTACAATTAATATATCCAGAAAGAAACTGTTCCATATAAATTACTAATTACACTCTCAAGATGTTTATTATTATTTTTCCTATAACATCATTTTTCCTTATAAACATTCACAGAACTATGCATTATAGAACTATGTTAACAGAACATGAATACAGATAATTCAGTATTTACAAAAATGTTGTTACTGTACATATGTGTGTATAAACATATACAGTGTTTCAATTTTTCTTGTGTGTTTCAACTTAGAATATACTTTGGACATATTTCCAAGTTAGAACATTTAGGAGCTATAATATGCTTTAAACCTATACATTACACCTTTGAATATACCATAAATTATGTAACCAAATTCCAATCCATATTTACAGAATTGTTTCCAAGTTTACTATAATACCAATAATCCTACTGTGAACATCTTTGACATAGATTTTTATTTGTACACTTAGGAGCATGATAAATTCCAGTAAGCAAATGACTATTTGAAAAATTTAATAGTTATCACCATATAAAACTTTTACCAATACTTTCCACTAACAGTTTGTAAGAGTATATTTCTCTCATCACATTATCAACAATACTGAGTGTTAGCAGATTATCAAAATCAGTAAAACAGGCAAAACTGTCTCACTTTAATTGCATTTTTCTGATAACTAGTGTGACTGAGTCTTCAAACTGTTATTTGCATTCCTCTTGCTTTGAATTGACTCATTTACTCTTCAATTAATTTTTTTAACTTCTATTTATATTAACATTTTATTTTTTTACTTCCCGCTTTCCCCCTCCCCTCTGTGAACTGGATTAATTTTAAAAGTCATTAATGAGAGTTCTAGGCATATTAGTAAAATTAGCTCTTTTTCTATTAATTTCCCTATTTGTATGTTTTTTCCATACAATGTTAATAAGAATCATGTCCCTAATTGGGCGTTAGGTTTTGGTATCAACCCCCAAAATTTTTTCCCCATATGCCATGCTCACAATATTCATCAGGTTTTCTTTACTTTTAGGTTTCATATATTTAGATTGAAATTAATAAATCATCTAGATTACATCGGTGTGTTAAGAGGGAAAATTCCTGTTTCATTATTAGTTTTTCCAAATAAATGACTGTCCAACCAAGATCAATTAAATGTTATTTCTTCCTCACCCCCTCATTAAAACGTATGCTTATCAAATGTCAGCTTTCCTTTTATTCTAAAATCTGTCTCTTCGGTTTCATTGATTTGTCTCGCAATAGGTCTATTACTTCTTCCTTTGCCTTTAAATCATTATAGCTTTATAATACCTTTTATTACGCAGTAAAGTCTTCGCATATGTGAACGTTTTTAAGTGAGATCTTCCTGACAAGTGTTTATTTTTCCATATGAGCTAAACAGTTACTTTAAAAACAAAAACAGTGGTTAGGAATTTAATTTATACATCCTTGTAGAGAAATATCTTTATAAAAATGTATTTTCTTTGTATTTTTACCTATCCATTCTCATATATACATTTAATATATTTTCATATGTCCCTAGGATTTTTTCTTTTTAAATAGGTTTAGATTTTTCAATTTTGTGTTATTTTATGCCCAATGTTTCTTTTGTTCTATTGTATTTTCTAGTTTATGTCTACATCTATTAAGATATCTAAATTACAGTAGATAGGAACTGAACACTACTAAATTCTCCTATTTTTTTCTGAGATTTTTAGTAGTTTCCTGCAGACGATTCGAGGTATACAATCACATTATGTATAAAAAATGATCACTCTATTTCTAATCAGAAAGTTAATACGCTCTTCCACCTAATGTCGCTGACCTATATAATTCATAACAATGTCACAAAGAGTGACGATGAGCAGTCTTGGCTTTTCCAGATTTAATGGAAATGATGCTACTGTTTCAGAAGTAACCATGATAGTGAGATCGAGAGATGGGTGTTAATTTTTTATTCCTAATGTTGCAATACCCAATTTAAAATACTGAATCTATACCCTTTAAGTAGGTGGGAAATCAGCCTGAGTGCATTATAGTTTAGGTGGCTATACTTTAAATATGCAACATAAAAGTAAAAACTCAAACTGTAGATCTTAAGAGAAAATAAACAAGATTAGAAAATAAATGGAAGAAAAATCTAAGTCTTGAAATATACACGTCTTATTTCATAGATACAAATATACCCCGAATAAATCACATCTCCCCAGTTTGCCCTCAGGGGTAATTGAGACAGGGATCTCTTGTAACCCCGGCCCTCCGCCTCCCAGCATGTAAAGAAGATACTATAAACCTTTTTACCCGCTTGGCCCGAGTCGGTGAGAGCTGCGCGAAGAAAATGTGGGTAAGACGCTGGCGGAGCCCACGAGGCGGGACCGGGTCAACGGGACAGACACGCTGGGGGCCGAGGGCTGCCCTGCGCAGCGCGCCTTCCTTCCACAGGAGACGCCAGAAAGGGGGCAGGGCGGCCAGGCACGCAGCTAGCTCTCCCAAGGCGCGTTTCTCCAAGGCCTGAAGGTGTTCCCAGCAGCCAGCCTACGTCCCGGGGGCCGCTGCTACCGATGTTAAGCCCCAGGGGCCCCAACTCCCAGCCAGAGACTAGTCGCGGCTAGCTGCAGGTCCCGCTGCGCGTCCCCTCCCCGTCCCTCTGCAGACGCGCGCTGGGCGCCCGGAAACTCCCGCAACCACCTGAGGATGCGGCGCCGCGGGAAGGGCACTGAGAGCCCAGGACACTGCGCGTCCCCGCGCCCACCGGCCTCGAGCCTCTACCTGCGTCGCCGCCTGCCCGCCTGGCTGGCCCACAGTCCTCTCGGCACCGCAGCTCCAGGCCTGGGGTCTAGTCTCATTCGTTGCAGAGAGGGAAGCGGGGGCGGAGAAAGGGAGAGGAAGGGGAGGATGTTTCCAAATAAAAACAAGCGCCGAGGGGAGGGGGCGGTGCGGGCTAAGAGGCGTGGTCCGGGCGCGGGTGTCTCGCGGGGCCGACGGTCCGCCTGGACCTCGGACTCCGCCCCCCCGCTCTGGGGACCCAGCCTGTCAGTGATCCTGGAAGGCAGGGGACACCTCTGGGGCCAGCTTTCAAATAGATAATGTGAGAGAGGGGTAATAAAGAAAAACAAGTTGTAACTGCTGTAACGTGAGGTGACATAACAAGACGACGGTTGTCTCTAATCAAGGAAAAGCAGTTTCCAGAACCCTCGAGGAAGGACTTTGCTGAGAGGATTACTGAACACTGAAGGAAGAGAAGAAACCACTCTTTCCCAAGAGCCCAGTTTTCTGGCAACTGTTCCCATCCCCACCCACCCTGGCTTGAAGAATTGGCCCTGGCAATACAATGTTGGCTGAGGCGCAGGGCCCAGGCATTTTGTTTCCTTTTCCACAGGCTCGGAGGAGGCCAATTTACTGGAAAGGGGAGGAGGGGAGCAGGATTGCCTGTGTTGTCTGACTTTGGGAGAAAAATGACATTCGTTAATTACCCTTGTTAGGCACAAAACCTTTTTTCGAACTAATGAGTTAGGTCTGTGGCCCGTGAGGAGGAGCACAATCTGCTGACGGGAACTGGGAGAATCTAAATGTCCCTAGCCTTATGAAGAATCAGAACTGGAGAGAAGTAAATTAGATTAATCTCTGAAGAGTACTTGGCAGTGCTCCACTATGGGAGAAGTTCTGAAAGGAGAAGGCATATGGGAGTGAAGTTCTGGAATTTTCCCTTTTCCTTTGTATGTATGCCATTCCTTTGTTAGTATGCGTGTAAGGATCTATATTTTTAATTGTATTTCTCAGTATTAATTTCACTGGACATTACCCAAGTAGAGAGATAGTATTATAACAATAATGAAAGCATAAAACAAAGAAACAGTTTCCAAAACTACAGCCAAATATCATACTACCGATTAGCTCTGTTTTAAGTTTCGTAAGAGTGATCAAGAAATTGAGCTCACAAATTGAAACATCCACAATGGCCACATGCAAGATGACAAATAATTCAAGAGCACAATATGTTTTGTGAAACATATTGCTTTGAGGAATAAAGAAATAATTGAAATTATGTCATATGCCCCAAATCATAGTTTTGAAGGGAAAGAGAATGATTCAAACCCATGTCTTTCTGAAATTTCTGATCTGATGTCATTTCCACTTGAATACTTAAGGGGATGAAAAAAAATCACTGTTCTGTACTAATTCCATTTTAGTTGTTCTGTTACTCCTTAGTTACAACTCTTTGCATTAATTTCTTTTTACTAGTTTTTCTTATATTACCACAATCTGCTTAGGGTTAATATTGTACCTTTTCATACAAAATCAAGAAATTTGCAACAGCACTTTTTGGTTCCTCAATCCTACATGCCATTGCTTCATGTTTTACATGCACACAAATTATAAATTACATAATGTTATGTTTTGCTAACACAGTTGTCTTTTACAGATATTTAGAGAAGAAAAAAAGAGTTTTTATATTTATCCATATATATACAATTCTTTCTTGTTGATAGAGTTTTATCTATTGTCACTTCCCATCAAGTTTGGAGAATTTCCATTAGTGTTTATTGTACTGCAAAGCAGCTGAAAACAAATTCTCTCAGCTTTTTTTTTTTTTTAATCTGAAAATATTCTTTATTTTGTGTGCATTTTTTTAGTGGTGTCTTTACTAGGTATAATATTCTGGTTGGACAGATGTTTCTTTCTTTACCCATCAGTTTGACTTTCATTTTTATCTATGAGATTCATGTTATTGGTTTTAAGATGAACTTTTTTAGCTTTGCTTTTCTGCATTTAGTCTTTGATGATGTGTGGTTTTCTTTGTATTTACTGTACTTGGAGTTCTCTGAGCATGATATGTAGGTTGAAATTTTTCACCAAATTTGGGAAACTTTCAAACATTATTTTCTTAAATTACCTCCCTAATCATTCTTTATGTATTCTTTCCTTCTGTGGATTCAACTAAATGTATGTTAAATTATGTTATGTTACCTCACAAATCACCAGGATGTTTTTTACTTTTTTCCAATTTTTTTCTCTCTAAATTGAATTATTTTTATGGATCATTCTTCAAAATTTACTCACCTTATTTCAGTCTTCTGTTAAGCCCATTATAGATATTACTTTTCAGTTCTAGTATTTCTTTTTGTTTCACAGCTTCTATGTCTCTGCTGAGATTTCATATCTGTACATTCATTATGACCATCATTTTTTTGAAATTCTTGAACATTTATAATAACTGTTGTACTACTTTATTCCAATATCTTTCTATAGGCTGCTTTTTTTTATAATAAATGTTTCTTAGGCTCTATATTGATTGTATTACTATGTACATGATGTGTAGGTAATATAGAGATTATGATTATGTTTATTAAGTATTCTCTAGCAAGCAGCTGAAGGCTGATTATATTTAACTTCTGGAGCCCTTGTTTTATACTTTTTAAAGTCCAGTCTATCAAATGCCTGAAGGTTTTTACCAAGCCTCTCTAATACTCAAATTTCAAACTCTATTTCCTTGTAGTACACAGCAACTGCATCTCTGTCCAGTCCTTTCAGCCGCTTTTTTCTGCTGGCATCATTTAAGTCTTCCCACATAAGCATAGTTTAATGGTCAATCAAGGATTTGAGGGCTATTTATAGATAGGTATCAGTGTTCCTCCCTCTATGTCACCCTACTTCTGAGATTACCCTCAATGTACCATCACTCTGGCAGCCTTAAAACTCTTCACTGACATCATAAGGCAATAAGACTGAAGCATCTGCTTGAGATCTAGCTGTCCTGCACCTGAGGCCTGGAGAATGCCCACAGGGAAAAGGAAAGGCTGTATAAATATGAATCTCACTCTGTTATTATGATTCCCTTCTATTACTGGTTGAATTCTCTATGATTTCTGTCTGCTTTTGACTGCTCTCCAATGTCTTCAAACAGTCATTTTCATATTTTTCCAGAGTTTATTGTTGTCTATGGGAGAGTTATTCCAGTACAAGCTAATGTGTGGAACTTTAATTCTCACAAACTCGTAATATTTTAAAGCAGTTTATTATTAGGGAAGCCAAACTGTTAGAAAGCTCTTTTTGTAAACTAAATCTATACCCACAAGACAACCTTTGTCATATTTTGATTTTATTTTTTCTTCCAAAAGAGAATATATTTCTTACTTTAATTCAATAAACTTAAAAGTTTTTGTAAGTAGCTATACACTTTTCCTTAAATATTTCTTACAAAATTGAAACACCTTTCTTTCCTTTTTTGTTATTTCTGTTTGTCATGATTGCAGATTCCTTACTTTGAGATTACCTTCCTTAGAGTTATTAACTGCCTTCTAATATTTAGTCTGATGCTTACATGGTAATGAAATATCAATATGGCTCTATTAATGAGGCCTAGTTGAATTATATTTATTGACATATTAATTACTTATAGTATATTTGTAATTATACTCCAACATTAGTTACCCTGAAGTCTGTCTTTTTATTGCATACTAGAGAAATTATTATAATTATTAGTATTTGGTGGATGGCCTTTTATTTCCTGACCTCAGTTCTTTAGTCTAGTAAGGTCTCATAGGAACTGGAACCCAAAGAATGTTAGCAAAAGAATACACAAAGATAATAAATAAGAGCAGGCTGAAGTTGGATGTGGAGGGAAATGAGCATGGTGAGAGAGCTCACCAGCAAGCGAAGTAATGGCTTGATGGTTTGGCCAGCAAATTATACAAGGAGAATTGTCCACAGTTTTCAATCCTAATCCTCCTTTCTGCCCTCAATATTTTTGGAGTCAAAGTATTCCAGGACTTCCACTACTTCATATATTTTAACATAAACCAAGATGATAGACTTTACCTTCCAACCAATCAGTGTGAGGAGATAAAATGGGAAATATTCCTGTTAGTGTGCAGCATTAGAAAAGAAGAGGATACCAGCAACAGTATATTTCAGAGTATAGTTTTTCTTGTCAGATTTCTCTTTAGGAATGGACTAGACAGAAATGTTATTATGTTTTAAACTAACTCCTCTGGCACATTGTCAAGTAAAAACAGAAATCCTTATAACAAAATCGTTTCTCTCCAAAGCACCTATAATGGAAGTTTTTGTTCTCTTTAGAACCTTACCTGCTGACTTAGGGCTAATTTAGGGAGGTCTTACCCAGAAACTCATTCAATGGCAATTTGGTAACAGAATCTGATTAGCCATGTTTAAGCAATATCATCAAACCAGATCTTTAAAGCTACAGATATGGTGTCTATATGGGCAATTGATTTTTGATTTTAGAAACAGAAATTCACATTTTGCCTATAATTTTATTTTCCTCATTAAAGTATCTCAGCCTTGTAACTAAAATCAGATGTAGCCTATTAAGGTTAATTTAAGTTTGTATTCTGTTAACCTACCTTATTAGCTTTTTTCTTGGATTTTTGTCATATAAAGTTTGATAATCCTTCTTTTTTTATGACATATTCATGTCACTGGGACAAATATTGGGACAATTAAATAATCCTCTAAGTCATTACTAGAGACTAATCTCCAGGATGAGAGAAATTCAATAATCAATACTTTCTGTAATTGTTTAATCAATTAAAAATTCACTTAGACTATCCTGTTTTGTAATGTTTTTTTTTTCTTTCTTGCCCACGGCAATGAAAATTAAAATTTCTACTAAATATATGTTAAAAACAATGTTCTTCATGATGTTCTCATGATCTCTCCATAGTAACAATTAGGAAAGGGAAGTGTGTCCATTTTATAAGATTTGACATTTAAGAATGCAAAATTGTTAATGTTCACCACTCCTTTTGCTAAATACTCATGTACTGTTATTTTTAAAATTTGTACTATAAATTTGCCTGAAATTGACAATGCAGTGTGTTGTATATTAAATTGTATCCACTAAAAAAAGATCTGCTAAAACCAGGGGTTACCTTTACCTGTGCATGTGATCTTATTTGGAAGTAGGGTCTTTGCAGATGTAATTAAGTTAAGATGAGACCATACTAGATTAGTCCTAATCCAATGACTAGTGTCTTTATAAGAGAGAAATTTGGACACAGGTTGATGGACAGGGAGAACACCACATGACAGTGGAGGCCGAGATTGGAGTGATGTGTCTACAGTCGAGGAGCACCAAGGATTATTAGCAACCGCCAGAAGCTAAGAGAGATGCAAGGAAGTGATTCCTCCTCTGATTCCCCAAGAATGAATCAGTCTTCCTGACACCTTTCTTTTCAATATCCCAGAACTGTGACAGAATAGAATTCTGTTGTCTAAAGTGATGTAGTTTGTGATAACTTGTTAATAAAACTAATACAAAATATGTGTGTATGTGTAATTTCTACAAATCAATATTGCTTTCCTCTTTTAAAAAATTAGAAATGTTTGTCTTTCACTGGTTTCCCAAATCTTCACACATTCCATGATGTGAAAATATAATTGACAGTGGTTTTGAAAATACATTTTCATGCTATTTTGTGCTAATAGATGTAGTTTATATGATTTTAAAAGCTTGAACTCATTTATGCTATCTGGATCAAATTGTCTTTGATACATGGAATGGAAAGTGAGTTGCACTGCAAGAATATGGAAATAAAGAATGTTAAAGAATAACTGAAGTATTTGAGGAACACATAGAACTGCAAACAAAATGATTTCAATATCACCCAAGGAGTAACAAATAGAAATGACTGATTAAAAAGAAAAAGAGAACTTAAATCTTTCTGAAGTAAAGTTGCACTATAAAAAATCTATAAGACTTAGTGGTTCTTCTTGAAGTATTGCTTTTGAACATCTTATTAGTTTGATTGGTTGGTTGTTTTTGTACAAATCTGTCAGAAATTTTAGCAATCAAAATTTGTTTATTTAATTTTTAAGACTTTTTTAGAACTCAGCAAGTGGCATCATACCAAATTTTACTTCTCACCAAAATGTTCTTTCACTACACCCTCCTTTTAGTTTTGCTATTAATAGTCTTTTAGATTTTCTATTAAGCTAAATAGAAACAACTCATCCTAGTTGTTCATACCCCACCATTAATCTCACTTTCTTTTCCCTTTCTCTTAACACTTCTCTTCATTAGCAAAAATTTCTCTTTTAGTGCCATTTAATATGTCAGAAACTTTATGGTCATCTACAAATCTTTTTTTTTTTTTCCCTTTCAAGAGATAAAGAACACATTGATAAAAGTAGAGAATTCTTTCATTTTCTTTTAGGTAGATAGATTCACTGATTCCAAACAGCCTAGAAGAGGACCACATCCAAAGTTTATAGCCAGGAATGTTTTAATGTACTCCCCACTGAGAGGAAATATTTTTTTTGGAAAATTTGCAGACCTTTTTTTTTTATGCTATCAGCTCAGAAATAATGACCAAGTAATCTGAAAAAGTAAAAGAGTTAATCAAACTGGTAAGCTAAAAAGATCCAAAAGGTCTTTTTTATGTTTTTTGTGGTCTATATGTTTTTTTCAATGATACTAAAAACCCGTATCTGAATTATTATTCAATTGTGAATTGTTCAGCAAGTACTTATTAATTGGTTACTGTGCCAGGACTATACTAATTCTTGGAGAGTAAGAAGTTAAGTGATGTGCTTATGGAGCTACAGCCTTATCTCTTTTAACCATCAAAAGATTATTTGAAATAGAAGGATTGGCATTATTATGTTAATAATAGGTAAGAACAAAGATTTAATGGCTTGCTCTGGATCAAACTGAAACTCCGTATTCCTTTTTTAGTGTTTTTTAAAAATATATTGTAATTTATAATTTTAAAATATATATTATTAAGACATTAATAAAATTTAAACCAGGAGAAAATTAATTTTATTTTTAGCTTGAATAATTTATAGTTTGAATTTATGTAACTTGGTTGCTTATTTCATAACAAACTCTTTAAGCGAGAAAATCCATTTTAGCTCTGGTTGCTCCTCCTTACTTCCTTACTTGGATTCATTCCTTTATTCTGAAAATAATTTCATGCCAGTTATGTTTTAGGCACCATGCTTGCCTTTGCTCACACTTCTTCAAAATTAATGAAAAAATTAGTATAGACTTTCTGCAGCCCAATTGCATATTCTTTTCACTAAACCTTTGCCTTTGATTTCACACTTTGATTCATCTGACAGGTACACTCCATCCTAACTAAGCTGAAAGTCCTGTGGTCTGTTGGATCTACTTTTATGAAGCTATTGTGTTCTGTCTTTTGTGGCATTGTTCAATATACTTCTTATGCATTAGGAAATCTCAATTCTTTGACCCAATATATGTGTATTATCTCCTCTCCACTGTAAAATTATAGCTTACACCCCCAAAATATTTCTTACACAATCTAATGAACATATCAATGTACTAACTTAACAAGAGTTATTTTCTTGCAATTGTGTTCTAGATTTACATTTTTATGTAAATATGGGCCCTGTAGATACTTCACAACCATATACTGCTGGACAAACATTATTCAGGCTACCCTGCCTCACACTGCCTCTCCATTCCCAGCCCTTCCTCTGCCCTTCAATACTGGAAAGTGTAGCAAGATTGAGGTATTGAAAAATGAAAGGTAAAGGTTACCACAATTCTTTTACCTTTTCTTTCACAGGTCAAGGATTTCTTTCTTTTTTATTTGTAGATATAGTATATTCATCCAATCTTTGAAGCTGGGTAGAGAAATGGAAAAGTATTAATAAGGTAGAGACATGAAACTGGGAACTGATAATGAGAGTGAATAACATTCTGGGATATTGAGGTGTAGTAAGAGCAAGCGGTGGCTAGCCTGGGAAAGAGGAATGTCTGTCACCTGCAATCAGCTGTTACCTACACCTTCCCAGCTGTTTAACCTGATAAAGGAAGATTAGACAGATTCACTTTTTAGTGCAAGAGATCATATTCTACTCAACACTTTGACCATGAAAAGAGTTTGTCCACAAATATTGATAATAATAGGGATAATGATAATAGTAAATTATATTAATCATCTTTTTTTCATATTTAAGAAGTTGAATATAGTACATTCACTTTCTTTCTTTTTATCACTCTGTTTTCAAAGTAATACCTTTTTGTGATCAGGAGACAGAGTGAAAGGCAGAGACTCAGTTAATGCCCTCAATTTAGAAGCTGCATTTTTAAAAGAGAGAGTATTTTGCAGCTAAAAATATAATTCTTGTTCTGAAGTATGCTAGCAGAGGTTTGGGCAGACAGTTGTTAATGCACAACTCCCTACTGAAAGCTATAGGATCTTACTGAGACAAGTCAAACTTTGTTTCGCTGGTCAACTTTGTTTTGCTTTGTCTCAACAGGTCAACTGGAATTGAGATTTTGTAACAGCTCTACTTCTTTGCAATGTTCTGTATCCTTTAGACTTGGATACTTTCACATATTTGGAAGGTTTTGTAAACAACAAGTAGACATTAAACCCCCTGGATTTGGAGTCACACAAGGCCAGATCTGCCACTTGACATGTGTGTGTCGCTATATAAGCCATCTTCTGTAATAGTAAAATATCAGTAATGCTCACCACATTTTGTTCGGAGGTTTGAGGTAACCATATGTATTAAAAATTTGGCATAATACATAGCAAATAATAAGTGCTGAATAATAAGTGGTTTAATTATATTCATATTCATTATTTCAAGCAAGTGTGATTCCCCAGTCATGGACAACTCTGTGAAGAGCCCAACTACAGCTTCACTGTACAGAGCTAAAACTTTTGGGGTTGTTGGTTTGTCAGTTGTCTACAATAAAGTATGGTTTATTGAACAATATTATTTGTTATACAAAATTCATCATAAAAATACCAAACAAATACTTGTAATAAGGGTATGTGTTGGGATAAAGAAATCACTTCATTTTAATCTGTGACTTCATTTTATTATTTTCTTTGAGATATGGGAAGTTGAGAATGAAAGGACGTTGTGGGATTGGATCAAGATAAATATAGTTCTGGATTCTGGAGCAGGAATTATCAGAAGGTGGTAACTGGAAGATAGTGACCTATCTACCACCAACTCCTATATTTCAGTTCCTCTTGAACCAAATGGACTCCAATGCCCCCAGGAGTCTGTGCCAGTGAGGTACTGCATTCCATGGTGGCCTTGGCATGGACAACTGATGCAGAAACATGAACTCAGGCTGGATGAGTCCCTGGAAGTCAGAGTTCACATAATAAAGCCGAAGAAACTGAATCACACACAGATCTCTCCTGCTCTGTGTAGAGGTGAATAAGTATACTGGGTCATTGAGAGGTTTTCTTGAGAAGTCTCAGTAAAGAACGATTGACTTGCTTGCTTTTATTCCACCAGTCTTCTCAAAGTAGCAGCCAAAGTCCTCACGATGACCTACATGATCTGGCTAGCGCATCTCTCATTTCTTTCTTATCTCTTTTGCTTTTATTCTAGTCATCGGCATCTTTCTGACTCTTGATTATCAGAGTCATACTCTAACCTCAGGATCTTTGCAATTGTTGTGCTCTCTGCCTTTTTTTAAACACTATGCATACACTTATTTTAAATTTTTATATGTAGGAACGCATTTATTTAATTTATTTTATGTCTCTCCCAAGCAGTATTATCTCTATCAGTCCTAGAAAAGGAAAAAGTTAAGAAAATTTTCATGCACAATAAAGACAACTTTGGAATTTAAGAATAAGTTTAACAAGAAATGGATAGGGCCTTTATAAAGAGACTGAAATTTTAATGAATGTTGTAAAATATATAGGAAATGTAACCAATGTTTTAGAGTAGAAAGAATCAAGATTTTAAAAATCAATACATTCAAAATTAGTATATTAACTAAACACACAAAAATTCCCAATTTTAAAAACTGGCTAAAATGATCTTTCAGTAAATAGTGGACAAATAAACAGCCAAGACTAGCCACAGAAAATGCTGGAAAGGTAATTTGATATATAGTTTTCAGTACCAGGGCTATTGAATTTTTCTTAAATAATGATTCAATATTAAAAAATACCAAAATTATAATATAATATTTTATAATACAATACAATCCATAAAATATAAATACAATAAAAATATAATACAAGAAAAGTTATCTATTGTCTCCACTTCTCCCTATATCTGCCATTGAGTCTCTTTTCTTCTCTTCTCATTTCTCAACTACTTGCAATCAGGCTTGCTTTCTTAATTCTCTATGGAAATGATTCACCAATGACCTCTGTATTTCCAAATTCAGTGGAAACAATTCAGTCTTTATTTACTGGCCCTCCATGGCTCTCTGCTCCCTGACATCACACCCTACTGGTTCTCATACTTTTGTAGTTCTTTGACTCTTTCACAACTCATATTTTCTACATAACTTTTAAATGTTCATGTTCCCTAGAATATATTACTTGGCAAATCCTTTTTGGAAATCTCATCTTTTTAAATGTTTTCTGTGATTGCCCACATATTCAAAATTAACAAACTTCTAGTTCCCAGAGATCTGTCTTCAAATACAGACTCAAACCTAGTTGCCTACTGATCATTGTCATCTCAGAATCACAATGGCATTCCAAATTTAACAGAGTCAAAACAAAACTGATTTTACCCCATGCATGTTCTTGTACGTTCCTTGTCTTCATTGGTAGTACCACAATCCACTTTAGTAGAAACCAGGAGTTATCTTCAAATATTCTCTTTCTCTAATTCACTTTTAATCAACTGCTGTATGTGTGCTATATATGTATACAGCTTGCCTCTCAAATATTTCTCAAACAATTTTTTTCTTTTTTCTTTCTTAATACCCCTAAGGTATCCAAACTCTCTCCATTCAATACACAGTCATAATGATATAACCAAAATACAATTCAAATCTCATTTATCCAATTTAAATCCCTCACATTGACACATGCAAAATAAAGCCCAACCTCTTAGAATGCACACATGGCCCTTATACCTCTTTGTTGCTCTCTCTCTAATCACTTTCTATCATTAAGTTCATTGGAACTCAATTGCTAGTGAACTTCCCATACATTATGCTATTTGTTATTCTGTTCTTTTTTTTCATATTATTTCCTTGTTCTGGAATCTTCTACTCTGGCTCCCATTTCTGACCTTTACCCAGATAACTCCTATATCCAAAACATACAAAAAACTCATACTACTCAACAATAAAAAAAAACAAAAAATTCAATTAAAAAATGGGCAGAGGACCTGAACAGACACTTCTCCCAAGAGGACATACAAATGGCCAACAAACATATGAAAAGATGCTCAGTATTGCTAGTTACTAGGGAAGTGCAAATCAAAAACCACAGTGAAATATCACTTGTTGGAATGGCTATCAACAGGGCAAATAGTAACAAATACTGGAGAGTTGGTGGAAAAAAAGGAACCCTCACACACTGCTGGTGGGAATGTAAATTAGAACAGCCACTATGGAAAAAAGTATGAAATTTCCTCAAAAAACTAAGAATAGAATTAACATATGACCTAGCAATCCCTCTTCTGGGTATTTACCCAAAAATCTTTAAAATATTTATTTTCAAAGACATATGCATCCTGATGTTCGTAGCAGGATTATTCACGGTGGCTAAGACATGGAAACTACCAAAGTGTTCTTTGATAGATGATTGAGTAAAGAAGCTGTGGTACATGTATACAATGGAATATTAGTCATAAGAAAAGACAAAATACTGCCATTCACGACAACATAATGGATCTTGAGATTATCATGCTAAGTGAAATAAGTCAGACAGAAATGTTAACAACCATATGAATTCACTCATATGTATGATATAAAACGGAAAACAACAAACAACCATGACAAACAGAGACTCTTGGACATAGACAGTGGCTTATTGGTTATCAGAGGGAAGGAGGGCAGGAGGGAAATAGAAGGGATAAAGGGGGTCAAATATTTGGTGACAGAAGGAAATTTAACTTTGGGTGATGAACACACAATGCAATATACATACGATGTATTATTAAGTTGTATATTTGATATCTATTGATTTTATTAACCAATGTCACCTCAATAATTTTTAAAAAAGACTTAGCAAAGGCCTTATCCCCAAAACCGTTCTAACTTCTCCTTGCTATTTTTCTTTCATTCCATTGGGTCAATTATTCTTTCTTTGGGTTCTCCGGTGCCTCTCCCTATCATCATCCTCACATAGTATGTTACAATTAGCTTTGTAGGTTCATGTATCTGTTTTCCCAAGGGCATCTGAGCCCAGTGGAGGCAAAGACTGTGTCCAAATTGACCTCTGTATAACTCCAGTGCTTAGCACAGTGGCTGGCACATGTTTAGATTCAATATATATCTTGAATAGGCAAAAGTATATTTTATTTGAATTCTTGAAGCCACTTAGCAATTGCCAACTAAATGGAAAATAGCACAGGGACTACAGCTAAGAACATATTATTTGTTCCATTTTTCTGATTTTCACCTTTTTAATGATAAGATCCAAGAACATTTGAAAATGCAACCTGAAAATGATTAACAATACTGAATACATATCTGTTAAATGTTTCGATGTCAATTGGTGTGGTAATTTTTTTCTCCATTACTTCAGATACACATCCAAAGAGGAGATTAAAGTCATTGTTTTATTTAACCATGTTTACACATTTCTGTTCTTTACAGAAGTTTTCAAGGAACTTCGAATGTTTTCAAGGAACTTAGAATGTTCTTGGACATAGAAACAAGTATGATACAATCTACCACAAACTTAGCCACGAGCTGCACATGATCTAATAATGTCCATTACTTGTTTATTTATATTTCTGTATTTATTTTGCTCTGCTAGATCTGAGCCAAGACTTAAATGATTTGCCTAAATGATTGACTTGAGTAATTGAGATGTGACTGAGCTTCATACCGGTAGAAAAAAATGAAGTTGTATTTGTCAAGTACAACACATATATGTTTAAAAATAGTTGTAGAACAACAACATATTTCAGATAATAATTTAAAGAAAGCATTTTTATATGAATCATATCATTAAGTTCATAAAAATATGATTTTTTTGAAGACTTTTTGTATTCCTGACAACTCTCGATGCCTTGGACTAGAAAATAAACTTTTTACTTTCATATACCAAAGAGTGCTAACATCATGCTTTTCCAGTCAAGGAAATTAGTGTAATGCCTCTGCTGCTCTTACAGACAGACATTTTAATTTCATGATCTGTGACTATGCTTAGAAACCATGGCTGGGAGATGGTATTTCACTTTCTGTTCTATATCTATATATCCACAACAATTTTCTATTCACATCTAAGAATCTTAGGGTTACTAGGTATGCAGGTTTCTGCTATATCCTTTCCTCTTGATTTTTTAAATCTATCTCAATCATGTAATTAAAAAAAAATGTTTATTTAGGTATAGTTCACATACCATAAAATTTGCTCTTTCAAAATGGTTTTTGGTATATTCAGAAAGTTGTGTAACCATCACCACTGAGCAATAATAATGAGCCAAAACACAGAAGTCTGGCTGTCATCCCAGACCATTCCTATGTTTCTAATGTTCCTGGCCAGCAAACTCCCAAATTCCATCTCCTACTGCTTCCTGACTTTTGATCCTTTTTCTCATTTAATACGTACTTCTACCCTGGAGACATGTCATTTGTATTTTGTCTCTGATTTCTGACAGTCTTAAAGAACTTTGACTTAGAATTACTCATCAGCTATATCATTTTGGTGTACCTCTGGGGATTCTTATGCCTTAGTTCTTTAAAAAAAATCTATCTATCCACCCCAGCCAGTTAACTATTTTTCATAAGAGGAAAATAATTGAAATGTGTTGCTTTTTCAATGACTCAGCCCTTATTGAAGCTACAGTAACATGGGTGACCTCAGAATCTCTCTCTTATACATGGTTTGTGAAACGAGAGGTAAAGGACAAATAGAGATCTTGTTTGGGAGAAATTTAAGGCATGCTCTGAGGAATTGAGAACTGCTTCAAGGCCAGGCACACAAAGATATGTTATGTGTAGGTGATGTGCATGTGAATTGCTTGTGGCTCCTGATTCTAGATCACCCCGCCAAGGCTTTGAATGGATTTATACTAATGAGTCACAACACAGGATTAACCACATCTCAGAGTTTACATTGGAAATGGGAAGGGATGTGTGAGAGAGCATTTGTGGTTATCATTTTGATAGGGTCATTGAAAGGACAGAAGCAAGAGATGCTAGACTTCCTGCAATGTATAGGGCAGTCCTGCACAACAAATATATTTTGGGATCCATGACTTTGAATGTCTAATGAGGAGCTTGTCATCAAGTGTTTAATGAGTCTGATAGTTTGAGGGCTACTAACTTCCCAACAGTTTTCTGCATTTCTGCTGCCTTTGTCCTTATACTCTTGCACTGCCCTCCTGGGGATGTCCTGAACATGACCCCTTTGGGGGAGATCTTTCATTTCCTTTTCCTCAGAATAAACTGATTATGTGGCCCAGGAATAATTATGGTGAGACAGCTTTCCCAGCAGTAGGAAAGGGTTCCTGAGCCAGCATGAGAGTCCAAGTACAGCTAGGGAGTAAGAACATGGACTTGGGATGCAGACCACTTAGATTTGAACTCCAGCTTTGTAACTTGTTAACAATGAAACCTTAAGGAAATCACTAAACTTCTTGCCTCAGCCTCTTCTTCTGTAAAAATGGGGTAATATTAATATTGGCACCTTTTCTAGAGGTTTGTTGTATGATTAAATGTGTCAATAAGTGTAAAATACTTGTTAGAGGATATAGTAGTAAGTAATAAGTTAGTTATTGTTATTCAGAAGCCTATATCACTGATGATGGATCCCAGAATAGGAAAGACAAATGTCACATCAATTCTGATTTGTGATCTTGGTTATTTCACTTCATTTGTCTGATTTTGATTGATAAAATGAGATGAATAATTCGTGCTCTGTTACCTCACGATGACTTAAGGGTTATCTTGCCAAGGCTCAGGGCGCACAGAAGCAAGCATCACATAATGCTGGTGGGAGCTCACAAGGAGAATGTCAGCAAGAGTACAAGTACCTTGTTTTTTCATTTCCATTAGAGGTGTGCTTGGACCATGGGACTGGGTGCTGGCAGAAGTACTCTGCCCTTTGATGCTTTCTCTTTTTAAATATGAAAGCATGACAGTGATCTTCCTCAGGAAAACAGATACTTTGAGTTTTGATGCAGGTTTTTAAAAGATGTCATGGGGAAAGCCAGCTCTCTAGCACCTGGAGACAGTAAAGGGAGTTGACAGACTACTCAGAAAAAGAGGTCCACAGTCAAGAACTAGCACTTGATTGAAAGGAAACATGGCTGAGTGAGAGATGTCCCCAGATTTCTCCACTGAAATAACAATAAGCTGAACATCTAAAACTCAACAAAAAAGCACCCAACTGCACACTAGCATGTCTGAGCATGGGATCCACGCATAAGAGCTATAGCAGGTCAGAAACCTGGGTGTCAGGCGGTGGACTTAGAGAAATAAAGAAGCTGCCTTTCACAGCCCCTGGAGCTCTCTGTAAGGGGAGAGGGAGGGGAGAAGGTGTGGCGAGTTCCCTGAACAGCCCTACCTGGGAGAGTTTGTGCGTTCCATGCAGCCAGCTGCAGGGCCCAGACATCAGGGCAGAAGGCAGAGAAGCAGAAGGCAGAGAAGAAGAGTTGATTTTTACCTGCTGAGGTTGTAAAACCAAGGCTGAGCCACAGCTTCCATCCCCCTACCCAGAGGACCCCTCCCACCATAACCTTTGAGACCTATCACCGTGGAGTCCCAGGGGAATCTGAGAAAACATTACTGAAACCGATGCTAACACTGAAAGGGACTGAAACTGAGGGTAACGAGCGTGATTAAATATCTACAAGAAAATAAAGGTATTATATACAGGAATTATTAAGGCTTTATATAAAGCAGGGATCCAAGAGGCTTAGACACCACTAACTGGAAACCAAAAGGAAAGCGCCTTCTTTGCAGCAGGCTAAAGAGAGGCATTTATATAATAAATCTTCTTTCTGAAAAAAAGCAGAATACATTTACATTAATGCCCAGGAAGAGAAATAGGCCATTAAACTTCATGAACAACCAAGGTGACAAGGCATCTCGGAAAGAAAGAGAAAAATCTCCAGAAAATGAGCTTACAGACATAGAAATATGCAATTTAAATGATAGAGAATTTAGGATAGTACTTCTGAAAAAACTCAGTGAGATCTGAAACAAGTCATATCAAAAATTTCAGGAATTGAAAAAACAACCAGATGAGCAGAGCAAGGAGATTGAAACCCTCTAAAAGAACCAAATAGACCTTCTGGAGATTTTTATCTCCAGAACAAAACAAAACAAACAAACAAACAAAAAAACCCCACTGCAAGAGTTGAAAAATGAAATAGCAAGCTTGGGAAATAGAGTCGACCAAATGGAGGAAAGGATCAGTGATATCAAAGGCAGAAATCTAAAAATAAATCAGAAGGAAGAGAGAAATCGAGGAATGAAAAAGAATGCAAAAATACAAGAACTAGCTGATCCCATCAGGAGAGAGAACATAAGAATAATGGGCATTATCGAAGGTGAGGAAAAGAAGCAGAGACTAGAAAGCATTTCAGAAAAATAGTTGATAAGAATTTCCCAAATCTAAGGAATGAGCTAGAGCTTAGAATTTAAGAAGTCAACAGAACACCCAATTCCCTCAACCCTAAAAAGGCCTTCACCAAGACACACTGTATTAAAATTACCAAAAATCAATGACAAAGACAGAAGTCTCAGGGCAGCCAGGGTAAAGAAGACCATAACTTATAAAGAAAAACCCTTTAGATTATCCTTGGACTTCTCAGCACAGATCTTATAAGTCAGAAAGGAATGGAATCAAATATTTAAACTATTAAGTGAAAGGAACTACCAGCCTGAATAATGTATCCAACTAAGCTCTCCTATAGATATGAAAGAGAAATTAAGATCTTTCCAGACATTCAAAAATTGAGAGAATTCTCCACTATGAGGCCTGCACTACAGGAAACACTAAAAGGGGTCAGCTCACCTAAAACAAAATGACAAAAAAAAAATATAATTAGGAACAAAGTGACTATCAGACAAATAGAAGCAGAGGAGTGCAACCCTTACTAAGAACATTATAAGCTTAAATAATAAGAAGAGAATTGATATAGCAAAATAATAATGAACATTCAGCATACACAGGACAAATTAAAATAACAATGACTGAAAAGGGGAGGATTCAAAGATCCACATTCACAAAGGGAAATGGAAATAAAAAACGAACAGAAGAAAATGGATGTCTGTATATATATATAACTATTGTTTACATTACCATTCGTAATGGTAACCACACACCAAAGACTCAGAAATGAAGTATATAACATAAAACAAGAAAGACCAGAGGGAAAACACACAAAAGCCAACCAAAATTAAAAAAACAGAAACACAAGGATAAGAAAGCAATGTAAACACTGAGCTACCAGAAAGCAAAAGAAAAAATGGCTATAAGAAGACCTCAAATTTCAATTATCACCTTAAATGTAAATGGATTGAACTCACCAATAAAAAGGCACAGACTTGCAGAATGGATCAAAAAACAAAACCCATCCATATGCGGCCTCCAGGAGACACATCTTGGTTCCAAAGACAAATATAGACTCAAAATGAAAGGGTGGAAAATGATATTTCAAGCAAATGGCATTCAGAGAAAAGCAGGAGTAGTGGTACTAATATTGGGGGAAATAGACTTCAGAATAAAAAAAGATAAAGAAAGATACTGAGGGACACAATGATAAAGGGAATCATGCACCAAAAAGACATAACATTTATTAATATCTATGCCCCAAAATATGTAAAGCAATTACTAACAAAACTAGAGAGAAACAGACGAAAACACTATTGTAGTAAGGGATGTAAATATCCCATATAGACAGATCACTCAAACAGAAAATCAATAAGGAAATTACATCCTTAAATGACACATTAGACCTACTGGGCATAATTGACATTTACAGAGCTTTCCATGCCAAAACAGCTGCTTATACATTCTTCTCTAGTGCACATGAAACATTCTCAAGAATCAACCACATACTGGGACACAGAAATAGCCTCAACAAATATAAGAGGGGTGAAATCATACCAACATTATTTTCTGATCATAATGCTTTGAGATCAACTGCAAGAAGACATCGGGAAGAACCACAAATACATGGAGATTAAACAACATGCTACTGAAGAATAACTGGGTCAGAGAGATCAAGAGATACAAAGAAACAAATGACAATGATAGTACAACATATCAAAACATTTGGGACACGACAAAAGTGGTCATAAGAGGAAAGTTCATATCATTACAGGCCTATCTCCAAAAACAATAACAAACCCAAATAAATGACCTAAAGCTTCATCTTAAAAAACTAGAAAAGGAAGAACAAATGAAGTTCTCTAAAGTTCTCTAAAGAACAAATGAAGTTCTCTAAAGTTGTCTAAAGTCATCAGAGAAAAAGTAATAATCAAAATTAGAGCAGAAATAAATGAAATTGAAAAGAAAAAAAAAAATAGACAAAATAAATGCATCAAAGATTTGGTTCTTTGAGAAGGTTAATAAAATTGACAAACCTCTGGCTAGACTCACTAAAGAAAAAAGAGAAAGGATACAAATAAAATCAGGATGAAAGAGGGGAAATTATGACTGACATCGCAGAAATACCAAGGATCATACAAGAATACTGTGAAACAATATATAACACTAAATTTAATAACCTAGAAGAAATGGATCAGTACTTAGAAAAATACGATTTTTCTTGACTGAATCAAGAAGAACTGGAAAATCTAAATAGACCTTTCAGCAGTATGGAAATTGAAAAATCATCAAAAGCCTACCAAAAAGTAAAAGTCCTGGACCACGTGGCTTCACCAGTGAATTCTACGGAACATTCAAAGAAGATTTAATATCTATTCTCCTCAAACTCTTCCAAAAAATCAAAGAGGAGGCAGTACATTTCAACTCATTTATGAGGCCAATATTACCCAGATACCAAAACCTGGTAGAGATAACACAAAAAAAGAAAACTATAGACTGATATCTCTCATGAACATAGATGCAAAAATCCTAAATAAGATTCTAGTGAACTGAATACAGCAACATATTTAAAAGATTATACACCACAATCTAATGGGCTTCATCTTGGAGCACAGGGATGGTTCAATATATGCAAAATAATTAATGTGATACACTGCATAAACAAATTAAAAAATAAGAATCATGTGATCATATCAATAGATGCGGAAAAAGCCTTCAACAAGATACAGCATCCATTTATGATCGAAACACTTAACAAAATCAGTATAGAAGGAAAGTACCTTAACATAATAAAGGCCATATATGACTAACCCTCAGCTAACATTATACTTAATGGTGAAAAACTAAAAACTTTCCCTCTAATCTCAGGAACAGGGCAAGGCTGTCCACTATCACAACTGTTATTCAATATAACACTGGAAATCCTAGTGAGTGCAGTCAGGGAAGAGAATGATATAAAAGGCATCCAAATAGGAAATGAAGAAATCAAACTGTCACTATTTGCAAATGACATGATTCTCTATATAGAAAACCATAAAGACTCCACAAGAACACTGCTAGAATCAAAAAGCAAGTACAGTAAATTTTCTGGATACAAAATCAATGTTAAAAAATCCATAGTGTTCCTATATTCTAATAACAAAGTGTCAGAAAAAGAAGTGGAAAAAATAATTCCTTTTGAAATTGCAACAAAAACAATAAAATGCATAGGAATACATTTAACGAAACAAGTGAAGGATCTATATAATGAAAACTACAAGACCTTATTAAAAGAAATCGCAGAAGATACAAAGAAATGTAAAGATAGTCTGTGTTCCTGGATTGGAAGAATCAACATAGTGTAAATGACCTTATTACCTAAAGCATTATACCGATTTAATGCAATCCTCATGAAAATCCCATCAGTATTTTTTAAAGAAATAAAACTGAACAAAACAAAACATCGTCAGATTTGTATAGAAGTACAAAAGACTCTGAATTGACAAAGCTATCCTGAGAAAAAAGAACAAGGCATCACACTGCTAACTTCAAATTATATTACAAAGCGACAATAATCAAAATGGCATGGTATTGGCAGAAAAACAGGCACACAGACCAGTGGAACATAATCGAGAGCACAGAGGTAAACCCATATTTATACAGGCAAATAATTTTTGACAAAAAAAGCCAAAAACATACAGAGGAGAAAGAAATCTTCTTCAATAAATTGTTCTGGGAAAACTGGAAAGTCACCTGCAAAAGAATGAAACTAGACTGCTGTGTATTACCACATGCCAAAATAAACTCAAAATGGATTAAGGACCTGAATATAAGACCTGAAACAATAAAATGCATAGAAGAAAACATAGGAATTAAACCTTGGACTTAAAGAGAATTTTATGAATTTGACCTCAAAAGCAAGGGAAGTAAAAGCTAAAATAGTGAACAAGACAACATCAAACTAAAAAGCTTCTGCTCAGGAAAAGAAATTGTCAACAAGAGAAAGAGACAACCATCTGAATGAGAAAATATATTTACAAGCAGTGCCTCTGATAAGGGTTTAACATCCAAAATAAGCAAAGAATTCTTACAAGTCAATAACAACAAAAATGCAAATGATCCAATCATAAAATGGACAGAGGACCTGAACTGACACTTCTCTCAAAAAGACATATAAATGGACAAAAACTATATGAAAAGATGCTCAACATCACTAGCTGTTGGGGAAATTCATATCAAAACCACAATGAGATACCATCTCACACCTGTAAGAATAGCTATAATCAACAGGACAAGTAATAACAAATGCTGGAGAGGATGCAGAGAAAAAGAAACGCTCATACACTGTTGGTGGGACTGCAAATCGGTACAGCCACTATGGAAAACAGTATGGAGGTTCCTCAGAAATCTAAGAATAGATCTACCATATGATCCAGCAATCCCTCCACTAGGTATTTACCACAAAGACTTGAAAATCCATATCCGATTAGATATTTGCACACATGTTTTCAGCAGCATTATTCACAGTGGCTAGGACATGAAAGCAACCAAAGTGTCCCATGATAGATGATTGGCTAAAGAAGCTGAAGTACGTATATGCAATGGAATATTACTCAGCCATATGAAGAGATGAATTACTGTTATTTGCGACAACATGGATGGACCTCGAGATAATCATGCTAAATGAAATAAGCTAGACAGAAAAAGTTGAAAATCACATGATATCACTTATATTTGGGATATAAACCTAAAAGCAACAAATGAACAGGACAAACAAATAGAGACTCATGGACATGGAGTATAGACTAATGGTTACCAGAGGATAAGGAGTGTGTAGGAAGGGAGAGGTAGGCAGTGTAAAAGGGGTCAAATATAGGCGGCTGGCTGAGGGTACAGTGGGTAAATGGGATCCAATATATGGTAACTGAAGGAAACAGGACTTTGAGCGGTAGATACACAATAGAATATACAGATGTGAAATTTTAATATACACCTGAAAATTATATAATTGTATTAACCAATGTCACCCCAATAAACTTAATTTAAAAAATAAATAAATAAAAATAAAAGAAAAAAATAGAATAAAATAAAGATGTTAGAGTGCATCGAGAAAAAAAACTACCACCTTTTTTTTCTGTACAAGTGTGAAAGATAAAATGGAAGTAAATAAATTTTTAGAATTTTTAGATTCTATATAAATTAATCTACCTATATTACCAAGAAGTAAGGGTGAAGGATTATAATAATGAATTGTGTATGTGGAATATATTATGCACAGGAAACTGTTTTTAATGATAAATAAATATCTTTTGTTTAAATAGTAAATGCTGATGATATTAAATGATCTTATAGTGAATCTAACTTGTGATTGGTAGCTCACAATTGGGATGAGGAATGAAATTGATATCCAAGGAGGCTGTGGGGGGAAGAAAGGCAAAAGATTATTTTAATGTAATTCTTGTACTAACACTAATTGCAAGATTTTAAAGTCTTTAATTTTCATAACTCTTATTTTATAATGCATTCAGTTGTTAGTAAGTTCACCAGAATAAAATTCACATGTTTATTTTGTATGTGATACTGGGACTTGCAATGGAAGTTTAATTTGCATGGTCACATTTTAATGAGGAAACTGAAAATAACTTGCCCCAAATCCAGTAGTCGATATGTGATGGAACTAGGATTCAGATCTGGACTTAGTACATTCTAAAGCCTACGATTGCTCATATAAGAGAGAAATGGGAAATATTTAGCTTGATTCTATGTGGAGTGATATTGCCCTCTGGCCAGGGCTGGATTCAAGTGCCTTAGAATAAGTGTAATTGCAGATAGCACCACACGTTTAATGTGCTGCTGTTGCCCTCTTGAATTCTTAATAATGTTTAAACAAGGGTCCAGAATTTTTAGTTTACTCAGGGCTCAGCATTATATAGCTTCTCCTGCTGTGATAAAACCTGGACTTATCAACCAGTAAAACTGTTCCTAGACATCTCTGGAACTGGACCTTTTCTTTTCTTTTCTTTTCTTTTTTATTTTCCTTTCTTTCTTTTCAGCTTTTCTTTTAATTTTTATTTTTCCATGAGAATCGAGATTCAATATTGTATTAGCTGCAGGTGTATAGCATAGTGGTTAGACATTTATATAATTTACAAAGTGATCCCCCAAATTAGTCTAGTAACCACCTGGCACTGTACATAGTTATTAAATATTATTGAATATAATTCAATAATATTTGCATATATTTCATATGCTGTACTTTACATCCTTGTAACTATTTTATAACAATCAATTTGTACTTTTTAATCTCTTCGCATTTTTCACCCAATCTCTCAACAGCCAACCCTTCAACTGGCAATCATCAGTTTGTTCTCTGTATCTGTGAGTCTGTTTTCATTTTGTTTGTTCATTTATTTTGTTCTTTAGATTCTACATATAAGTGAAATCATATGATATTTGTCTTTCTCTGTCTGACTTATTTTACTTAGCATAGTACTCTCTAGGTCCACACATGTTGTTGCATATGGTAACATTTCACTTTTTAATGGTCGAGTAATATACCACTGTATATATGTATTACTCTTCTTTATCCAACTGTCTATTTATGGGCGCTTAGTTTGCTTACATATTTTAGCTATTATTAATAGTGCTACAGTGAACATAGGCATGCATATGTCTTTTCCAATTAGTGCTTTGGATTTTTTCAGATACATACTCACAAGCGGAATTGCTAGGTCATAAGGTAGTTCTATTTTTAAGTTTTTGAGGAACCACCACTGTTATCCATAGTGGCTTCATCAATTTGCTATCCCACCAACAGTGCATGAGAGTTCCTTTTTCTCCGTATCCTCACCAACACTTGCTGTATTTTGATTTATTAAAAATAACCATTCTGATGGATGATACCTCATAGTGGTTTTAATTTTTTTTTATGATTAGTGACATTGAGCATTTTTTCATATGTCTATTGGCCATCTATATGTCCTCTTGGAAGAAATGCCTATTAAGGTCCTCTGCCCATTTTTTAACTGAATTGCTTGATTTTTGTTGTTGAGTTGTATGAGTTCTTTATAAATGTTGGATATTGACCCCTTATCAGATGTGTCATTGACAAATATTTTCTTCCATTCAATAGGTTTTCTTCGTTTGGTTGATGGTTTTCTTTGCTGTGCAAAAATTTTTTAGTTTGATGTAGTCCCATTTGTTTATTTTTTTCTTTTGTTTCCCTTGCCCAAGAAGATATATCAGAAAAAAATATATTACTAAGAGCAATGTCAGAAAGTTTATTGCCTATGCTTTCTTCTAGGAGTTTTATTGCTTTGAGTCTTACACTTAAGTCTTTAATCCATTTTGAGTTTACTCTTACATATGGTGCAAAAAGGTGGTCCAGTTTCATTTTTTTTGCATGTATATGTCCAGTTTCCCCAACACCATTTATTGAATAGATTGTGTTTGTCTTTACCGCTTTGTATATTCTTGCCTCCTTTATGTCATCAGAGGGGAAAAAGAAAGAGAAGCTGAAAGTATTAAAAAAAATAATAGCTGAAAACTTCTCCAATTTTACCCAAATGCGTAAAAGATATAACCCATAGATTCAAGAAGCTAGCATGGATGTCTACATGGAAAAATCCTAAGAAATTTACATACCAAATAAGTGAAATTCTTAGAACTAATGAGTGAGCTCAGCCAGGTCACATGATGCAGATCAAGGCATAAAAATGAATAGCATTTCTATCTACTAACAATGAACATGTAGAAAACAAAACTAGAAACACAATGTCATTCATAATCATACCAGGGAAAATGAAAGCCTTAGGTAGTCTTCAATAGACCTTAATTTTAGGTAGAATGATTCCTCCCACTACATCCAAGACTTTTGTTTGTTGGGAATGTTTCGATTATTGATTTGATTTCATTAGTAGTTATCAGTCTGTTCAGATTTTCTGTTTCTGCTTGATTTAGTCTTGGAAGATTATGTTTCTAGAAATTTATCCATTTTTCCAGATTGTCCAATTTGTTAGCATGTAATTTTTCATAGTATTTTTTTATAATCTCTTGTTTTTTTTGTGGTGTAAGTTGTCACTTCTCTTTCATTTCTGATTTTATTTATTTGGGTCTTCTCTTTTTCTTTCTTGATAAGTTTGGTTAATGGTTTATCTATTTCATTTATGTTTCAAAGAACCAGCTCTTGGTTTAATTGATCCTTTGTATTCTTGATTTTCTGTCTGAAAGATTTGTCCATTGGTGTCAATGAGGTTTTAAAGTCCTTTACTATGACTGTCAATGTCTCCCTTCGTGTCAATCAATATTTACTTTATATATTTAGGTGCTCCTTTGTTGGGTGCGTAAATATTTACAAGGGTTATATGCTCTTGTTGAATTAATCTCTTTATCATTATGTAATGTTCTTTTTTTGTCTCTTATAGTCTTAATTTTAAAGTCTATTTTGTCTGATTTAAGTATTGCTACTCCAGCTTTTTCTTCATTCCATTTGCATGAAATCTTTTTCTATCCTTTTGCTTTCAGTCTGTGCATCTTTCTATCTAAAGTGGGTCTTTTCTATACAGTTACTCCATGCCTTTTGATTGGAGCATTTAATATATTTATGTTTAAAGCAATTATTGATAGGTACATAGTTATTGCCATTTTATTATTTATATTTAAGTTTTTTTTCTCCTTTTCTTCTTAAAGAAGTCTCTTTAACATTTCTTATAATACTGACTTGGTGGTGATGAACTCCTTTAGATTTTTCTTGACTGCAAAGTTCTTTATCTCACCTTCAATTTTAATAGATAGCCTTGCTAGTTAGAGTAGTCTTGGTTGTAGGTCCTTGCTTTTCATCATTTTGATATTTTGTGCCAATCCCTTCTGGCCTGTAAAGTTTCTGTTGAGAAATCAACCAACAGTTTTATGGGAGCTCCCTTATAGTAATTAACTGCCTTTTTCTTGCTGCTGTTAGGATTCTCTCTTTGTCTTTAACCTTTAGCATTTTAATTATGATGGGTATTGGTGTGGGCCTGTTTTGGATTATTTTGTTTGGAACTTTTTGCACTTCCTGGGCTCGTATGTCTATTTCCTTCACCAAGTTTGAGAAGTTTTCCATCATTATTTCTTCAAATAGGGTTTCAATACCTTGCTCTCTTTCTTTTTTTTCTGGTACCCCTATGATGCTAATGTTGTTACCTCTAATATTGTCCCAGAGGTCACTTAAACCATCTTCATTTTTTTTTTATTCTTTTTTCTTTTTGCTGTCTGATTAGATGTTTTCTTCTAGCTTACATTCCAAATCACTGATTCAATCCTCTGCTTTATTTAATATGCTGTTGATTCCTTCTAGTGTATTCTTCATTTCAGTTATTGTATTCTTCATTTCTGACTGTTTTTTTTTAATGGTTTCTATGTTTTGTTTTTTTTTTATGCTTACTATGTCTTTGTTGAAGTTCTCACCGAGATCATCTAATCTCTTACATTCATTGAGGATTCTTATAACTAATATTTTGAATTCTGTATCTGATAGGTTAGTTGTCTCCATTTTATTTAGCTCTTTTTCTGGAGTTCTTTTCTGTTCTTTCATTCAGAACATGATTTTGTTTGTTTGTTTGTTTTGTTTTGTTTTTCTCATTTTGGCTGCCTCTCTTTGTTTCTTTGTGTTAAATAGATCTGCTACATCTTCCAGGTTTGGCTGGGTGGCCTTAGGTAGTAGGTGCCCTGTGTGGCCCATTGAGGTATTCTCCCTGTTCACCTGGGCCAGGTGCTCGAAGAATGTCCTTTGTGAGAGTTGTGTGCACTCTCCTGTTGTAGTTGAGCCTTTATTGCTGTTGGAACATCAGTGGCTGGGATTTATTCTCCCTGTGAGGTTTGGCCACACTCACAGTGTATGAGCTATTGTGTGGGGGCTGACCCCATGGAGTGGATTTTGCCCCAGCAGGCTCATGTGCCTGTTGCTACCACTCTTTGGATGTGCCACTTGGGGGGCTAATCAGGTGGTGCTCTGTTGTGGTCTGATACAAGCTTCTGGATGTGTTTGTTCTGGGGCCACTTGATAGAGACTCCAAAGCAGGCCAAGGTCAGCCACTGCCTGTGTCTCCCACAGGGCTACCTGGTAAGAACTCCAATGCTATCTGTGGTTGGTCATTGCCTGTACTAGAACTATAGGTATGTGGGAGGGTCTAAGATGTGAACTGAGGCCAGCTGTCACCAGTAGCAGACCTGAGGCAGCTCAGCAAAAGACATAGGTCACTGCAAGTCCTGCCTGCCTATTGCATGTAAGGCTCAACAACTGAAAGAGCTTTAGTTGGTATACCTGTTGGGTGGGGTGAGGTTCCAAGAAATCACCAGGATGGGACCAAAAGTGTTCTCAGGTTAGTGCAGATTCAGATTTGGGGCCACTGTTGAGCCTATGGCCACTCACAAAAGCCTCACATCACACTGAAGCCAGCTGCTGCCCACTTCGGGCCCTCAAACCTCTAAGATTTATTCAAACAATACTGCAGCTCAGCTTGTCCAGCCAAGAAACTTCCTCCAGCAATGCATGAGTTGGGCGGGGTGGGTTTCAGGAAGTTACCAGTGTGGAGTGAACAGAGTATACCAGGCCAATGCAGATTCAGATTTGACCATGTTGGGGAACTGGCTTTACATAAGCAAGATGACACCAACCTGTAGGCTGTACAGTGGAAGGGCTCAACTCAGGGATAATGATCACTTTAGCCCTGGCCTTGAACTCACACAACTCAGTCTTTCCCTGTATGTCTATGGGACCTCATGAGTTGCTGTCCCTCCACAAGAGCCCAAGGAGAGTGTCTGCAAGCAAGTGTGCAGACCCTTTAAGGTGACATCTGGGTTCCAGCAGCCCTCTATCTCACCCAGCAACTGGAAAAACTGATGATTTTCACAGCCAGATGTTGTGGGGGTTATCCTTCCTGGAACTGGAACCCTGGGTTTGGGGAACTCAGAGTGAGCATGGGGCCCCTCACTCCTCCAGGGGTACCTCTGTGGCCAAGATATCTCTCCCAATGCTCAATTGCCACATGCGACTGTGGGAACAGTTTCATGTCTCTGCCCCTCCTACTAGTCTCGATGTGGCCGCTTCTTTGTGTTCTAAGTTATAGGAGTTCTGTTCAGCTAATTTTCAGATGGTTCTCCAGGTTGACTGTCCAATAATTTAGTTGTAATTTTAATGCAATCATGGGAAGAGGAAAGCACAGTGTTTATCTACCCTTCCATCTTGACCAGAACTCCCTTCCCAAACCACTTCTTTTTCATTGTTGGTAAAACAGATTCACCTTTCAGATATCACTTTTGTCTTTTATGATAATCATATTCATTTACCCCAATGTGCTCACTTGTTGCTGAAGTCTCTACCCACAGTGATCATTCTGGAATTCTCCAAATGAAGATACCCCACCAGATATTTTTGTAGTTACCTAGAATGCCCTTCTTTTGGCTTGAGCAAACTGCTTAGTAAACTACAGGACTTGAAACAAATGTGCCTTCTACTTTCCTGAGGTATATTTTGACTTATCTTAGCAGTTGTCTTAAAAATATGAAAGCTGATAGGAATAAACTATAACACTGTAGACTTTGTCTTCTACCTAGAAAGACTATATTGATCTCTTATTGTGTTTCTATAGCACCTATATAAAACTATTATTTGCCTTTTTCACCTGGTAGAGTCTTAAATGTGTTTCTCCTTGTCAGTGCCAAGCTGATCTAGAAGGGAAGGTTTCGGTGGTGAGATGCCCAGTTGGAAGAATTCACAAGGGCTGACATGAGAATGAAATGACAGAAATCAACTTTATTGTAGGGAGCACACTTCTATTGTGAGGAACACACTCTGCTTTTGCTCCCTAGGGGACTGCATGGACTCCATATATAGGTCAGAGTACAATAGTGGTATTCTGCCACGCATGCATGATACAATAAGTTGAATCGTGCTTGCATGAGCTGGGTGCAGGCACCCTAGTACATTAATGTAACATTCTAAATCCAGAGTCCTATTCCTAGCTGTGAGCCTGGATCACAGCTAGACCTGGGACCAGCCAGGCCTGGGACCCGCACTCTTCTATTAGGCTACTTAAATAGTGGAATATTACTGCCTTGTTCATATTTTTATTATCTTTGGAGCACTGATATTTAGGAAAATTTTGATGAAGTGTTTGGTGACGTGAAATGAATTGCCAAAGATCTCCTTATATTCAATGATTTGGGCAATTTTATATTTCAATCACAATTATGCATTTTTCAGGTGAGTTATATGAAAATTTCTCCAAACTAAAACTTAATGAATCCCTAAAATGGATGTGCGAGTGTTTCATTACTTAAAAGAAATGTTTCTAATTAGTTTCTGCCTCTGGTTTTATTTTCCCAGTGTGATTTAGCTAATGTTGTAGCTAAAGAGAAAGTGAGCCACTAATTAAATTAATACCTTAGCATAAGATAAAGAGAATCACTATTAGCATAAATTCTTCTTCAATAGCATTTGACAAAAATTACTGCTAATTATGTAGCCAACTATAAATGTGCTTTCAGGCAGTAGGATCCTGAGGTTCTTTTAGCTGTTTTCTTCATTTTCTTTTCTTTTCTTGGCAAATGAAAATTCTTTTGAAAGACAATGTGATCAATGTCATTTTCCTTATAAAGAAGTAAGATTTTTCTAGGACATACTGTTTTTAAGAGTGATAAGAAAGTGTTCAATTTCATCTATCAAAACCCATGAATACTAAAAAAAATAAGAGAAAATAGTAATACTAATCTGAACTCATTCTTTCAGAGAATAAAGTATGATTCTTGTATTACTCAGTTTAGGCTTCCATAACAAAATACCACAGAATGGATGATTTAAACCGCACAAAGTTATTTTCTTATAGTTCAGGAGGCTAGAAATCCAAGATCAAGGTGGAATGAGGATTGGTTTTTGGTGAAGACTTTCTTCCCGGATTGCAGATGTCTGCCTTCTCTCTATGTCCTCACATGGGCTTACCTCTGCACACATGGGAGGGAGAGAGAGAGAGAAATCTCTCTTTTTTTTCTTATAAGAACACATCAGACCTATTGGATCCCTATCCCACCCTTATGACCCCATTAACCATAATTATCTCACTAAATGCCCTACCTCCAAATACAGTTACATTGGGAGTTAAAGCTTCAACATATGAATTTTGCAGGAGCACAGTTTAGTCCATAACTATTCCTAACCTATTTGATGAGGTTGGAACAGAGGGATATTGGAGCCAGTGTGGACAGGCTAATAAGAATTAATTGTGAACATCTCTTCCTAGATTTGTTTTCAGTGACTTAAAATATGCTTCAGTGAGAGTATTAACAAAATTGAAAACATCAATCACTACCATTCAGAATCATCTAATATATATTATCACTGAATCTGTAATACATGTATAGTAATCACTATCGCATAACAAAAAGAACTAAATAATAATATCGATAAACAATAATACATACACATATGTATTTATATATATATATCAGTGAAACATCATTAAAAATTTGGAAATCAGAAGAACAATAAAATCTCATATGCATTCCCTCTAATTAAATTTGCTTTAAAAACTGTTTTCAATTTGATTAATGAAATGGATTGTGCACATGATAATTAATAAGACAAATGTATTGGCTTTCCCCAATATTTAATTACTATAAAAATTTTCAAATATAGAAAACATTTAAAATACATTATAGCAAATACCCTTATATCCATTATCAAAATTTTAAAATGAACATTTTAGTAGACTTGCTTCATCATATACCCAATCATCTACTTCCCTACTCATCAATCAATGTTTCTTAATTTTTTGAAACATTTCACAGTAAATTGAAAACATCAATACATTTCCACTAGATACTTGACCATACCTATGACTATTGTCTGATATTTGTATTGGATTCCTTTTTTTCTTTGAAGGTAAAATTTCCATAAAGTAAAATGTAGAAATCATAAGTATGTCATGTGATAAATGCTTATAAATATATTCACCTGTGTCACTTAGATAATTATCAAGAGACTGAATGTGAGCTTCAACTAGAAAATTTCCTCATGCCCCTTCCAAGTAAATTCCAACCCCACCCTTTACAGGCAACAACTGCTATGATTTTTCTTGCCATAGAAAAATTTTGCCTGCTTATAGATTCTATAAATGAGATTGCACAGTGTATACTTTAGGTTTAGAGCTTTTTTCATTCAGCAGAGTATTTTTGAGATTAGTCCATATTGTTGTATATACCAGTAGTTTACTCCTTTTACTGCTATGAAGTATTTCATTATGTGAACATACTATAATTTCTTTATCCATTGTCCTTTGATGGAAATACCAACTATTTTCAGGCTTTGACTCTTGTGAATAAGTTGCTATAAATATATTTGTACAAGTATTTTTGTGGACATATGTTTTCATTTCTCTTGGATAAATACTTAGGAGTTGAATTACTGCGTCAAAAAAGTAAACATACATTTAGTTTCATAAAATGTCATCAGATTTTTTTTTCCAATTTGGTTGTACTGTATTACACTCCCATTAACAATGTACGAGAGTTACAACTGCTCCACATTCTTCCTAATATTTTGTTAAGTCATTCTTTTTCATTTTAATCCTTCTGATGAGATGTGTGGGTATCTTCTTGTGTTATAATAGCATTTTCCTGTCGCAAGCGATACTGAACAGTTTTACATGTGCTTATTGGTCATTTGTGTCTCTTGTCAAATGTCTTATTGAAAGATGTGGTTCATTTTTATTGACTTTTTCATCTTTTAATCAGTTATAAGAGGTTTTTAATGTATTGTGTATAGCAGTCTTTTATCAATATTTCTTCCCTATCTTTGGGCCACCTATTTATTTTTAAAAATGTCTTTTGATAACAGTTTGTACGTTCCATGAAGTTTAATTTATCATCTTTTTTCTTTTATAGTTATTGATTTCTTAGTTCTGTCTACAAAACCTTTGCTGAGCACCAAATTACAAAGTGATTATACTATGCTTATTTTTCCAAAGCTGCATAGTTCTAGATAATATATTTTAGTTTATGATATAACTTGAATTAATTTATGTATATAGTTTCATATAATGTATGAAGTTAATTATTCCCGTATGGATATCCAGTTATTCTAGATAACTTGTTGAACAAGCTTTTCTATCTTTTTGGAATCTTTTGGTACCTTAAACAAAACTTGATTTACCACCAATATGTGATGATATTTCTGGACTCTGTTCAGTTGCACTGATAATGTTTATCAATCCTATGCTAGTTAATATTTGTCTTGATTACTACAGTTTTACAGTTAGTCTTGAGGTTAGCTAATGTAAATCCTTCAACTTCATTCTTTTTCCAGATTGCTTTGGATACTCTAAGTCATTTGTGCTTCCTTAAAAACATTCAAATCTACAAAGCATTTGTTGGGATTGTGTTTGAGATTACACTGAATCTATAGATCAATTTAGAATGTATTGATGTCTTAATTTTAGGACTTCAAATTAATGAAATCCATTAGATACACTCCATTATTTAGGCCTCCTTTATTATCTTTCTTTTTTTTCTTTTAAATTTCAAGATACTTTCCTTTAAAAATAGATCACAGCACTAAACTCTGGCCTGTTCTGTCAATGTACTAGCTGCAACTGCTCGTTCAGCAGCTGAGCAGTGCTCTTTAGTAGCATGTTTGAAAAGGGATAAAAATCTTTATAAAACAAATATTCAAATAGTTTCCATAGGAATAGATGTGTGACTCCATCTTCTAGTCTTCCACATTGTTCTATCTGTGCCAATCGTACTTACAAAGACATTTCAAAATTAGCAGTAGTTAAGTTGAATGGTCCCACCAAATCCCTTAATTCAAGCAGTCACAGCTACAAGAATGGCATCTATATATTAATACCAGCTGAAGCACAGGCTGCTGAGTGGCATTTCATCTGGCTCTTTCAGGCCCAAGACTCAGACAGAATGCTGACATTCTGCTCCTCCACTTTCGGTGTGAAGTCATGGAATCCACTGAAAGTAGAAGCAACAGCAATGATTTAAGCACCCTTGTTTCCAAAGAGATCCAGTCACTCACATGCATCTCGGGCAAGCCACAGCTCTCAACACTGCAATCAAGGCCATCACATGTAAGTCCCTGTATGCTAAATAAATAATACTTCTCATCTGGTTTGAGCCTCTTGTGCAAAAGAGGCTTCACGTGTGCATGATCATAGAAGATGCAATTAAATGATTCATATTCTCCATCATTCATGTAATACATAAAGGTTTTTTTCACTTGACTCATCTTCATCATCAGAGCCTGTTTGTTCCTTTAATATAAGGAGGGTTTTTTGGCAATGATATTAACTGCAAGTGTGAAAGCTGATGCAAAATAATATCTGCCTGGCTCAGCTATGAGCATCACTTCGAGGTTGACAGAAAATACTTGTGCATTGTTAGGTTGATTATGCTGACGTTCTCTTCATATTTAACCTTCACACCCTTTTAGATCAGGGAGAGCCACCACCGATATCAAGCAGATACATGCTGAAACCAACCTCAGCTCCCATGTCAAAAACACAGCGAATATCAGAGATGGCATGCACGAAGGTCTCAGGATCAGTACAGCCACTTCCTACGTGGAAGCTGACACCAATGACATCAATATTTAGCTCTTTCTCCTGTTCCAAAAGAAGCCTGCTGGTTTTGAGTGTGGCCAAATTTAACACTGAGGTGACAGACTGCTTTGGAATCATCGGTGGCAATCTACAAAACCAACTTTGCTTTTGGATGTGCCCTGACAACTTTCATTGGCTTGACTTCACTTATCAAAAGTCATCATCTGGACTCCATTATTGGCAGCACATTTAATCTGAGATACTTGTTTGCAAGGATTTGCATAGAAAATCTTTTCTGAAGGTACCCTAAGACTCTGCACCAATTTTTATTTGTATTGCTGGCACGGTTGAATCCTGTCTGAGGGCATTTTGGATCTTAACTATGGTTCTGCTATAATTGCATTTGACTGCATGAAAGGAGGTGACCCAAGGAAGAGCTTTCAACCATTTCAGATGTTTCTTTAGAATGTCTTCCAGGTCTGCAACATAGAAACATCATTATCATCGGAAGAAAAACTTCATTAATGTTTTGGTCCAAAATGTCCTCCGCAGTACAGTCTTCAATGAGGAAATGGCAGTCAAACTCTTTGTTACTAAAGCTGTTCATGGTTTCTGTATGTTCTTAAGGAAAACTAAGAGATGGAATTTCAAGACAGGATAGTCTTTTCACAAAGTCAATTCTCCAGCAATTCTAAGCCCTGCTGACGACTCACGGTACAGCAATGGAAATATCCTTAGAACAAGGGGCACCTCGAGCCAACTCTACAGAGACGCTGCCGCCTCTGCAGTGGAACGCTCAGGGCGGCTGGTCCTGCAGTGGGTCGCCTTCCACCTCTCTCGCTCCTGCGGAGGACCACCGCCCAGAGATGACCCCAGAATGTTGGCAGAGGGGCGTCGGCAGTGGAGGCTGAGGGGACTGACAATTATCTTTCTTAATGTATTGTAGTTTTCAGTGTGAATGTCTTCTCTATCCTTTGTTAAACTTACTTCCAAATCATTACTTTTTGATGTCATAAAAGGAATTATTTGTGAAATTTCATTTTCTTTTTTTTTTTCAGTTAGTGCATGAAAATGCAATTGAATTTTAATTGTATCCTTTGGCCTTGCTAGCTCATTTATTTTAGTATCTTTATTGTAGTTTCTTTAGCTTTTTCTGTGTTAAAAATTATGTTCTCTACAAATAGAGGCAGTTTTCTTTCTTCTTGAACTTTAGGCCTTGTAAATATTTTTATTGCCTTACAGAAATCAGCTAGACCTCCAGTATGAGGTTTGATAGAAATGATGGGAATGGGCAGCCTGGCTTTTTTCAGACTTTACTGGAACAGCACTCAATATTTCAGCATAATGTAGCATTTTCAAAAATTGAAATGATCATATTGATTTTGTCTTTATTGTGTTAATATGGTGAATTATACTGATTGGCTTATGAATGTTAAACCAGGCTTGCATTCTTAGGATAAATTCCTTTGTTCAAGATGTATTATTATTCTACATATATTGGCTGAACTGGGTAGCTAATATCTTGTTTAAAATCTCTTTTGGCTTTGTTTATAAGAAATATTGGTTTAGAGGGTTTTTTTGTTTGTTTTTGGTAATATTTCCATCAGCTTTCAACATTAGAGTTATACTGGTTTCACAAAACCAATTGTAAAGTGTTTCTCCCATATTTCCTCGAAGATTTTTTTTGTAATATTGGTGTTATTTCTTTTTTAAATGTTTAATAGAATATTCATCAGTGAATCATCTTAATGTGGAGATTTTCTTGTGGAAAGGATTTTGATAACAAATTCAATTCCTGAATTAGATACAGGACCATACATGTTTTCCATCATATCTTTCATCAGTTTTCATAAGTTGTATAGTTATATTTTTAAGACATTTATATTTTACCTTATTTGTTCAATTCTCGATAATCATAATTTCTTTTTTTCTTTTTCTTCTTGGCAAGTCTAGCTGGGTTTATTAATTTTGTTGATGTTTTCCATTGAAATTTATATTTCATTGAGTTCTGATCTTACGTTTATTTTCTTCCTTAATTATACTTTGAGGTTTTTACTTTCTTAGATGGAATCTTAAACGATTCACTTTAAATATATTTTTCTAATAATTTAAGATATAAATTTTCTCATAAACACTATTTTAGATGCATCACACAAATTTTAGTATGTTTTGTTTTTATTATCATTCATTCTAATTTCCCTTTTGATTTCTTTTTCATCTATAGATTTAGAAATATGTTGTTTATTTTCAAATAATTGCCAATTTAAAGATATTTATTATTACTAATTTAATTCTGTATGGTTATGGGGTATACTCTGATTTAAATTTTTTAAAATTTGAGACATCTTGTTGCTTAGCATATGGTTTATTGTAGTGAATGTATCGTTTGCAATTAAAAAGAACACATATTCTATGGTTCTTGGGTGTAGTGTTCTGTAATTATCAGTTAGGTTAGTTAGTTAATAATGTTCAGATCTTCTAAGTTTTCTTGATTGATTGATTGATTGTTCTCATTCTATCAATTGATGAGAGAGGTTTTATAATCTTTGTCTCTAATCATAGAATTGTCAATTTTTAAAAATGTTTTCAATTCTTTTCTTGAATTTTGAAGCTTTCTTTTTAGGTACATTGTGAATTGTTATGTCTTTCTATATTTATATCTTTATTCAAAATATAGTGGAACTTTTTATTATTTATCTTTGATAATAATCTTTATTTATTTATCTTTGATATTAATCTTTATCTTAAAGATGAGTTTATCTGCTATTAATATTGCCACTCCATTCTTCTTATGCTTATTGTTTGCTTCGTATTTTTTTTCATCCATTAATTTGTCTTTCTGTATCTTTATTTTAAAGTGCAGCACCTGTAGTATACAGTCAGATTTTTTTTATGTATACTGAAAATTTCTGGCTTTTAATTAATATATTGCATGTCTAGCTATAGTCATTTATATAATTTTTAGTGTTTTTTTCTAGACTATAACATATCCTTAATGTTTCACTGTCCATTAGAGTTAAAATTTATACCACTTCAAATTAATGTAGAAACACCAAAAGCATTTGAGACTATTAACTATATTCCCATCCTTTGTACTATAGTTATCATATGTAGTGTATCTTCATGTTATAAATCCCAATAGGGCTGTAGTGTAATCATTCACAAGTATTTAAAGAAATTAAGAAGAAAAAAAGTCTTTTCATTTACCACTTACAGTCTTCATTCCTTATAGGTATACAAGTTTTCAGCTATCATAATTTCAACTTCAACCTGAAAATGTTTCCTTAGCATTTCTTACAGTTCAGGTATGGTGGTGACAAATTATCTTCATTTTCTTTTAAACTATTTTAATGTCAACTTTAATTTTGAAGCATATTTTCACTTATAGAATTCTAGGTCAACAGTTTCTCTTTCACTGTTGAGTTTTGGGAGTTCTTTATATATTCTAGATAGTTATTCATTTTGGATCTGCAAGTAGCAGTTCTTCCAATCTGTAGCTTGTCTCTTCATTCTTTTCATAAGTTGTTTTGCAGAGCAAAAGTTTTTAATGTTGATGAGGTCTAATTTATCAAATTTTCCTTTTATGGGTTGTGATGTTGTGAAGTCTAAGAACTCTTTGCCTAGTCCTAAATCTTGAAGATTTTCTACTGTTTTTTTGTATAATTTTTATAGTTTGATGTTCTACATTTAAATATATAATGCATTTTCAGTTAATTTTTGTGGAAAGTATGAGGTTTAGGTTAAAGTTTATATTTTTGCCTGAGGATTTTCAGTTGCTCCACCATTTGTTAAAAAAGCTATTCTTCTTTTATTACATTATTTTTGTACCATTGCAATAAATTAGTTGCAAAAAGTCCAGTTAGTTTCAGGTGTACAATATAAAAGTAAATTTGTGTGGTGTACAATTCAGGTGTACAATTTAAAAATAAATTTGCGTGGATCTATTTTTGGACTCTGATTTCTGTTCTACTGACTTATGTGACTATGCCTCCACTAATACCACATAGTCTCCATTAGTGTAACTATATATTAGGCCTTAATATTGGTTAGAGGGATTTCTACCTCTTGCTGTCTTTCATGGTTTTAGCTATTCTAGGACCTGCAACTTTGTATTTAAATTTTAGATTAAGCTTGATCATGTCTACAAAAATTTTAGAGGGTAGGAGTCTAGATTAGAATTTATATTAAACCTATCAATTTGGTAAAAACTGTCTTTACTAGGTTGACTATTCCAATATATAAAAAATATAGCTTTCTATTTATTTATACCTTTGATTTCCTTCATCAGATTTTGTAACTTTCAAAATATAGATCTTGTACATATTTGTTAAGTTTATGAATATAGTGGGAGGAATCATTCTCCCTAAAATTAAGGTCTGTTAAAGCTTATCTAAGTCTTTCATTTTTCCTGAGAGATTGTAAATGATATTGTATTTCTAATTTTGCTTTCTACTTTCTGCTTAGTGTTAGTATATAGAAATGCTATATCATGTGACCTTGCTGAACTCACTCATTAGTTCTAAAAGTTTTGCTTATTTGATATGAAGATTTCTCAGAATTTTTCCATGTAGACAAACATGCCATTTTCTTGAATCTATGGGTTTATATCTTTTACCCAATTTGGGAAGTTTTCAGCTATTACTTTTTTAAAAGGTTTAGCCACCCTCTCTTTCTCCTCTCTGATGACACAAATATTAGGTTCTTTGTTATTGAAACCCTGTTTATTTCTTTCTTCAAATCTACTTTCTCTTTGTTGTTTAGATTACATCATTGCATCAGGTTCACTGATTCTATCCTTTGTCATTTACACTCTACTACTGAGCCCATCTAGCAAGGTTAATTTTGTTGTTCTTGTTACTATATTTTCACTCTATTATTTCCAATTGTTTCCTTCCTTCCTTCCTTCCTTCCTTCCTTCCTTCCTTCCTTCCTTCCTTCCTTCCTTCCTTCCTTCCTTCTTTCCTTCCTTTCTTTCACTTATTTTTTTATGATGACATTGGTTGATAAATCCAATAAGTTTAAGATGTACAATGTAAAAGTAAGGCATATATATATTGCATTGTGTCTTCATCTCCCATAGTTAGATTTCATTCTGTCACCACATATTGGACCTCTTTAACCCCTTCTACATACCTCCTCCACCTCCCTCCTACCCTCTGGTAACCATTAGTCTATAGTCCATGTCCATGTGTCTTTGTTTGTTTGTCCTGTTCATTTGTAGCTTATAGGTTTATATCCTTCATGTAAGGGATATCATGTGGTTTTCAACTTTTTCTGTCTGGCTTATTTCGCTTAGCATGATTATCTTGAGGTCTATCCATGTTGTTGCAAATGGCAGTATTTCATCTCTTCTTATGACTGAGTAATATTCCATTGGATATATGTACCACAGCTTCTTTACCAATCATATATCATAGGACACTCCAGTTGCTTACATGTTCTGGCCACTATGATTAATGCTGCTATGAACATAGGTTTACAAAAATCTTTTCAGATATGGGTTTTCAAGTCTTTGGGGTAAATACCCGGTAGAAGGGTTGCTGGATCATATGGTAGATTAATTCTTAGTTTTTTGAGAAATCTCCATACTGTTTTCCATAATGGCTATACCAATTTGCAGTTTCACCAGCAATGTATGAGGGTTCCTTTTTCTCTGCATCCTCTCCAACATTTGTTATTACTTGTCCGGTTGATAACAGCTATTATAATAGGTGTGAGATGGTATCTCATTGTGGTTTTGATTTGCATTTCCCTAATAGCTAGTGATGTTGAACATCTCGATTCTGTTCCACTGGTCTGTGTGTCTGTTTTCTGCCAATACCATGCCATTTTGATTACTGTCGCTTTATAGTATAATTTGAAGTCGGGCAGAGTGATGCCTTCAGCTTTGTTCTTTTTTCTCAGAATGGCTATGGCAATTCAGGGTCTTTTGAGCTTCTATACAAATCTGATGGTTTTTTATTCTATTTCTTTAAAAAATGCCCATAGGATTTTGATGGAGATTGCATTAAATCTGTATAATGCTTTAGATAATAAGTTCATTTTAACTATGTTGATTCTTCCAATCCAATGGAATATCTTTCCATTTCTTTATATCTTCTTCGATTTCTTTTAATAAGGTCTTATAGTTTTCACCTATAGGTCCTTCACATGTTTCATTAGATTTATTTTTAGGTATTCTATTGTTGTTGCAATTGCAAAAGAAATTATTTTTTCATTAGCTTTTCTGACAATTCATTATTAGAGTATAGGAACGCTATGGATTTTTTAACATTGATTTTGTATTCAGAAACTTTACTGTATTTGCTTATTGACTCTAGTAGTGTTCTTGTGGAGTCTTTAGAGTTTTCTATATAGAGAATTATGTCATATGCAAATAGTGACTGTTCAAATTCTTCGTTTCCTATTTGGATGCCTTTTATATATTTCTCTTGCCTGATTTCACTTGCTAGGACCTCCAATGTTATATTGAATAACAGTGGCGATAGTGGACAACCTTGCCTTGTTCCTGATCTTAGAGGGTAGGTTTTAGTTTTTCACCATTAAGTATAATAATGGCTGAGGGTTTGTCATCTATGGCCTTTATTATGTTAAAGTACTTTCCTTCTATACCAATTTTGTTAAGTGTTTTGATCATAAATGGATGCTGTATCTTGTCGAAGGCTTTTTCTGCATCTATTGATATGATCATATGATTCTTAATTTTTAATTCGTTTATGTGGTGTATCACATTATTAGATTTGCATACGTTGAACCATCCCTGTGCCTGTGAGATGAAGCCCACTTGATCATGGCGTATAATCTATTAAAAGTGTTGCTGTATTCGGTTCACTAGCATCTTATTTAGGATTTTTGTATCTGTGTTCATGACAAATACTGGTCTGTAGTTTTCTTTTTTTGAGTTATTTTTACCAGGTTTTGGTATTAGAGTAATATTGGCCTCATAAAATGAAATGGGAAGTATTGTCTCCTATTTAATTCTTTTGGAAGAGTTTGAGGAGAAAAGTATTAAATCTTTGAAAGTTTGGTGGAATTCACTGGTGAAGCCATCTGGTCCAGACTTTTACTTTTTGGTAGGTTTTTGACAATTGTTTTAATTTCCATACTGCCGATTGGTCTATTTAAATTTTTTGGTTCTCCTTGATTCAGTCTAGGAAAATTGTGTTTTTCTAAATACTTGTCCATTTCTTCTAGGTTATTAAATTTGGTGTTATATATTGTTTTATAGTATTCTTGTATGATCCTTTGTGTTTCTGTGGTATGTGTCTTACTTTCTCCTCTTTCATCCTTGATATTTTTATTTGTGTCCTTCCTCCTTTTTCTTTTGTGAATCTAGCCAGGGTTTGTCATTTTTATTAACCTTATCAAAGAACCAGCTCTTTATTGCATTTATTTTTTATATTGTTCTTTTTTTGTTTACAATTTTTTTAATTCTGCTCTAATTTTGGTTATTTCTTTCCTTCTGCCAACTTTAGGCTTCATTTATTCTTCCTTTTCTAGTATTTTAAGATGAAGTGTTAGGTTGTTTATTTGGGCTTGTTTTTGTTTTTAGAGATAGGCCTATAATGATATGACCTTTCCTCTTATTACCACTTTTGTCGTGTCCCAAATGTTTTGATATGTTGTACTATCATTATCATTTGTTTCTTTGTATTTCTTGATCTCTCTTTTTATTTCTTCTCTGACCCAGTCATTCTTCAGTATCATGTTGTTTAATCTCCATGTACTTGTGGTTCTTCCCACTTTATTTTTTGCAATTGATCTCTAGTTTTAAAGCATTATGATCAGAGAATACAGTTGATACGATTTCAATCCTCTCATATTTCTAAAGGCTATCTCTGTGTCACAGTATGTGGTCAATCCTTGAAAATGTTCCATGTGCACTAGATAGAATGTATAGGAAGCTGTTTTGGGATGAAAGGCACTGTAAATGTCAATTATGTCCAGTTGGTCTAATGTGTCATTTTAAAGACGTTATTTCCTTATTGATTTTCTGTTTGATGACCTTTCCATATCTGACAGTGAGGTAGTTAGGTCTCCTACTATGATAGTGTTTTGGTCTGTTTCTCCCTTTAGTTCTATTAGTCATAGCTTTATATATTTCAGGGCTCCCTGATGTGGAGCATAGGTATTAATAAGTGTTATATCTTCTTGGTGCATGATTCTCTTTATCATTATGAAGTGTCCCTCAGTATCTTTATTTACCTTTTTTATTTCGAAGTCTATTTCATTTGATATTAGTACTAGTACTCCCACTTTTCTATGAATGCCATTTGCTTGAAATATTATTTTCCACCCTTTCACTTTGAGTCTATATTTATCTTTGGAACTGAGATGTGTTTCCTGGAGGCAGCATATTGTTGGGTTTTCTTTTTTTTTGATCCAATCTGCAACTCTGTGCCTTTTTATTGGTGAGTTCAGTCCAGTTACATTTAGGGTGATTTTTGAAATATGAGGTCTTCTTAAAGCCATTTTTTCTTTTGCTTTCTGGTAGCTCGGTGTTTCCATTGCTTCCTTTTCTTTATGTTTCTGTTTTTTTTTATTTTGGTTGGCTTTTGTTAATTTTCCCTCTAGTCATTCTTGTTTTATGTTAAATACTTCAGTTCTGAATCTTTGAAATGTGGTTACCATTATGAATATGTAAAGGATATGTGTATACAGTTGTCCATTTTCTTCTGCATATGACGTATCTCCATTCCCCTTTGCGAATGTGGATCTTTGATTCCTCTCCTTTTTAGTCATTGTTGTCTCAATTAATCCCTATGTATGCTGAATGTTCATAACTATCTTGCTATAAAAAATCTCTTATTGTTTAAGCTTATAATTTCCTGTTCTTAGTAAAGATTGTACTTCTTTGCTTCTATTTGCCTGCTAGTCACCTTATTACTCATTATGTATTTCTTTTTTGTCATTTTGTTTTATGTGATCTGACCCCTTTCAGAATTTCCTGTAATGCAAGCCTTGTAGTGGAAAATTCCCTCAATTTTTGTATGTCTGGAAAGGTCTTTATTTCTCTTTCATATCTAAAGGAGAGCTTAGCTGGATACATTATTCTTGGCTGGTAGTTCTTTTCACTTAATAGTTTGAAAATTTGATTCCACTCCTTTCTGGCTTATAAGGTTTGTGCTGCGAAGTCCAACAATAATCTAATGGGTTTTCCTTTATAAATTACCATCGTCTATTCCCTGGCTGCCCTGAGAATTCTTTCTTTGTTGTTGATTTTTGATAATTTTAATACAATGTCTTGGTGAAGGCCTTTTTGGGTTGAGATAATTGGATGCTCTGTTGACTTCTTGAATTCCAAGCTCCAGCTCATTCCTTAGATTTGGGAAATTCTCAACCATTTGTCTGAAAATGCTTTCTAACCCCTGTTCCTTTTCCTCTCCTTCAAGAATGCTTATTATTCTTGTTTCTTCTCCTGATAGTATCAGCTAGGTTTTGTATTTCTTTCACTATTTTTCATTCTTCGATTTCTCTCTTCTTCCTTATGATTTATTTCTAGATTTCTGTCTTCAATATCACTGATCCTTTCCTCCTTTGGTTGACTTTATTTCACAAGCTTGTTATTTCATTTTTCAACTCTCGTAGTGATTTTTTTTTTTAATCTTCAGAAGTTCTATTCAGTTCTTTTTGAAGGTTTCAATCTCCATGCTAAAAACTCATTCTGCACCTCTAGTTGTTTTTTCAATTCCTGAAATTGTTGATATGAATGGTTTTGGATCTCACTAAATTTTTTTCAGAAGTACCATCCTAAATTCTGTCATTTAAGTAGCATATTTCTATGTCTGTAAGCTTATTTTCTAGAGATTTTTCTCTTTCTTTCTGAGATGCCTTGTTTGTTCATGGTGTATAATGTAGTATTTCTCTGCCTGGGCATTAATGGAAGTGTATTCTGTCTTTTTTCCAGAAAGTAGATTTCTTATATGAATGTCTTTCTTTAGCCTGTTGCAAAGAAGGCATTTTTCATTGGTTTTCAGTAGGTGGTGTCTAAGCCTCTTGGATCTCTGCCTATTTTAAGTCTTAATAATGCTTTTTTTTAAAAAAAAAATAAATATTCAATCATGTTTTCTACCCTCAGTCTCAATCTCTTTCAGTGTTAGCGACAGTTTCAGTAGTGTTTGCTCAGATTCCCTGGAGCTCCGCAGTGTTTGGTCTTGGAGGATAACGGGTGAGGGGCACTCTGTGTTAGGGGGTGGGGGCTATGGCTCAGCCTCGTGTTTTGCAACCATGGCCAGTAATAATTATCTGTTCCTTCTCTAACATCCCTGCTTCTCTGCTTTCTGCCATGATCACTGGGCAGCACTGCTGAGTGGAGCTCACAGCAATCTCAAGCTGGGTTGTTCATAGAACTGGCAGCAATATCTCCCCTTCCCCTCCCCCTCCTTCTGCAGGGAGCTCCAGCTGCAAGAGACAGCTTTTATGTTTTCCCCAGTCTACCACCCAACTCTTGGGATTCTGACCTGTGGTAGCTCTTATGTGCAGATTCCATGTTCAGATGTATTTGTGTGCAAGTTGGTTGTTTTTTGTTGAGTTTTTGATGTTTAGTTATTGTTTCAAGGGGAGAGAGCTGAGGACACCTCTCACTCTGCCATGTTACTGTCCAATTGTTTTCTTTAATTAACTTCCTTTTTTTTGCTGAGATATTCTATTTTTCCATCTGTTTCAAGAAAATTTATAATTGCTTATGGAATCGTTTTCATGATGGTTGCATCAAAATCTTTGTCAGATCATTCTAATATCTGATTCATTTTGGCGTTGGTGTCAGTTAATTTTCTATTCTCATTCAAGTTGTGATTTTCCTGTATAATGTGTGATGTTTTAATTGAATTCTGTACATTTTGGCTATTATTTAAGGAGGTCCTGAGTCCTATTTACGTAATTTTTTAGCAGACAATCCTATGTTTATCTTTGACCTAATTCTGTGGCTGTGGTTCCAATGAATGTCTAATTTTCAGAGCCTCTGCAGTACTATTTTGCTATATGTTGCTTGTTTTAGCTTGTTACATGGGGATGCCACTTGTTTCACCTGATGCTGCTTGAAAGAGCTAAAGTTGCTTTCCCATTCTCAGCAACTTCATGCCTGTAGGGAAGGGATTCTCAGACCATGTGACAAAGAATATTTCCCAGTTTGGGTGTTTATGTTGGGATGATGTTTTTTGCCAATGCTGCCAGATAAATGGTCTCTGGGCTGAGAGAAGAGTCTCTTGCCCTGTGGGGAAAAAAGAGCCTGTCATGGTCTAGGCACTAGTGGTGGATCCCCCTCATTGGTTTCTCATAACTACATGGTGTCTGTTGGAGGGACACCTAAGTCTCAGACCTGGCAAAGAAAAAGAGCACTTTCCCTGATTATAAAGTCAATGGAGTATCTCAATCTGTCCCCATGCTAGTTTAGCCAATTTTTGCCTGGTGTTATAGGTGAGACTCCTGATTAATCAGGGAGGGGAATTATCCTACCTGGGCCACATCTTGTTCTGGGTTGGCAGTCAAGAAATGCCAGGGCTGACCCAATGGCTACACAGGTGAAGTTTATCAAATATTCAAAGAAGAATTAACACCTTTTATTCTCAAACTATTCAAAAAAATTCAAAAGGAAGGAAGCCTCTCAATTTTATTTTAGGAGGCCACTATTACCCTGATTCCAAAGTCAGAGAAAGATATTACAAAGAAAAGAAAAACTAAAAGAAAAGAAAAGAAAAGAAAAGAAAAAAAGAAGAGAAAAGAAAAGAAGAGAAAAAGAAAATTATGGGCTGATATCTCTGATGAATACAGATGAAAAAATTCTCAACAAAGTATTAGCAAACCAAATTCAACAATACATTTAAAAAGATCACACATCATAATCAAGTGGGATTTATTCCTGGGATGCAAGGTTGGTTCAGTATCTGCAAATCAATTAAGATGATACCACATAAACAAACTGAAGGATAAAAATTATATGATTATATCAATAGATGCAGAAAAGGCATTTGGCAAAATCCAGTATCCACTTACAGGAAAGACTCTTAGCAAAGTGGGAATAGAGGGAAAACACTTCCACATCATAGAGGTCATATAGGACAAATCTGTAGCCAACATCATTTTCAATGGGGAAAAGCTAAAAGCATTTTCGTTAAGATCAGGAATAAGACAAGGATGTCCACTTTCACCACTTTTATTCAACATAGTATTAGAAGTCCTAACCACAGCTGTCAGACAAGAAAAAGAAATAAAGTCACCCAAATTGGAAAGGAAGAAGTAAAACTGTCATTATTTGCAGCTGACATAACACTATATGTAGAGAACCACAAAGATTTTACCAAAATGATTAGAAGTGATAAATGAATTCAGTAAATTAGCAAGATACAAAATTAACATTCAGAAATCAGCTGCATTTTATGTACCAGTAATAAGCTACCAGAAAAAGAAAATAATAAAACAATTAATTTACAGTTGCATCAAAAAATAATAAAATACCTAGAAATAAATTTAACTAAGGAGGTAAAAGATCTGTATCTAGAAAATCATGAGACAATGAAGAAAGAAATTGAAGAAAATACAAATAATTGGAAGCATATATTGTGCTCAGGAATAGGAAGAATTAACATCATTAAATTGTCCATACTACACAAAGCAATCTATAGATTCAGTGCAATTTCTATCAAAATGCCAAAGGCATTTTTCAGAGAACTAGAACAAATAATCTTAAAATTTATATGGAACCATAAAAGTTCCTAAATAGCCACGGCAATTTTGAGAAAGAAGAACAAAGTTGGAGGTATCATGCTGCCTGATATTAAACTATACTACAAGACTATGGTAATCAAAACAACCTGGTAGTATCATAAAAACAGATACATGAATTAATGGAACAAAATAGAGGGCCCAGAAATAAACCTATGCCATATGTTATTTAATCTATGAAAAAGAAGGCAAGAATATACAATTGGGTAAAGATAGTCTATTCAATAAATGGTGTTGGGGAAACTGGACAGATACATGCAAAAAATGAAGCTGGACCACCTTTTTACACCATATATAAGAGTAAACTCAAAATGGATTAAAGACTTAAGTGTAAGACCCAAAGCAATAAATCTCCTAGAAGAAAACATAGGCAATAAACTCTCTGACATTGCTCTTAGTAATATATTTTTTTCTGATGTACCTTCTTGAGCAAGGGAAACAAAAGAAAAATAAACAAATGGGACTACATCAAACTAAAAAACTTTTGCACAGCAAAAGAAATCATCAACCAAATGTAAAGAAAACCTACTGAATGGAAGAAGATATTTGCCAATGACCCATCTGATAAGGGGTTAAGATCCAACATTTATAAAGAACCCATACAACTCAACACCAAAAATAAATAAATAAATAATAATCCAATTAAAACAATGAGTAGAAGACCTTAATAAGCCTTTCTTTAAAGAGGACATATAGATAGCCAATAGACATATGAAAAGATGCTCAGCCATCCCTAATCATCAGAAAAATGCAAATTAAACCACAATGAGGTATCACCTGTCAAAATGTCTATTATTAATAAATCAAAAAATAGGAAGTATTAGTGAGAATATGGAGAAGAGGGAACACTCATGCACTGTTGGTGGGATTGCACATTGATGCAGCCACTATGGAAAACAGAGTGGTGGTTCCCCCAAAAACTTAAAAATAGAACTACCTTATGACCCAGCAATTCCACTTGTATGTATCTGAAGAAATCCAAAGCACTAATTAGAAAGATGTATGCATGCCTATGTTCACTGTAGCACTATTAATAATAGCCAAAATATGTAAGCAAACTAAGTGCCCATAAATAGCTGGATGAAGAGTGATACATATATATAGTGGTATATTACTCAGCCATTAAAAATTGAAATGTTGCCATTTGCAACAACATGTGTGGACCTAGAGAGTATTATGCTAAGTAAAATAATTCAGACAGAGAATGACAAAGGTCATACTATTTTACTTATATGTGGTATCTAAAGAACAAAATTAATGGACAAACAAAACAGAAAGATATTCACTGATACAGAGAACAAACTGATGGTTGCCAGAGGTGAGGGGTTTGGGTGGCTGTATAAAAAAAATGTGAAAATGGATTAAGAAGTACAAACTGGTAGTTACAAAATAGTCATGGGTATGTGAAATACAGCATAGAGACTATAGCCAATAATATTTTAATAACTATGTATAATGCCAGGTGGATATTAGACTAATCTGGGAGATTACTTTACAAATTATATAAATGTCTAACCACTATGCTATACACTTGAAACTAATATAAAATAATACTAAATGTCAACTACAAGTGAAAAAACAGAGAAGACTAATAAAATCAGAAATAATAGAGGAGACATTACAATTCATGCCACAGAAATTCAAAGGACCAAACAGACTACTATGAACAATTACACATATGTTATATATTAATTGTATCTCAATAAAACTGGAAAATTTAAATTGAAAAACTATTTCAAAAATTAAAAAAAAAAACAAAAACCAAACACAAGAAATGCCAGGACTGGATCACCTTTTTCTGTTGGATAGGGGATGTAAGATACCTACTGCTGTATCGTTTCACCAATGCTGGGATCTCGAACCAGTTCCCTATTCTTCACCAACTTTCACAGTTATCCTTTGGTTATCTCTTGAGTCACTTTCAGAGTTTATAATTGTATATAGTGGGGAAGAGTATGAGTGTACAAATCTATGCCTTCTTGTACAGACCAGAAGTTACACATAGTTTTTCTAGCATCATTTTTATGACTGTACAGTACTAAATTATATAGATATGCAATTAATATGTAAGCTGAAGTCTGACGTATCCTATCTTTAAACAGAGTTGCATTCAAATTTCAATAACACTTGAAAAATAATATACATTTTCATAAATAAAGGGCCAGCCTTTTATAAAGGGTGTGTTACATATAAGTTACATAGAAAACTCAAAGGTCTTCTAAATTTTCTTCAGTTATCAAAGTTTCATTGTTTCTTTAGAAGATACTGTGAGCCTAGGTTAAGAAGAAAGAATAAGGTTGAGAAATGGAGGTGAAGGTGGCAAACAAGGCAAAGAGGAAGAAGAGAGACAGGAAGTAAGAGGCCTATAAAAATAGCAAAGAGCTCAGTGGGAAGCTTGCATGAAGCAGACCCACAAAGGAAGGTAGTAAACAGCAAAGGTTATGAACTTTAGAATAGACCGTGTTAATAGTACTTACATTTCTGTACCTGGCCCTGTACTGATGCTGCTGGATTATGGGGTTTGGTTGGATGCTCAAATTGCTTACAATCTGGTGTGCAAGATGTGCAAGAACCAAAGAGTGTATTCGATGCTCAGAGTGAAGAGCTGAAGCAGATAGAAATTTGCAAACCCTCTTTAAGAAAAATATTGCAAAATTAGGTATGAAAGTGACTATTGCTTTAGATTTATAAAATAAATCACAAATTTGACAAATTACAATTTAAAAAAAATTCCACAAACATCCTCAAATCCAGAAAAATAAAATATTTGTATTACTTTAAAAAAATTCACAAATTAAATTAAAATTTTTTATGAGAGCAATATAAAAATGGTGAAGCACATTGAATGATTACAATTTGACTGATTGTATCACTTTTCTGTTGCTGTGTAATTAATTACGCAAATTTAGCAGCTTAAAACAACATAACAAATTTAGCAGCTTAAAATAATAAGAGAATGTCAAACCTATTAAAACATGAGCTGCCCTTGTGCATGAATCTCTCACAATTTCTGTGAGTCAGGAGTCTGGGCACAGCTTAGCTGGGTTCCCTGCTCAGTCCCACAAGATGACAATGAAGATGTTATCCAGGCTGCATATAATCTGGAGGCTTGACTGTGGGAGGATCTGCTCCCAAACTCTTTCAGTTTGTTGGCAAAATTCATTTCCTTGCTGCTATATGACTAAAGTGTCTGCTTTATTGCTGGCAGTCAGCTGAAGTGTACCTGCAGTTCCTTGCTAACTGAACCTCTCCCCAGGCTCACTTACAATTTGGCAGTTTACTTCTTGAAGCCAATAACAGAGAAAAATCTCTTTCCAGTCAGCTAAGATAATGACATTGAAAACAAGAAAGATAGAGAAGCTATGGACACTTAGCAGCAGGGTGGGGGGGATTGCATGAATGATCTGCCCTCATGCATGAGCCCCTCTGCCACCTTCAATGGACCTATGGACAATACAGCAGTCCTGGGCATTTTTAAGTAGCCCTGAACTTGGACATCCTGTGAAAGATTGTGGGTATAAAAGGAGAACCTCATATCTGTTCATGGTGTAAAGGAATATCAATTAACTAATACTGGAGCCTCAGTTTTCTTATCTATAAAATAAATAATACTATCTGTAAAACAATATCTTATTTATAAAATATTAAAGTTTCTTCTATGGTTGTGTAAATATTCCTTATTAAACTCTGAAGAAATTCACCACATATTTTGAGATCTAGAAATTAAACTAATTATAGATTCTCAACTTAGTGCAAGTCTTCCAGAAAACTAAAATTGGAAAAAATAGTGTTAGAAAACAAAACTGGAGCATGTGTGGCTTGTTTGCATAAATATATACATAAATAATTATTATTATTTGACTTAAATGTCAAAAACTAAAAATATTCCACAAATACACATCAGTAGTATAGAAGAGAAGCTATCCCCTCACTGTGGAAAATGCTAGATTTAATATATCCAATACCTAGAAGTAATAAAATTTTACACTTATTTTTCTAAGAAATTTGTCTCTTATTTAGAGCACTTATGCATCATCTGAAAGCCATAAAAAATGTTTACGTTGTAATATCATCTAAGTAAAGTTGAGACTCAGGGGTGCATTAATAATATAAATAATTAATGATAATAATAATAATAATAAATACTTATTTAATCATAACAAAACCCCTAAAAATAGGAAATAATCGCCCTTACTTATCAAGGCATTTGTCCCAAAAGGACAGAGCCAGAAAATCAAATTTTTGAAGCAAAAATTATATAGTTTTACATATTTCTTACATCTAATGATATAATTGAATTTAACTACTTAACTCCTAATTCCCTGAGAATAGGTGAAATCAAACCACCGTTACAAGAGTGGTTTGGCTAACAATTCTCGAAATACCAATTCTCATAACATTTAGGGGCATGACCATAAACTTGACACTTATTTCTTTGATTGAAAAAAACTAGATCAATTCCAGACTTCACATGTGAAATTTTGTGATCTCTACAATAAAATGGAACAGTGATAGAAACCAAGAAGGAAACAAATCTATGTTCCTGTAAGCTGGAGACCCTGTGCTCTCATATGGAGTCAGCTGTCTGGTGTCCCAACTGATCTGGAACACTATCTGACTTATCATTTGGCAGAATTCCAAAAGATTTAGTTCCACAATTTGACCAAATGAGAAATTCTGAGATACTATATACAGTAACAAAGAGTCAATTCTTTCTTGTGAGAATGTGATTCCTTAAAAAACATACATTTTCAGTAAGAAAAGAAAATGTAGTAAATCATTTGATTTAAATCTGATTCTACTGCATGAAGCTCCCAGTTTTTTACTCTTTAAATCCTATTTCCTTCCCATATTCTTAGAGTGTGTTATATGTTGCTCATGAAAATACCATGTATGGTAAAACTGGAATCAGTCCCTGGATATGAGTATTAATTTTATAACAGAGGGAAGAATGTATATGTTCTCTTGCATTTTAATTTATACATAACTTAAAAAAACTCATTTACAAAACTCATTTAAAAACTCATTATTTTGATTGGCCTTTCTCTTCTTTAAATTATTTCCTTTTACTGTGCAACTAATACCTATTAAAATTCAATACTACATAACTTTTAATGTACTTCATAATTATGCTTTATAAAAATTATTACACCTCATTAATAGTAATTGTACACACACACACACACACACACACTCCCAGACAAATCAGAAGCAAGAAAGGATTTATTTGCTTATTTTTTAGCAGAGGTTTACCTTGAGGTTGATGGCATATATAATACCTAAGAAGTCCTGTTACTTTAAGTGAGCAGGAATCACATGGAGATCTGTCAGACAAAAAAGAATAACTAGTTACTTTGAAAAAAATGAATTCATAGCAAGAAAAATGCCATGATTATGAAAAACAATATTCCAAATAATGGCAACTTATTTAGAAATGCTACATAGATGTTAAACCTCCTAAATATTTGTACTTACATGATTTTTATTTGATAAAACTTATCTTTTTAATTATATAATAAAGTATAAACAATTTAGTTTTGTTTTTTCCAAAGTGTTGCATAGTTGAAATCATACAGTGTGTAACTTTTTTAGACTGACTTCTTTCATTTAGTAATATGCATTTAAGTTTCTTCCACGTCTTTCGATAGCTTGGTCATTTGTTGTTGCTGTTGGCCCTGAATAATACTCCATTATCTAGATGTACGAGTTTATTTATCCACTCACTTACTGAAAGACATCTTGGTTGCTTCCAAGTTTAGGTAATTATGAATAAAGCTGCTTTTAAACATCTGTGTAGATTTTAATGTGGACATGTTTTCAACTCCTTTGGGTAAACATCAAGTAACATGATTACTGGTTCATATGGCAAGCATATGGTTTAGTTATGTAAGGAACTGCCAAAAGGTCTTCCAAAGAGGCTGCAGCATTTTGCATTCCCATGAGCAATGAATGAGAATTTCTGTCATTCTATCTCCTCACCAGCATTTGGTGTTAGTATTCTGGATTTTGCCCATTCTAATAGGTATGTAATGGTGTCTCTTTTTTGTTTTAATTTGCATTTCCCCGATGACATTTGATGCTGAGCATCTTTCCATATGCATATTTGTCATCTGTAATCTTTGTTGAAGTGCTTAGTAGGGTCTTTGACCCATTTTCAAATTGGGTTGTTTGTTTTCTTATTGTTGAGTTTTAAGAGTTCTTTGTATATCTTGCACAACAGTCCTTTATTAGATGTGACTTTTGCAAATAATTTTTCCAAGTCTGTGGCTTGTCTCCTCATTCTCTTGACATCGTCTTTTACAGAGAAGAAAAATTTAAGTTTAGATTAACTTAATAAAAGTCCAGATTAACAATTATTTTGTGCAAGGATCATGCTTTTGGTGTTATATCTAAAAATTCATTGCTAAATCCAAGGTCTCTAGATTTTGTCTTATCTTCTAATAGCTTTACAGTTCTGCGCTTTACATTTTAGTCTGTGATCCATTTTGAGTTAATTTTTGTGAAGGGTTTAAAGACTGTCTAGGTTTTTTTTTTTTCTTTTTGCTTGGGGATGTTTAGCTGCTTCAGCACCATTTGTTGAAAAGCTATCTTTGCGTCATTGTCAAAAATCAGTTGACTATTCATGTGAGTCTGTTTCTGGGATCTCTCTTTTGTTTCATTGATCTATTTGTCTATAGGTCTTGAAATTGAGTAGTATCAGTTCTCCGACTTTGTTCTCTTTCAATATTGTGTTGGCTGTTCTGGGTCTTTTTCTTCTCCATATAAATTTTAAAATCAATTTGTCTATATTCATAAAAGAACTTGCTAGATTTTGATTGGGACTACACTACCTATAAAGAAGTTGAAAAGTATTGACATACTGGCAATATTGAGTCTTCCTGTCCTGTCAGTTCTTTGATTCTTTCCATTAGTTGTTTTGTTTTGTTTTGTTGTATAGTTTTCCTCATACAGGTATTATAATATTTTGTTAAATTTACACCTAAGTATTTAATTTTTGGAGGTGCTAATGTAAATGATAATGTGTTTTTAATTTCAAATTTTATTTGTTCACTGGTGGTATACAGGAAAGCGATTGACTTTTGTCCATTAATCTTATATCCTGCAACCTAACTATAATCACTTATTCCAAGAGTTTTGATGCAGATTCTTTCAGGTTCTCTACATAAATGATCAAGTCATCTGTAAACAAAGACAATTTTATTTTTTTCTCAATCTGTATTACTTTTATTTCTTTTTCTTATTGTATTAGCTAGGACTTCTATCGAAATGTTGAAAGCAGTAGTGAAACATTTTGCCTTGTTTTTGACTCCATTTGGATTTTAGTTTAGATGTGTCAATGTATTTTTTATTAAGGATCATTGTATTATAATAAGAACATATGGAAGACTGAAAATATTATTTAATTCAGATGAATAAATTTTAAATAGTGAATTCTCTTCATTAATTTCTCTTAAGCCAGTTTAAAAATAATTCCACATCTTTTTATTGTTTTGATGACAATGCTTAGAAGGTTTCCTTACATTTTGGGAAAATAGTAAAAGATTTGGTTTATTTAATAATCACAGTGGGTGTGGAGAGAGAGAGAGAGAGAGAGAGAGAAAGAGAGAGAGAGAGAGAGAGAACGTGCAAAATGGAGAATGGAAGGTTAGGAACTATCAGTGTGAAAGGCATTCCTTCCTATTTATAGTCAAATATAACAACATACCATACCATATTATAGAAGCCATTTTCAAATTACCTAGTTTGTTTATTCTCTGATAAGAATATGCCCTAGAAAGAAAAGCAAAACGAAAAAATCTGTTAGGCTTTCTATTTTAAATAAATTGCTTAGTTAAGTTCATAAACTCTTGGAAACATTTTTAAAATAACAGTTTGGCTCATGATTTATCAATTTCAAAACATTTGTGTTCAGACATACATCTTTTAGTATTGTTCAGGTGCAAATAACAGAGGCCCAGAACCAGACAGAATGTCTGCTACTGGGCAGTCTAAGAATTACATATCATCTCTATGTTAGCTCTTTTCGCTTTAAAGATTCCTTAGGAACCCAGGCTTTTTCTACTTTGTTGCTTTACTATTCGTAGTTTTCATTCCTCACATCAGTTTATATTCCAGGAAAGGTGCTCCCTTCACATTCTATCCACCTAGAATGAAGAAAGTATCCAGGAGATGCAAATAGTGCATGTCAATAATCTTTTAAAGTAGTTGCTACAATTCACTCCTCATAAGCCAAAACTTTGCCATGTCACCACACCCAGTGTAGGAGGATGTAAAATATTCTCTATATTCCAGGTTTCACGTGGAGTCAGTGAAATCACAGGTTATATATTATAGAAGAGGAAGAGAGACTTAAGGGACAAACTTACCTCTACCACACTTACTCACCACTCCTGAAATTCCCACAGAAAAAGTGGCTTTAGAGAGCATGCCTGATTTTGCTCTGTTTTCTCATTTGCTTGTCTCAGGGAGTAGAGATAAATTATTGGACTGGTGAGTACACAGCAGCAAGCATCACATGAGCTTCATCAGGACAACAATTCCTCCATTCTTGCAATTTCCTAAAGAGATATGCTTCGACCATGGAGCTGGGTGCTGACATATGTACACTGCTCCCTGCTACTTTCTCTTTTTAATGGGGAAGAGCATAACAGTGATCTTGTTCAGAGGAATAGATATATGAAGCTGTAGTTCCAGTTTCTTAATGATGTGCTGGAAAAAGCCAGTTCTCTAATACCTACTTGGATATAGTAAAGGAAGTTTCCAGGCCACCCACAGAAAAAAGTCCATAGTCAAGAGCTGGCACTTGTGTTTGTTTTGTTTTGTTTTGTTTTTGTACAAGAATGAAAGACAAAATATAAGTAAATAATTTTTATTTTTTTGCTTCTTTTTTTAAAATTTTTATTTTATTAGTTTTAAGTATATAGTACATTGGTTAGAAATTTACATAGTTTACAAAATGAACCCCTAATTGCTTTTTCTCTCTTCTGGCTCTCCACCTAGTCATTACATTAATGCTAACAGCATTCCCTATGCCATGCTCCCCATGACCATCTATCAACTACTAATTTGTACTTATTTAACTCTTTACCCCATTCTCCCAGCCCCCTAAACCTCCTCCCTTCTGGCCATCACTAGATTGTCCTCTATATTTGTGAGTCTGTTTTTGATTAGTTTGTTCTTTTTGTTCCTTAGATTTCTCATATAAGTGAAATCATATGGTATTTATGTTTCTTTTTTATTGAGGAATAATTGACATATAACGTCATATTAGTTTCAGGTACATAGCATAATGATTGAGTATTTGAATATATTGTGAAATGATCACTACAATGTCTAGTTAACATCGGTTACCATACATAGTTATAAAAAATTTTTTCTTGTAAAAAATTTTTTTACAAGATTTTAAGATTTACTCTCTTAGCAACTTTTAAATATACAATGCACTATTATCTACTATAGTCACCATACTGTACATTACATCCTCAGGACTTATTTATTTTGTAACTGAAAGTTTGTACTCTTTAACCCCTTTCCACCTTCCCCCAACCACCTATCTGTTCTCTATATCTAGGAGCTCAGTTTTTTTTTTTAATTTCACATATGAATGAGATCACATGGTACTTATCTTTCTCCATCTTATTTCACTTAGCATAATGCCCTCAAGTTCCATCTATGTTGCCACAAATGGTGAGATTTTATTATATTTCATGGTTAAATAATATTCATATATTTATATCTATAATATATACACTTTCTTTATCCACTGATGGACATGCAGGTTGTTTCTATATTTTCACTACTGTAAATAGTGTTGCAATGAACACGGGGATGCATATATCTTTCGGAGTTAATATTTTAAACTTTTTATTATGAAGAATTTCAAGCATATACAAAATTAAAATGAACAGTCCATTGAATGCTCATTACTCATCAGCTAATTTCAGTAATGATCAACTCATGGTCATATCATCCATACCTCCCACCTCTGCAATTTTGAAGCAAATGATATTTTTTCTCCATAACTATTTTTGTTTATAAATTGAAAACAGAAGAGCTCTTTTTAACATAGTTGCAATATCATTGTCACGCCTAGTAAAATTTTGATAATAATTCCTTAATATCAAATGTCAAGTCGGTGTTAAAATTCCCCCAATTTTTGCACAAAAGCTTTTTAGATAGTTAGTTTGTTCCAAGTAGGGTTATCAGCCATTAAAATAATGAAATCCTACCATTTGCAATGACATGGATGGACCTAGAGGTTATTATACTGACTGAAATAAGTCAGACAGAGAAAAATAAATACCATATCCATTTTTAATCAGATTTATTTTCCTTATTGAGCTGCATGAGTTCTTTACATATTTTGGATATTAACCCCTTATTGAATATATGATTTGTAAATATTTTCTCCTATTCAGTAAGTTGCGTTATTATTTTGTTGATAGTTTCTTTCATATTCAGTCTTCTTAGTTTAATGAAGTGCTACTTGTTCATTTTTGTTTCTGTTCCTTTGCTTTTGGTGTCAAATCCAAAAAATCTTCACCAAGACTGATGTCAAAGAATCTTCTAGGATTTTTATGATTTTAGATCTTGCATTCAAATCTTTAATCCATCTTGAGTTAATTTTTATGTATGATATAAGATAGTTGTCCAATTTTATTCTTTTGCATGTGGCTGCCTAGTTTTCCCAACAGCATTTATTGAATAGATTGTTCTTTCCCATTATATATTATTGGCTCTTTTGTTGCAAGTTAGTTGATCATATTGTGCATGGGTTTATTTCTGATCTCTCTGTTCTGTTTCATTTATCTATGGGTCTGTTTTTGTGCCAATACCATACTGTTTTAGTAAGTGATTTTTTAAATTGTTAAACTCAATGTAAACTAAATTAATTAAACTATTAATATTCCAAAGTAATGATGAAATATTACAGTAAAGAATATGTATGCAGATATATAATGTACATGATATTATGTTAATCCAAAATTTATGTTTTATTTAAATATTTAAAAATCTTATCTTAAAATGATCTTTATGGTGAATCAAACTTGTGATAGGTACCTCACAACTGAGATGAGGTGTGTCATCAGTGAACAAGAAAATTAAAAAAGAAAAAGAAATAGAAAGATTGCTTTAATTTTACATAATTATTTTTCTAAAATCAAAAGAAATATTGTAAAGCACTTCTTTTCATCATTAGCAAAATAGCTTTACCTCTCAGATGTCAGTTTTCTCTTTTCTATGAAAATGGTACTCATTGCCCCTAATTGTGCTGTTGTTGCTGAAATGTCCCCCACCCATGGTGATGCTTCTGGAGTTTTCCAAAGAAGGGGTGCATTCATTTAGGTTGAGCAAACCTCTTAGCAAACCACAGGACTTGGAACAAAAGTGGCTTCCTCTCATTTACTGAAGGGATACTTTTATCCTTCTTTAAACTGATTTTCAAAATACTAAATCTATGTGAGAGGGAAAGAAAAGGAAAAAGAGAGAGAGAGAGAGGTAGAGGGAGGGAGAGAGAGGGAGGGAGAGAGAGAACAAAGGCGAGGAAGAGGGAGAGACTATAACTCCATCAATAGACTTTGTCTTCCACATAGAAAGAACATATCGCTCTCTCATTATGTTCCTATAGCACTTTATTCAAATCTCTTTAATTGCACTTATCACCCCGTAGAGTTGTTATAGGTTTGAATGTGTTTCTATGCTGCCTAAATAATAAAATAGAGCCTTGTTCATCTTGTTTTTAATCTTCAGACTGCTAAAGTTTAATCAAAATTTTGATGAAATATTTGGTGAAATGAAATGCCAAATTCCATTTTTATTCAGATTTTGGCAATTATAGATCTCAATCGCAGTTATGCATTTTTCAAATGATTTGTGTGAAAGCTCCCCCAAACCAAAACTTAATGAATCCACAAAAAGGATGTGTAACTGCTTCATTATCTAAAAGCAATGTTTCCAATTATTTTCCGCCTGTGGGTTTTATTTTCCCAATGTAATTTAGCTAATGTTTCAGCTAAAGAGAAAGTGAACCACTGATTAAGATAGCATGAGATAGAGTGAATCATTAATTAGTGTAAATTTTTTTTCAATAGCATTTGATGAAAACCACTGCTAATTATTTAGCCAACCACAAATGTACTTGTCAGGTAGTAGAATTATGAGGTTCTTTTTTCCTTTATTTTTATTTGATTTTTTCCCCCTGAAATATGACAATTTTTTACTTACATATTAAATAAGAGCTTCTCTTGAAAGTCACTGTGCAATGGTAGACACGTTCTTTGTAGAAGAAGAATATATTTTTACATTAAGTAAAAGAAAAAAAATCTATATTTATTTCAGGAGTGATTATTAAAATTAGTGTTCAAATGTATTAATTAAATCTCTGAGAATGATAACAAAAATTTAAAGAGGAAGTAGAAATACCAATATTACATCAATTCTTTCGGAGTATATAGCATGACAGAACAATTTCCAACTTTTTTTTCTTTAGGTCAGAACAGTAATAATGTTAGAGCCAATTTGCACAAACAAACAAGAACTAATTAGGAACATTTCTTCCCAACTCTGCATTCAATGACATCACATTGGTAGATTAAACTCAGCTATGATGAGAGTATGATCACTAAGGTAATAATTAATTACTATAAATCAAGGCCTTTTATTCTCTGGAAAGCCAATGATTTAATGTTTACTAGCATAACACTGAGTTAGGTTAACCCTGATTTCATAACTCAATAAGGATATTATAAGATGAGAAAGTTACAGACTGAAATTACTTATGAACATAGATATAAATATCTTCAAGAGAATATCAAGTAATATAACCCAGTGAAAACAAATAAAACATGATCAAGTGGGATATGGAAATACGATTGATATTTTAGGAAGGCAAAGTTAGTTAAATAGTCTAAAACCAATCAATGAATTTCACCAATTTATTAGAATAAGGAGAAAAGCCATGACCTTATTACCAAATGCATAAAATTTCTTAAATTAAATTAAAATTGGTAAAAATTTCAGTAATTTAGGAACAGAATTAACTTCCTCAATTTGATTAAGAGTATCTATTAAAAAACTAGAACTAACAACTTGTATGGGTGAAATATCAAAAGGTTTTTCCTTAAAGAGATTTGGAACAAAACAAAGATGTCTACTGCATATACTTTTATTCACCATTATAACGAAGTTCTTATCCAATTAAAAAAAGGCAAGGAAAAAAAAGAAAATCCATAAATATTGGAAAGTGTAAAGTATAATTATTTTTATTAGCTAATGACAATTGTGTGCACAAAAAATTCAAAAGACTCTACAAAGAATGACTAGAACTAATAAGTAAATTTAGCAAGGTCTATATGCACAAAATCATTTGTATTTACATATATTAGAAACAAAAATTATAAAACATATTTTAAAAGATAAATGTACAACAGCATCAAAACATCAAAAATCTAGAAAAAAAGTTAATGAAAAATATATAAGACCTCTACTGTGTTAGTACAAAATTTAGATAACAGAAATTAAAGACTGACATAAAAGAGAGATACACCATGTTCCCAGATTGAATATTTCAATATTATTAAAACGTCAGTTCTCCACAAATTGATCTATGGATTCAATGACATTCAAAAAAAAAATCCCAGAGTTTTTTGTTTGTTTTGTGGAAAATAGGTGAAGGGAAATAGCCAGAGATTCCTAAGTATTTTAGCAGTGTTTGGCTTTTTAGACTATTCACATGCTATTCATTAATAAATAAAAGTTAATTTAAAAAATTCTCTAAGTGCCCCCAATTTTCCTGCCATGTTACAAACTAGATAGTCCAGAAGAGAGCCTAAGATGAAAACTTAAGGAAGATTGACACTTAAGGGATGGACACAGGAAAAATCTAATAGGGACTGAGAATGTGTAGGAAGAACTAGGTGATCAACCCCAGAGAATGGGATGTCTGGAAATTAGAGAAAGAGAAGTGTTCAGGAAGGAATTGTCAATACCACCAAATTCCCTAGAGAAGTCAAGTAAGATGAGGTTTAAAAGGATTCCTTGATGAAAATAAGGGAATGGTGGAAGTGCAAGAGAAATCACAGTGAACTGGGTGGTAAATAGGAGGTGAGGAAATGGAGAAAGAAAAAGTCAAGCTTAGACATGAAAGAACAACAACAAAAATGTAAAAGTAGAGGTAGATATGTGATTGAAGGATATTTGAGGGAAAATAAGAGAATCTTGTGAATGTTTAAATACTGATAAGAAATATATTCTTGGGAGTGGTTCCCAAATTTGTCTGCTCATGAATATTACTTGGAGAGCTTTAAAAAAATCCCAGAGCCTTTGTATATGTGGGGGCAGAGGATATATAGGTAATCTCTGTGCTGTGAACCTAAAACTGCTCTTGGAAGAAGTCTATTTAAAAAATAAAAATCCATATGCACCCGTATGTTCATGAAATAAAATATAGTTGCTCAAAAAAAGAAAAATCCAGTGCCCAGGTTCTACCATAGATGAATGAAATGAGTTACTGGGGATAGGAAAAAAAAAACATTGCTAGTTTTTCAAAGCTCCCAGTTGATTCCAGTGTGTAGATAAGTCCGAGAACCACTGCATTATTCTAGCGCTTCTCATACTTCAGTGACAATTAAAATTATCTTTAAAATTTGTTAAAACATAGATTGCTGGGCCCCATCCCTAGAGTTTCTGATTCAGAAGGTCTAGGGTGGGGCCCATGAATTTACCTTTTTAAAAGCCCCCAGATTTTGTTAGTGTTGCTGACTCAAAGATTGCAATTTGAGTCATACTCTGCTTTAGGGAGAGAGACTGAAGATAAAGGAAAAAAGAGAGATAATTGGGCAAGGTTCTTTTTGAGGATGGAAACACCTGGAGCCCTGTGGTTTCATTGCCTTTTTGATAGAAGGAAAGGAGGTGTCTCTTTGTGCCCAGGAGGGGAAAAAAAGTATAAATATGAATTCAAATAAGTTTGTTGATGGATTCACAGGAAGTTAAGGAAGGTCTGCTTTGATTGATGACTTCAAGCATTTTAGACTAACACTGGTAGTGTAAAATTGTCACATATATCTAATACAAACATCATAATAACGTAATCTACAATTACTTAAGTGGTCACAAAATTAAATTCCAGACAGCTACATTCAAGTTACATTGATATGTGTAACTAGGACATATTAGTATGTGCAGTTGTACCCATATTGATTCTAGCATTTCATATGAAAACCAATTAAAAAATTCATGCTACCAGTTTTCCTAACATCTGCCTAATAGCAAAAGTGATTCTTCTGCTTAGAAGTAGGAATTATCTTTGGACAGTCATTCAATAGATATTTGGGCTATGGAATCCAATCTAAACCAAACTAATTCAAACCAAAAACTTCTCCAGTCATTCAGTAGTTTACTGATAATTGTCCAAAATAATCCTGCAGGCTTTACATGTGAAACTGGTCCAATTGCATAGCTAGTTGTACTGGGAATGATGATTTCTACAGATGGTTCTGGAACAGTTCTTAGAACACTTTTATTGTTTGTTTGCCAGCTGGCCTACGAGGTCCTTTATGCAGTTCAACATTCAAGGTGACACCAACACAAGCGAAGTTCCAGTTTGAGTGCCTCCATCTCCCTCTCCTAAATCCTGATCCAGTGGCTGCTAAAGCCAGAAGGGGCTTGGGGTGAAGTTTTTGGTCATGGGAAAAGCTGCAATGGTTAGCCCAGCAGATGGAGAAAGGGAAAGTTCTTCAAGGGCAGAAAGGGTCAGTAAAGTTAACATCCTAAATGTACAATCAGAGGCAATAAATATCAAATTTCTTGATATAGATGGAGCAGTTCCCAATGGCAGTTCCTGGGAGCTGACATGTTACAATTTCATTTAATCAGTGATACATTCTGTAGATATACCCGAAGATCCCTAACTATGATGTTTGAAAATGGGGCAATTGGGATGATTTCAGTGATTCTCTTAAAGGTTTAATAAGCCTTCATGATTTGCTCAACTTGGTTCCTTCAGCAGCTCTTGAAATTCTGGCTGAAATCTAGGAATTTATTCCAGTACTGATGTTCTCAAAATGTTGTCCCCATTAGCAGTAGCAGTAGCTTCCCCTGAGAATTTGTTAGAAATATAAATTATTCAGCCCCATCCTAGACCTACTGAATCATACAATCTGGGGATAGAATGTAGCAATCTGTGTTTTAAAAATCCCTCCAGGTGATTCCAATGCATGTTAAAGTTTGAATACTACTATTTCAGTAAATGTCCCCAAATTAATAACCCTGGAGTTTCCCAAAACTGTCAGCACCCATCTGTCAGTGAATTATTTTGGTAGGTGATTTGAAAAATATTTTCTAGCATAATATACTTTTTTTCAGAGAGTGGCAAGGTATCATCTCTACAAACATAGCTGGTGAGACTAATAGGTAATATATTTTTGTGTAAAATAACATCTTATTTTGAATTTCATTTTAAAGTTCCAATTAGCTTGCTCTAAAGTTTTATTGAATTGATTCTGTAAGACAATTGAAAATCTCATTTGTTCCCTCTCAAATGTACTCACTGGGTGATAATTTTGAGGCATATGTGAATCCCACACATTCACATATTCAATAACTGAAAAACAAAAGAGGTCCCCAAGCTTAATGCTGTTTCTTGGTAGTTTCACATTCAGAAAACAAAATACAAAACAACAACAAAATCCCCTCCAGTTATGTAGCTATCTTTGATAACTAATAGAAATCAAGTCCTCGTTAGAGTATTAACAACTATAACAACAACTTAACCCAAATATACACTGGCTCAATAGCTCCCAATTTGCAGGGTCTCTCTACTCTCCCAACCCCCTGTCATAATATCACCAAGTCATACTAGAGAGTATATTTCAAAGGTACTTCATGTATTTTCAAAAGTCAGTCTATCTCTGTTAGTTTCTCATTGCATGCTGTTCTCTATTTCTTGTGCTCTTGCTCCCACTTATCCATTTCCAATGTCACCTGAAGAAACCTCACCTGCACGTGACCTGTTATAAGAATGTCAATGTTCATACCAAGGATACTGGGTATAGGTGCTGTTAAAACTTCCAATTCCCAGTGTGCTATAAGAGCATCAAACCATCTGTTGAGGTAGGCTAAATGTTGTTTCTGAAACAATTTCACCTGTATCAAAATGCCTACATGGTCTCTTTTACCAGCTTCTGACCCCCAAAGCCCAAATCACAAAGGATGAAACACCATAGCTTGTAACTCATCTTTCTTTTCCCCCTGTAACCATTTTATTACATGAGATGTATTTGATAAGTTGTGAGCTGGAGACAAGTTTATTTTTTCTAACATATCCCACATAGTTTAGAACCTTGTTCTGAAATGCGAGCATTGAAATCTTAATGTTTTGTGCTTAGCCTTCAGAAGTCTGACCAAAACAAAAGTAGAAAATATTCAATTTTAACAACCTGTTAACAACTTTAAACAAAACTCCTTTCCTCTAAAAAAAATGTCATATCTATATAAATGGAGGCAAACACACAAGATACCAGTGTGTGTTCAAGCTCCAACTTTCTTCATAAACTAATGTTCCATTGTGGGTATGTGAATATCTGAACTATCAACATTCAAATATATATGGTTGTAATAATATTGTCTACTATATATTAAGCCTTCAGTATGTCTCATGCACTGTTAAAAAATTATTCAATTTTATGTTCTAAATAATGCTTTAAGTAGGTACTATTACCATATACAAAATTTAGAGGCACTGAGCTATCTTGCCCCAATGTGCCAAACCCCAATTAATTCAGACCTGGATGAAGAGAAAAAAAGTGGATGTGTCTTTCACAGGTTGTAGGTGGATACGTTTCATAGAAAAAACTGTGAATGAGGCAGATAATTTAGAAATGAAATTGCTCCACAAAATTTTGGAGCCAAAAACTCATGTTATGAATTTTTTTCTTTAGCTTAATTCAGTTCTGAGCCTGTTTTCACCAATGTGGTGAGTGATTTTGTCTCATATACTTTTCGAGGGCGTGTATGCTGTCTTCCTACATACACCCTCAAAAAGACTCCTAAGGAATGTTAGAAAGCATAGAAAATTCAGGGAAAGTTTTCAGTCAAGATCCCATAGTCCTTTAGAAGGCAGGAGACTTCAGTTCCTCCTGACTAAGCTAGAACATGGGTTTTATTATCTGATTCGCTGAGGCCACAACACCCAGTAAACACCTTTGGCATATGTGTGGGTCCATTCGCCTATGGTTCACTGAAGGGGCAATAGGTGACCAATCCCTATCCCCTGGCAATATGTCCTTCGATTATATCCCTCTCTCTTTAGATAAGCCACTTCTGACTCCTTCAAATTTTTTTACTCTATCTTTCTAGTATGATCTAGGTCATACTCAATCCAAGAGTGAGCATTCGCAAACAAAACTCTACTATTTTCTTCTGCAGACAGAAATCTCTACCACCGGGATAGGATTTATCCAGAATATGAAATGGAAACCCTTGTAGGACAAGGGCTGCTCTATCTAGACACTTTTGTAAGAAGGAAGAGTGGCCATTTTGTGGTGATATTCGAGCCCCATTTTATTATATTTCACTAGGTCTTTACCTCTTTTGCTCCTCTTAGAATAGTGTCTTTGAGGTTCTGATGTAAAATGACATATTCTTTGCACCTTATCTCTCATTGAAACCAACCATATCTAAGAATGATCATGAATAATTATAAGTTAACTAATTACACAGTGAGATAGAATCGAAAAATAAAAACACATATGTCAGCGCCGAGCTGATCAAGAAGGGAAGGCTTCGGTGGTTAGATGCCTAGTTGAAGGAATGCACGGGGAGCCGACATGAGAATGAAATGGCAGGCACCAACTTTATTGTGGGGAGCGCGCTTCTGTGCTAGGGAACCGCGCTTCTGTGGTAGGGGACCGCGCTTCTGTGGTAGGGGACCGCAAGTGCTTTATATATGTCAGAGAATAATAGTGGCATTCTGCCACACATGCGTCATAAGCAATAAACTGAATCACACTTACATAAGTTAGGTGCAGGCGCCCTACTACATTAATGTAACATTTTAAATCCAGAGTTCTATCCCTAGCCGCAAGACTGGATCACAACCAGACCTGGGGCTCACGACATATTAAACGCTATTTCACAGATAATACTGTTTTAGTCAATTGTATTGCTATGCCAAAATACCATAGACTGAGGGTTTATAAACAACAGAAATTTATTTCTCGTAGTTCTGAAGGCTGGGTGGTCCAAGATCAAGGTCCTGGCAGATTGTCTGGTGAGGCTCCACCTCCTGATATATAATTGGCCATCTTCTTGCTATAGCTTCACATGGTGGAAGAGAAAGGGAGCTCTCTGGGGCCTCTTTTATAAGGTCACCAATCCCATTCATGAGGGCTCCACTCTAATGACTTAATCATCTCCCAAAGGCCCCCACCTCCAAATATTATCACATTAGGGACTAGGTTTTAACATATGAATTTTGGGGGGACATAAACATTCAGTCTATAGGAAATACAAATAAAGAAAAATAGCCTTTAAATAATGATAGATTGTGAAAAAAATGTCCACAGTATTTTACAGCACCTCCCATCAAGAAATGGAAGTTCTTTAAATATCCCTTGAATGTAGATTTAGCCATGTGACTTGAATTGTCCAATGGGACATTAACAAGCCTGATATATAAGCAGAGACTTGAAAAGTACTTGTACATGATGATGTGTTTTCTGACTGCTTTTGGAACCCAGTTATCACCTAAAGAAGCTAGGCTAGCTGCAAGTAAGTCCAGAGACAGAAGCTTGTCTTGAAAAAAAAAAAAATGCATGTGGCTTTTTAAAATGGAGTAGACTAAATCTGATACGTGGAAAGCCACACTGTTTTTAAGGGAGTTATACCAGCATAGATTAAAGAGACAGAGGCAATTTAAAATGAAAAGAGACTTCTGTCTCCAGCTTTCTCTAGGTAGAAAGAATGTTGCAAAAGCTACTCAGCTAAAAACATGGTCACTTCACTTAGAAATGTAAAATGTCTGAGAAGGCAGAGCCAAAATCCAAGAAGGCGCAGCCACGGAGAGCAATAGATTATAGAACCACTGCCGAAGGGCAGAATAAGTGAAACTGGCAACGTGTGCTCATCTCAGTTCTGAAATTGCCATTAACCAGTGACTGCTATGAGGATTCCATTTGTTCATTGTGTTTATTTTGATCTTGGCTCACTATCAAATGTTGGATGTGTCTTATTTTTGAAAGCTCTGAATCAAGAGGAGCTGCATCCAAGTATTTTCACTTGCATTCACAAAAGATGAAGATCACATAATACTGGACTTGAACCTGGTGCCATAATCAAAAAAGAGACTTTGGAGAGTCCTGAGAGGGTTGAGGCTATTTTGCATGTGGGAAGAATAAAATAATTGTGACCAGAGGGTAGACAATAGTACATTTGGGTGGGAGTGGGGAAACAAAAAAGGCCATAATATTTTGCAGCAACTCTCATAAAGAAATTGAGTACTTTTCCACTTCTTGAATCCACTTCTTGCTTTGGCCAATGAGACATTGATAAACATAATAGAAGCAGAGGCTTGAAATGAGCTTGAACATTTGAGCTTGCTTTTTTGCTGCTTTTGTAACATAGTCATAATGTGTAAAAGCTTTGGCTAGCCTCTAGATAATGAAAGATATGTGGCCCCTATCGCCTCAGACAACAACAGCCAGACATACGACAGGCCATATGGGATGCGACAGCCCCCAGCAAGTCTGTTAACTGATTACAGATGCATGAGTGAGCTAGGCCTTGATCAGGAGAACTATACAGCAGAATCTTTTTCTAAATAAAACGATCATTTTAAGTTTCTAAACTTTGGCATGCTTTATTATGCAGGAAAAATTGTACAAATAATTTTAGTGAAATAAAATTTTATTTAGATATTATCAGTGAAAGTTGTTTAATTTTGCTGATAGCTGGCAAAACTTTAATGCAAATAATTTCTGGCATACTTTTTTAGGCTGATTCTTATAACCAGAGTTCAGAATACACGTAGTCCTAGAACGAAAATGAAAAATAAGTATAATTAGGTTGATTTGATAGTATAAACAGGTACAGACTTCAGATATGAGAGTGATTTTGGGTCTCATTTATAATATCGTGATTATGAATCATAGTAAAGCAAAGTTCTGAGGACCTGACCTATAAGCTAAGAACTTCTAAGGGCATAAGAATTATTGTTTTACTACTTCTAAATGAATCCAAATAATAATTTTGACTATAAAGTCCATTAGAGAACAAAAACTAATTCTACCTCATTTTATTTCTCTCCTATTTGTCATTCATATATACTCAATACAGAAAAGTATAGGAATAGAAAAAGGAAAAGTTATATTTTAAATTCTGCCAAAATATATTGTTAATATTTTGGTTTAAATTCCTTCCAGAAACATACAATTGGTATTGGTATTATAATATGCCTATTTGGTTTTTTTTCACTGCATAATATATGTTGAGCATTTATGTCATTAAATTTCACTTATTGAAAACTAGAGTTTTAAACTTTCTTTTTTAGAGTTATCTCATTATTTCATACTTTAAATTTTAGATTGTTTTAAATTTTTTTCTATTTATTATAGGGAATTTTGCTATATAGATTAGTCATTCCTATTCACTAGAATATATATAATTATTATCTGTATCTCTGTTAATTTTTTGGAAGAAACATACATGAAAGAATACAAACATTAAAATATTCAATGAATATATTCAATTTGTCCTCCAAAAGCTGTATCCGTAACTATGGGTGCCTGATTCCCTAAATTTCCATTAGCATTAAGAGTTCATCATTAGAAAAAAAACTTTATTATATCATAAATGAAAAGGGATATTTTAACCTGTTTATTATTCTTTTTCTCCAAATTTCTTAATACTACTTGTAAAGCCATGTATGACCATTCTTGCATACTTCTCTTGCCATTTTTGTTTATTTCATAATATTTGGAGAATAAAGTTAATTGTTAATATTCATTTTGCCCTTAAGATTGAAATATAACCAAAAGTGACATTTTCCTTTTTGAAATTTCTGTGCATCTATAGTTTATAAATTAACAATGCATTACTTTTTAAATAAAATATATGAAAAGGTACTTATTATGAATTTATTTATTTATTTAATTTCCCATGTATCTATCTATCTATTTATTTATTTATTTATTTATTGGTAATACTGATTAACAAAATCCAGTAAGTTTCAGGTGTACAATTTAACATTAAGGAATATATATATTTTGCATTGTGTGTTCACCTCCCATAGTTATATTTCTGTCACCACATATTTGACCCCATTTACCCCATCTACCTCTCTTCACCCTATGGTAACCACTAGTCTATTGTCCATTTCTATGGGTCTCTGTTTGTGTGCCCTATTTCTTTGTTGCTTTTAGGTTTATATCCCACATGTAAATGATATCAGGTGATTTTCAACTTTTTCTGTCTGGCTTATTTCGCTTAGCCTGATTATCTCAAGGTCCATCCATGTTATCACAAATGGCAATATTTCATCTCTTCTTATGGCTGAATAATATTCCATTGTATATATGTACCTCAGCTTCTTTAGCCAATCATCTACGTAGGACACTTCAGTTGCTTCCATGTCCTGGCCACTGTAAATAATGCTGCTATGAACATCAGTGTGCAAATATCTTTTTGGATATGAGTTTCAAGTCTTCGGGGTAAATATCTAGTAGAGGGATTCCGGGATCATAGAGGAAATCAATTCTTAGTTTTTTTTTGAGGAACTTCCATACTGTTTTCATAGTGGCTGCACCAATTTGAAGTCTCATCACCAGTATATAAGGGATCCTTTTTCTCCACATCCTCTCTAATACTTGTTATTACTTGTCCTGTTGATTATAGCTATTCTAACAGGTGTGAGTGGTATCTCATTGTAGTTTTGATTGGCCTGCCCTAAAAGATGACAATGACAAGTATCTTTTCATATGTTTGTTTGCCTTTTGTATGTCTTCTTGGGAGAAGTGTTTGTTCAGGTTCTCTGCCCATTTTTTTGATTGGGTTGTATTTGTTGTTGTTGTTGTTATTGAGTTGTATGAGTTCTTTGTATATTTTGGATATTAGGCCATTATCGAAGCCATTGCTTGCAAATATATTTTCCCATTCAGATGGTTGTCTCTTTACCTCGTTGATGGTTTCTTTTGCTGTGCAGAATCTTTGTAGTTTGATGGAGTCCCATTTATTTATTTTTGCTTTTACTTCCCTTGCCTTTGAGGTCAAATTCATAAATTCCTCTTTAAGTCCAAGGTCCTTGAGTTTAGTTCCTATGTTTTTTTCTATGCAATTTACTGTTTCAGGACTTATATTCAGGACCTTAATCCATTTTGAGTTAAATTTGGTGTGTGGAGATAGACAACAGTCTAGCTTCATTCTTTTGTATGTGGCTTTCCAGTTCTTCCAGCAACATTTATTGAAGAGGGTTTCCTCTCTTCACTGTATGTTTTTGGCTCTTTTTTGTTGAAAATTTTTTGCCCGTATAAATATGAGTTTACCTCTGGACTCTCGATTCTGTTTCACTCCTCCGTGTGTCTGTTTTTCTGCAAATACCATGCTGTTTTAATTATTGTCACTTTGTAGTATAATTTGAAGTCAGGCAGAGTGATGCTTCCAGCCTCATTCCTTTTCCTCAGGATGGCTTTGGCAATTCAGGGTCTTTTGTGCTTCCTGATTATTTTCTTGTTCTCTTTCTTTAAAAATTGCCAATGGGATTTTAGTGGGGATTGCATTAAATCTGCATAATGCTGTAGGTAATAAGGTCATTTTAACTACATTGATTCTTCCAATCCAAGAACATGGACTATCTTTCCATTTCTTTGTATCTTCTTCGATTTCTTTTAATAGGATCTTATACTTTTCACCTATAGGTCCTTCACATGTTCATTAGATTTATTCCTAGATATTTTATTATTTTTGTTGCAACTGCAAAACTAATTATTTTTTCCACTTCTTTTTCTGACATTTCATTATTAGACTATAGGAACACTATGGATTTTTGAACATTGATTTTGTATCCAGAAACTTTACTGTATTTGCTTATTTATTCTAGTAGTGTTCTTGTGGAATCTTTAGGGTTTTCTATATAAAGAATCACGTCATTCGCAAATAGTGACAGTTTGGCTTCTTCGTTTCCTATTCAGATGTCTCTTGCCTGATTGCGCTCTCTAGGACCTCCAATGATATACTTAATAACAGTGATTATAGTGGACAGCCTTGTCTTGTCCTGATCTCAGAAGAAAGGTTTTTATTTTTTCACCATTTGGAATAATGTTGGCTGAGCATTTGTCATATATAGTCTTTATTCTGTTAGGGTATTTTCCTTCTGTACCGATTTTGTTAAGTGCCTTGATCATAAATGGATGCTGTATCTTGTCAAAGGGTTTTTCTGCATCTATTAATATGATCATGTGATTCTAATTTTTTAATTTGTTTATGTGGTGTATCACATTAATCGATTTGTGTATGTCGAACCATTCCTCTGCCTCAAGGATGAAGCCTACTTGATCGTGGTGTATAATCTTTTTAATATGTTGCTTTATCTGGTTCGCTAGTATCTTATTTAGGACTTTTGCATCTGTGTTCATGAGGGATATTTCTCTGTAGTTTTCTCTTTTTCTATTATCGTTACCAGGTTTTGGTGTTAGGGTAATATTGGCCTCATAAAATGAGTTAGCAAATATTGCCTCCTCTTCAATTTTTTGGAAGAGTTTGAGGAGAATAAGTATTAAATCTTTCAATGATCGGTAGAATTCACTTTGAGCCATTCGGTCCTGGACTTTTACTTTTTGGTAGGTTTTTGATGATTGTTTCAATTTCCATACTGCTGATCAGTCTTAGATTTTCCCATTCTTCTTGATTCATTCTAGAAAGGTTGTATCTTTTTAAGTACTTGTCCACTTCTTCTAGGTTATTTGGTGTTATATACTTATTCATAGTATTCTTGTATGTTCCTTTGTATTTCTGCAGTGTCTGTCATAATTTCCCCTCTTTCATCTCTGATTTTATTTATTCGTGTCCTGTCTCTTTTTTCTTTAGTGAGTCTAGCCAGGGATTTGTTATTTTTATTAACTTTCAAAGAACCAGCTCTTTGTTGTATTTACTTTTTCTTTTGTTTCTTTTTGTTTTTAATTTCATTTAAATCTACTCTAATTTTGATGATCTCTTTCCTTCAGCTGAATTTAGACTTCATCTGTTCTTTCTTTTCTAGTTTTTTTTTTTTTAAATGATGAATCATTAAGTTGTTTATTTGGGCTTGTTCTTATTTTTAGAGATAGCCCTGTAATGATATGAACTTTCCTTTTATGACTGCTTTTGCCATGTCTCAAAAGTTTTGATATATTGTACTATCGTTATCTTTCATTCCTATGTATCTCTTGATCTCTCTTTTTATTTCTTCTCTGACCCAGTCATTCTTCAGTAGCATGTTGTTTAATCTCCATGTATTTGTGGTTCTTCCCACTTTCTTTTTGCCGTTGATATTCAACTTCAAAGCATTATGATCAGAGAATATGATTGGTATGATTTCAACCTTCACATTTGTTGAAGCTATCTTTGTGTCCCTGTTATGTGGTCAATTCTTGAGAATATTCCATGTGCACTAGAGAAGAATGTATATGCTGTTTTTGCAATGAGAGGCTCTGTAAATGTCAATTATGTTGGTCTAATGTGTCACATAAGATTGTTATTTATGTTATTTCCCAATCGATAATCTGGTTGGGTCATCTGTCCATATCCAACAGCAGGGTATTTAGGTCCCCTAATATGATAGTGTTTTGATCTGTTTCTCCCTTTAGTTCTGTTAGTAATTGCTTTATATATTTTGGGGTTCCCTGATTGGGAGCATAGATATTAATAAGTGTTATGTCTTCTTGGTGCATGATTCCTTTTATCATTATGAAGTGTCCCTCAGTATCTTTCTTTACTTTTTTTATTTTAAAGTCTATTTCATCTGATATTAGTTCTGCTACTCCCACTTTTTTTCTGAATTCCTTTTTCTTAAAATGTCATTTTCCACCCTTTCACATTGAGTCCATTTTTGTCTTTGGAACTGAGAGATGTTTTCCAGAGACAGCAAATGGTTGGGTTTTGTTTTTTGAGACAATCTGCAACTCTGCATTTTCATTGGTGAGTTTATTTCATTTATACTTAGGGTGATTATTGAAATATGTTTTTCCTATAACCATTTTATCTTTTGCTTTCTGTTAGCTTAGTATTTCCAATGCTTCCTTATCCTGTGTGTGTTTTTTTTTTAAATTTTGGTTGACTTTTGTGGATTTTCCCTCTGGTTATTCTTGTTTTATGTTATATACTTCATTTCTTTATCTTTGGCATGTGGTTACCATTACAAATATGTGGAAGATAGTTATATATACATAGTAGTACATTTTCTTCTGCATGTGTCACATTTCCATTCCACTTTGCGAATTTGGATCTTTGAATCCTCCCCTTTTCTGTCATTATCTCAGTTTGTCCCTATGTATGCTGAACATTCATTACTATCTTGCTATAGCAATTCTCTTATTATTTAAGCTTATAAATGCCTCTGTGTAAAGTGCACAGCTCTCTCATGCAGGGTTGTTCCGAGAATCTGCCCCACCTTCTCTCCTCCCTTTCCTCCTGCAGGGAGTTCAGGCTGTGAGAGGCAGCTTGTTTTTCCCAGTCTACTGCCTGACTGTCGCAATTCTGACCTGTGATATCTCTTATTTGCAGATCCCTTGCTCAGACGAGCTGGTATGCAGGTTCGGTGTTTTTTTGTTGTTGTTGAGTTTTAGATGTTCAGCTTATTGATGTTTCAAGGGGAGTGATGTGGGGACATCTCTCATTTTGCCATGTTTCTGACCTCCCCGAGCTTTTGTAAAGCAAAGATTTCCATTATTTTGTGGTTTGATTACTGAAAAAAATCATTGTGGTGTCATGCTTTCTTTATTTTTATGTTCTTTGAAGTTTTATATTGCTGTCTTTGCATTTGAAGGTGCACTCCAAATCCTCTAGTATTACTGACTGGCTTGTGGATATAAATACCTTCTGTCAGCCTTATTAGAGATTTGAGGCTTTCTCAGAAATTTTCTATAGATATGTCTGCTCCACTCTTCTTGTTTCCTCTTGGGGGTAATTCTTAAAGTTTCTTCTTTTGATGCTGCAAGGCCAAACCAGTTGCAGAGAGACCACTATTTGCTTTCAATAGGGCACTGATGAATGCTAAAGTCTGTGTAATTATTTCCAATCCTATATAATCAGGCCTGCTTTCTGTGTGTGCACACTAGTTATCTGCAATGGTTTATTCTTGCCACCTTTGGGACATGTACAGGGATCTTTCCACATGGTGGAGATGTGTATAAGTTAGGCACACTGAGTGTTGCGGGGGCGGGGGGCGGTGCCTGTTGGCTAGGTTGAGGGAATCCTCAGGTGAGGCATCCCCAGTGGCTTGTGGGCAGGTTACCTAATGGAGTTTGTGATGTGATAAGTATGATCCATGCTTCTTCAATGCCCTCCCAGATCTTTAGCTGCAGTTCTCCCAGCTGCCTTCTCATTGTTCTACACGCCTCAGTATTCTGAATACAGTGAGAAAGAAGTAGGTATCTTTGGCACTATTCTGTACCTCTGGAGAAACTGAGCACTCACTCACATTCTCTACTTTCCCTGTGGGAAAAGTCATGGCCCAAGAAGGTCTCCCTTGGGGGAAGGGTGACTTGGGTAAAGTGAAACCATTCCTCCTACCCTCTTTAGTGAGTCCAAGCTCTGATTGATTGATTGATTGATTGATTGATTTAGCTTCAGCAGTGTGCTGGAGTATCTCTTCTGGATTTCTGAACATCCACAAGGACACTCTCATTCAGGGGCAACTCAAAATCAGTCTTCTTTGGGGGTAATATCATAGACAACTGATTTTGCCACTTTAATAATATCATTATCCCTTCATAGAAGTTTTACAGATTAAAAATATGAGCCTCAAAGAAAATTTGTTGTCATTTAGATTTATAAATAGAAGAACTAGAAAGAAAATCCAGATATCCTGAAGAAGAGGAATAGCAGGTATCATTCAGATGGAACATGGGATGGGGATGGGAAGTGTGTGTGAAAATCTATCAGAGTAGAAAAGAAGAGGCTTATATAGGGTCAGATACATATTATATATGTGGCTAATTATAAGTCAGAAATAAGATAGTGTTGGAGACTTGTTACTCATGAGCTATGATGTTTGTTTTCCTGTTCTTTAGATAGAAATATGCCTGCTTCTTACTTTGGACACTGAACACCTGAATGAGAATCACAGAAATTTGTCCTAAAGCCAGAAACCTAGCTTTTCTGAAAAGGCAGCAAGATTTTCACTTATGTCAGAACAGCAACAATGAAACATTAACAAACTTACAGATCGTTTTGCCTAAAGACTACAGTTTTCTAATATGAGTTATGAAATCTCCACTAGACAGGCCACAAATAGGACCATAATCACAAAGGGCAGAGGTCAGTTATGGTGACCAAAAGTTGGAACACGGTCTCTGGAAACCCTATGGGAAATAAGTACATAGGAGGTGAATTTGAAGAGGTTTGATCCTTTGCCTGGCCCACATCCATAGAGTCGTATCTATAAACTATACTTTAAGGTTTCCTCTAGTTATATAATTCTTTAGTTGTGCATATATTCTCAAATATTGCTTTTCAAACACTAAAGGAAGTTATAGGTGTTCATGTTTCAGTATGTAAAAACTAAGCTAAATTAAAAGTGTAAGGAGGGTTTGGAGAAACATGGCAGAATGAGAGATGTCCCTAGATCTCTCCCTTTGAAACAATATGCTGAATGTCTAAACTCAACAGAAAACACCCAAACAGCACACCAGCATGTCTTAGCATGGGATCTGTGTATAAGAGCTACCACAGGTCAGAACTCCGGGTGTTGGAGGTGGACTGGGAGAAACAAAGAAGCTGCCTCTTGCAGTTGCCAGAGTTCCCTGTAGGAGGAGAGGGAAGAGAGAAGGTATGGCAAATTCCCTGAACAGCCCTGCTTGGCAGAGCTGTGAGTTCCACGCCTCCGGTGGCAGGTCCAGTTATCAGAGCAGAAAGCAGAGAAACAGGATGGCAGAGAAACAACAGTTGATTTTTATCAGCACAGGTTGCAAAATAAAGGCTGAGCCACAGCCCCCAATCCCCAAACCATAGAGTCCTTATCCCCATACCCTTCGAGACCGATCTCCCCAAAGCCCCAAGGGAATCTGAGCAAATGCTACTAACTGAGCAATTGTTACTAACACTGATAGGAACTGAGAGTGAAGGTAGTGAGTGTGATTAAACATCTATAAGAAAAAAAAAAACATTATTAAGGCTTTATATAAAGCAGAGATTCAAGAGGCTTAGACGCCACCTACTGGAAAACAAAAGAAAAACTTCTTCTTTGCAACAGGCTAGAGAGACCTTTATATAATAAATCTTCTTTCTGGGGGGAAAAAAAAAGCAGGATACACTTCCATTAATGTCAAGGTGGAGAAATAGTCCATTAAACACCATGAACAACCAAGGTGACAAGGCATCTCAGAAAGGAAAAGAAAAATCTCCAGAATATAAGCTTACATACATAGAAATATGCAATTTAAATGACAGAGACTTCAGATGGTACTTCTGAAAAAATTCAAAGAGATCCCAAACAATTAATATCAACAATTTCAGGAACTGAAAAAACAACTAGATAAGCAGAATAAGTTCATTAGCAAGAAGATTGAAAACCTCAAAAAGAACCGAATAGATCTTCTAGAGATAAAGAACACACTGAAGAGCTGAAAAATAAAATAGAAAGCTTGGGAAATACAATCGACCAAATGGAGGAAAGGATCAGTGATATAAAAAACAGAAATCTAGAAATAAATGAGAAGGAAGAAGAGAGAAACTGAAGAATGAAAAAGAATGCAAGAGAAATACAAGAACTAGCTGATACTATCAGGAAAGGAAACATAAGAATAATGGAAATTTTCAAAAGAGAGGAAAAAGAGCAGGGATTAGAAAGCATTTTCAGACAAATAGTTGATGAGATTTCCTCAAATCTAAGGAGCTGGAATTTGGAATTCAAGAAGTCAACCGAACACTCAATTATCTCAACCCAAAAAGGCCTTCACCAAGACACATTGTATTAAAATGAACAAAAATCAATGACAAAAATAATTCTCAGGGCAGCGGAGAAAAGGAAGAAGGTAACCTATAAAGGAAAACGCATAAGATTATCGCAGGACTTCTCAGCACAAATCTTACAAGCCAGAACAAAGTGGAATCAAACATTCAAACGATTAAATGAAAGGAACTACCAGCCAAGTATAATGCATCCAGCTAAGCTCTCCTTTAGATATGAAAGAGAAATAAAGACCTTTCCAGACATTCACAAATTGAAGGAATTTTCCACTACGAGGCCTGCACTACAGGAAATACTAAAAGGGGTTAGCTCACACAAAGCAAAATGACTAAAAAAAAAAAAACCATAATTAGGAGTAAGGTGACTAGCAGGCAGATAAAATCAGATGAGTTCAACCCTTACTAGAACAGGGGATTATAGGCTCAAACAATAAGAAGAGATTTGCTATAGAAGATAGTAATGAAGGTTCAGCATACATAGGGACAAACTGAGACAATAATGACGGAAAAAGAGAGGATTCAAAGATCCAAATTCACAAAGCGGAATGGAGATAAGGTATGCACAGAAGGAATAGGACGACTGTGTGTGTGTGAGTATATACATATACACACACACACACACACACACACACACACACACACACATATACGCACACTATCCTTTACATATTTGTAATGGTAACTACACTCCAAAGATTCAGAACTAAAGTATATAGCATAAAACAAGAAGGACCAGAGAGAAAACACACAAAAGCCAACCAAAATAAAGAAAATAGAAACACAGGGACAAGGAAGCAATGGAAACACCGAATACCAGAAAGAGAAATATAAAATAATTTTAAGAAGACTTCATATTTCAATAATCACTCTAAATGGAAATGGACTGAACTTAGCAATAAAAAGGTACAGAATGCAGATTGGACCAAAAAACACAACCCAACCATATGCTAGCTCAAGGAGACACATTTCAGTTTCAAAAAAAAAAAAAATATATAGACTCAAAGGGAAAGGGTAGAAAATGATACTCCAAGCAAATGACATTAAGAGAAAAGTAGGAGTAGAGGTACTAATATTGATGAAATAGACTTCAAAATAAAAAAAGGTAAATAAAGATACTGAGGGACATTTCATAATGATGAAGGGAATCATACACCAAGAAGACACAACACTTATTAATATCTATGCTTCCAATTAGGAAGCCTCAAAATATGTAAAGCAATTACTAACAGGACTAAAGGGAGAAACAGACCAAAACACTAGCATAGTAGGGGAACTAAATACCCCCCTGTCGGATATGGACAGACCATCCGAACAGAAAATCAGAAAGGAAATAAGATCTTTAGATGATACATTAGACCAACTGGACATAATTGACATTTACAGAGCTTTTCATGCCAAAACAGCTGCTTATACATTCTTCTCTAGTGTACATGGAACATTCTTAAGAATCAGCCACATACTGGGACACAGAGATAGCCTCGACAAATATAAAAGGGTTGAAATCATACCAACCATATTCTCAGATCAAAATGCTTTGAAACTAGAGATCGAATGTAAAAAGAAATCATGAAGAACCACAAATACATGGAGATTAAGCAACATGCTACTGAAGAATTATTGGATCAGAGAAGAAACAAAAGGAGAGATCAAGAAATACATAGAAACAAATGATAATGATAGTACAACATATCAAACTTTTGGGACATGGCAAAAGCGGTCATAAGAGGAAAGTTGATATCATTACAGGCTTACTTCCAAAACCAAGAATGAGTCAAATAAACAACCAAATGCTTCATCTTAAAAAACTAGAAAAGGAAGAATAAATTAAGCCTAAAATCAACTGAAGGAAAGGAATAATCAAAATTGACAGAAATAAATGAAATTGAAAACAAACAAACAAACAAACAAAAAATAGAAAAATAAATGCAACAAAGAGCTGGTTCTTTGAGAAGGTTAATAAAAACAATGAACCAATGGCTAGACTCACTAAAGAAAAAAGAGAAAGGACACTAATAAATAAAATCAGGGATGAAAGAGAGAAAATTATGAAAGACACTGCAGAAATACAAAGGATCATACAAGAATACTATGAAAAAGTAACACCAAATTTAATAATCTAGAAGAAATGGACCACTACTTAGAAAAATACAACCTTCCTAGACTATATCAAAAAGAACTGGAAAATCTAAATAGACCGATCAACAGTATGGATATTGAAACAATTGTCAAAAACCTACCAAAAAGTAAAAGTCCAGGACCAGATGGCTTCACCAGTGAATTCTACCAAACATTCAAAGAAAATTTAATACCTATTATACTCAAACTCTTCCAAAAAATCGAAGAGGAAGCAATACTTCCCAACTTATTTTATGAGGCCAATATTACTCTGATACCAAAACCTGGTAAAGATTACATGAAAAAAGAAAACTACAGACCAATATCTCTCATGAACACAGATGCAAAAAAAAACTAAATAAGATATTAGCGAACCAAATACAGCAATATATTAAAAAGATTATACACCATGATCAAGTGGGCTTCATCTTTGTGGCACAAGGATGGTTCGACATACACAAATCGATTAATGTGATATACCACATAAACAAATTAAAAATAAGAATCATGTGATTATATCAATAGATGCAGAAAAAGCCTTTGACAAGATATGGCACTCATTTATGATCAAAACACTTAACAAAATTGGTATAGAAGGAAATTACTTTAATATAAAAAAGGCCATATATGACAAGCCCTCATTATAGTTAATGGTGAAAAACTAAAAGCCAACATTATACTTAATGGTGAAAAACTAAAAACCTCCCCTCTAAAATACAGAACAAGGCAAAACTGTCCACTATTGCCACTGTTATTCAATATAACTTTGGAGGTCCTAGCGAATACGATCAGAGAAGAGAATGATATAAAAGGCATCTAAATAGAAAAGAAAGAAGTCAAACTATCACTATTTGCAGATGACATGAGTCTCTATATAGAAAATCCTAAAGACTCCACAAGAACACCGATAGAAACAATAAGCAAATACAGTAAAGTTTCTGGATACAAAATCAATGTTCAAAAATACATAGCATTCCTATATGCTAATAATGAATTGTCAGAAAAAGAAGTGGAAAAAATAATTTCTTTTGCAATTGAAGCAAAAAGAAAATACATAGAATAAATCTAATGAAACATGTGAAGGATCTATGTAATGAAAACTATAAGACCCTATTAAAAGAAATCGAAGAAGATACAAAGAAATTGAAAGATATTCCATGTTCTTGGATCGAAAGAATCAACATAGTTAAAATGACCTTATTACCGAAAGCATTATGCAGATTTAATGCAATCCCCATCAAATTCCCATTGGCAGTTTTTAAAGAAATAGAACAAGAAAATAATCAGATTTGTATGGAAGCACAAAAGACCTTGAATTGCCAAAGCCATCCTGAGAAAAAGGAATGAGACTGGAGGCATCACTCTGTCTGACTTCAAATCATACTAAAAAGTGACAGTATGGCATGGTATTGGCAGAAAAACAGATACACGGAGTAGAATAGAATTGAGAGTCCACAAGTCAACTCATATTTATATGGGTTAAATAATTTTCAACAAAAAAGCCAAAAACATACAGTGGAGAAAGGAAATCCTCTTTAATAAATGGTGCTGGGAGAACTGGAAAGCCACATGCAACAGAATGAAACTAGACTGCTGAGTGTCACCACACACCAAAATGAACTCAAAATGGATTAAGGACCTCAATATAAGACCTGAAACAGTAAAATACATAGAAGAAATCATAGAAATTAATCTCAAGGATCTTGGACTTAAAGAGGATTTTATGAATTTGACCTCAAAAGCACACAATAGAATATACAGATGTCAAACTGTAATGTACACCTGAAAATTATATAATTATATTAACCAATTCTACCGGATATTTACCCCAGAGACTTGAAAACTCATATCTGAAAAGATATTCGCACACTGATGTTCATAGCAGCATTATCTACAGTGACCAGGACATGGAAGCAACTGAAGTATCCTACGTAGATGATTGGCTAAAGAAGCTGAAGTACATATATACAATGGAATATTACTCAGCCATAAGAAGAGATGAAATATTGCCATTTGTGACAATATGGATGGACCTCAAGATAATCATGCTTTGAGAAATAAGGCAGACATTAAACATTGAAAATCACATGATATCACTTATATGTGGAAAACAAACCTAAAAGCAATGAATGAATGGGACAATGAAACAGAGACTCATAGACATTGACTATAGACTAGTGGTTACCATTGGGTAGTCATGGGGGGAGGGGAGGTGACAGGGTAAAAGGGTTCAAATATGTATTGAGAGAAAGAAATCTATGGGAGGTGAACACACAGAGTAAATATATATATGTGCCTTATTGTTAAAGTGTACAGCTGAAACTGATTGTATTTCATTAACCAATGTCACCATAAAAAAAGATAATAATTAAAAATTTAAAAATCTGTAAGTTCACAATTTAGGACCAAACTTTAAGAAAACTAATATTTGGAAAATTAAAATTGAAAAGTAAACTAGAGAATGTATTAGTCGTTCAGTAAATACACATGTGTATATAATTGTTATTTGAATCATATCAAAATCTGAACTTATGTCATAAATACATATTAGTAGTATAATCGAGCACTATTTCCTCAGTGTGGCGATCACTAGATTAGCTATATCCAATACCAAGAATGAATAATATTATTTAAAAAAATTTGTCTCTCAGAGCATTATTTGAATCATTTTAAAGTCATAAAAAATGCTTATAGTGTAATATTATCTAAGTAGAGTTGAGAATCAGTGGTATATTAACAACAAACATAACAATAATAATGGTAAACATGTTTATTTAATCCTAACAAAAACCCTAAGAAGAAGCGATTATTAACTTGGTTCTAGAAAGAAAGAAATTGAAACTTAGAGAAGATTCATTAAGGTTTTTATCCAAAATCACATAGCTAGAAAATTCAAGAGCTGAAATCAAAATCCTGGTCATATTTTTTTTTGATAAACAAAAATGCTAAGGATTTACCTATTTCTTATGTACTCTGATCTTACTAGGTTTTATTATTTACCAATTACTCTTCATTCTCTAGGGGTATGTGAAAGCAATTCTTCAAGAGACTTCTATTAATAGAGTGGTTTTACTAGTAATTCCCTAAATATCAGCTCCCTTGGAGGTGAACCTGGCACTTACTTCTTCAACTGAAAATCATTTCACATATGGAGGCTTGTGACCTGCACAATAAACAGGACAGTGCCACAGACAAGGAAGAAAAAAATATAGACCACTCTTTGGAGAAATTGGGCTTTACAGATTGTTGCTCCTTTAAGCCTGAGACTTGAGTTTAAGTGGTGTCACCTGACCAGAGAATAGTGTCTGATCTTTTGGCAGAATTCCAGAAGATTTTGTTCCATAATTTGACAAAAGGAGTCCTAGATTATTTTATATATTTGGACACTGTATACATTAACAAAGAGTTATAAGAATCAACACTATCTCTTAAGGATGTGGCTACTTTAATAATGCACATCTACATTTTCAGCAACATAAGAAAATATAATAAAGTCAGTATCAGTTTAAACCTGTTTTTATTGCTTGAAACACCCAGTTTTGCATACTTCAAATCCTATTTCCCTCCTACATTCATAAAGGACATGATAAGTACTGGTTACAAACGCACCATGTATGGTAAAACTAGAGACTCAATTATGCTTATGAGCACCGACTGCCAGTTTTACAACAACTGGCAGAGTATTTTTTAAATGTTATCCTGCATTTTAACCTAGGCACAACTTGCGGTGAGAAAAACTCATTTACAAAATATAAGCTCACTATTTCAAAAGTAATACCACTTTTAAAAAGAAAATCTAAGCGAATATCATACACACATCCAAATCACATTTGGAACCAAGAAAAAGTATTATTTTATTTATTGATTTTTTTAAAACTGAGCTTTACCAGGGAGAAACGGGAAAAATGGGCATCAAAGAGGACATCCAGGACATTTCCTTGCCCTGAATGAGGAATGACCACAAAGAGACCTGTCACATAAAGACAAGTTGATTGATTAGTGATTTTGAGAAAATAAAAATCTCATGATTATGAAATAATATATTTAAAAAACATTCCAACATTGGAAACTCATGTAAAAATGTTACACAAATGTTAAACATCTTAGATACTTGTACTTACATAATTATTTAATGTCTTACCTTTTAACTACATGATAAATGATATGAACAAATTATATATCCGTAATATACATATGTGTATATACAGAGAGAAATAAATTTAGTATTTACATTTTAAAACTTCTTTTCCCAAGAAATATTACATTTCATTTGGTAAGATGATGGTACTCAAGCGTAGTGTCCAGAAGAGAAGCATCAGTATTACATTAGACAGTGTTAGAATGCAAATTCTCAGGTATGGGTTCCAGGTCTGGCTGTGGTCCAGGCTTGCAGTTAGGAATAGGACCCCGGATTTAGAATGTTACATTAGTGTAGTAGGGTGCCTGTGCCTAACATATGTAAGCATGATTCAGCTTATTGTTTATTATGCAAGTGTGGCAGAATGCCACACTGTTCTCTGACATATATAAAGCCCATGTGGTCCCCTAATGGGGCAGAAGCATGTTCCCCACAATAGAAGCACTCTCCCCACAATAAAATTGGTGCCTGCTGTTTCATTCTCATGTTGGTCCCTAGTGCATTCTTTCAACTGGGCGTCTCACCACTGACACCTTCTCAATCAGCTTGGCATTGACATCAGGCATCGCCTGAGATCTACTGAGTCAGAAACTTTGAGAATGGGCCCAGCAATCTGTATTTTACTTAACTTCTCTGGGTAATTTTCATGCATGCTGATGTTTGACAACAACCATTATGCCAAAAGATCCTTAGCTAATGGGTTAAGTGTAGTGAGTATACATGTTCCAAAATAAACTAGAAATTATATTTTTAAGGCTTTTAAAATAAGCAAAACAATTGAATAATCTCAGAAAAACTGGACTATGTAACTATGATAGACAATCTCAGATATCAAATAAAAACAGAATTTCACTTTAAAAGGGAAAACTTGGTAACATAATAATAGGTAACACCATTATAGCACTAACTATCAATGTGCCAGGCATGGTTCTAGGAACTTTCCACATAATAACTTATTTAATCCTCACAACAATCCACTGGGATGTATTGAGAGTATTTAGAGGTATAGCCACACATGAATAAATTGGTTCCTTCTATTACTATGTCCACTTGATAGACTTAAATTTTCCGCAAGTACTTAAATGTCCACAAGTACTTAAACTTTATTCATGGGTAATTTGCTTCTGAAAGTGGTGCATAGATGTGACAACATTATTGGTAGGTGGGTGCAAATGAAGAGCTTTTTGACCTAAGTAGAACACCCTACCGGCAAGGATTTAGCCAGCAAACTAGTTTGGTTGTTTATCTTTTTTTAATTTGAGAGATATTAGGCTGGACTGCATTGCCAATTCCCCTGCTTTTCTTCACTCCCTGATGTCTTACACCTGCAGCCTGTGAATTTATCTTACTTGCCTAGCCTTAGCAATGAGTGCTGGGAAACAGGTTCAGTTCTCTAGTCAATATGATTCCTAAAACAAAGCTCTCAAAGACAAAAGCAAAGATGATGGGATATTTGTCTTTTATTCATCTCCTGGCATTAAGGTTACTTTGGGTGTGGGCTCTACCCACATTAGGGAACTTCATGTTATTTTCCCTAGAAGCCTGAGTGAGATCTCACATAGCAGTGAATAAGAAAACTAACAAGAATCAGCAGGAGCTTCTTGATGATTTAAGTCCCCAAGGTATATATTTTATATTTTGAATCACAAATTGAAAAATGAGCCAGTGGACATGCTGATGCAATTCTCAAGCTTTTTTGTTTACTTTTTTTCAGTAATGGATAAATGAGTATTTATGAATATTTGTTTTCTTCTTTGTTTTCCTTTTCCTAGCTTTATTGATATATAATTAATAAATAACATTGTGTAAGTTTAAGATGTACAATGTAATCATTTGATATATGTATACATTGTGAAATGATTACCACAATACAAATAGTTAACACATCCATCACCTGACATAGTTACCATCCCCATCCCTGTGGTGAGAACATTTAAGACTACTCTCAGCAAATTTCAATTATACAATACAGAATTTTAACAAAAGTCACCATGATGTACATTAGAATCCTCCTCAATCTTTCTTTAAAAGTATTTACATTAACTGAGACTCCCTGTTCTCCATCAACTAAATCCACAGGTGGCTGAAACTAGTAAATCTGAAGGACAGGGACAGCCATCTAATTGAAGGCTACTGTGATTGCTCTTATTATAGTCACCAGGAAATAAACTCCCACCTTTCCTAGGCCTCAGTTTTTCCATTTGGTGGAAGAGACTAAATAGCATGTTACTGTTTTGTGGAACAAGCTAGAACAATTATGTGCTGCATTATTTATTAACTACATTGATTCTGATGTGAGTCAGCAGGGGAAACAAAAAGCTGGAGATACTTAGAAACTTGTGAGCAGGAAGAGCAAGGTAATTTACATATCTCAAATATTTTCTTTATTGTCTCTCCATAATTTGTGGAACAAATTTCTCCCAACACTTTCCTCCAATAGGACACCAGTAAGTATGTGGCGACACCTCTAAATACTAGTGACTTCAGTGCACACAGATTTTCCTTATAATGTTAACATTGTTATATAATGCGGTAGATGCCCCATTGCCAGGGTCAGAGGGAGGGAGGTTCGTGCAGATTCAGCTGTGACTGAACCTTACCTTAGCTTCGCCAGACTCCTTGTACATTCTAAAACCTCTGCCCTGTGGTAGGCCCAAGACACAAACATTCTTGGTTCTGCCTCCTTTCTCTCCTTGTTCTCTCTCTCTCTCTCTCTCTCTCTCTGGCTACATTCTCATGGTAAATAAACTTAATTAATTAACTTAATATTTTAACTTGTAAGAAAAATAGATAATCTTCCCCACTTTTATACAGTAGCAATTCTCCCATTTGAATAAATACTATCCTTAAAACATTACTTATTTAGATCCCACTTCTATAGGACTGACTATAAAATAAAAATTATTCTATAAGTCATATAAAACAGTCATTCATTAGGTAAACAAATATACACCTAACCCTCAAAACTTCTAATTTCCATAACTTTTTCTATTAAAAATCTTTGATATTCTATTATTTAAAAATATGCATTGTGCATCCTAAAATATTTTTTATAAAATTTAAAATGTTAGCATAGATGACCTATTTTAGTAATAAAATTGAATAAAGTTCTAAAGTTTTATTTTGACTCTCATGTTCCTTTCTTACCATAAATTAATTGTTTTTAACAATATAAAACCAAGAAAAAAAACTAAAATAATAGTTACCTGGTAAACTACTAATTAATCCATTTTAATAGGACATTAAAAGACTTGCTGTGCATGTTCTTCCCTCTTGCCTGTTCTATGGTCCACAGTTGAAAAGCTGACATTTAAAGGGCTCAAATCAGAATGATATTCAAGAGGACATAGCAATGTGGAAGGGAATTACTGATATGAAGTTACTGAGCAAATTTTCACGGATATATAGATCAGTAGAATGAGAGAGAAATCATAGAAATGGACCTACATAGATATAGACCTATGAAAGCGTAGAAATGGACCTACATAGAAATGGACCTCTGAAAGTCGATGCTGGCAGAGGTAAGCATTACAAATCAGGGAAAAGATGAACAATTCACTGATGTTGGAATGATTAGTTATTTATGTAAAATAAAGGTAGATATCTACTCACGCTATATAAAAAATAAGTTCCAAGTAGACTAATGACCTAAGTCTGAAAAACAAACCTGCAAAACAAAATCAAACACCTAAAAATACAAATCCTGAGAAATTGATAAATATGAGTGTTTAAAATTTCTGAATAAAAAAGATATCACAAATAAAGTGAAATAAAAGCGACAATATGGGAGAATATAATTGCAATGAATATAAAGCATAAAACATTTTGATAACTTAAAATGAATTTCTATAAATCAAAAAGAAATAAAATAAGCAAACTAATAGAAAAAAATTTTAAATATGTAAAAAGGTGATTACTATCAGGAAATATGATCATTCAACAAATAAAAATAAAAATATGCTTGATCTCATTAGAAATCTCAGAAATTAAAACAACAATGATATTCCTTATTAAAAATATCAGTTGATAAAACCTGACAATATCAAGATGTGGTGGTATGTAAAGCAATAACAATACTCATACACTACTGTTAAAACAGTAAATTGATATAACCAATTTGGAGAGCAATGCTACAATATCTCATAATGAAGACAGTCATACCTTAGAACTTGCAATTCCAATAATAGGAATAGCCTCAGAGAAGCTCTTCCAAATGTGTACAAGAAAACACGTATAACTGTTGGTGGGACTGCAAAATGGTGCAGCCGCTGTGGAAGACGACATGGAAGTTTCTCAAGAAATTAAAAATAGAACTACTTTTTGACCCAGCAATTGCATTTCTGGGTATTTATCCAAAGAAAAACTAAAATTTATTCACAAAGATCTACGTACCCCTATGTTCATGGCAGCACTATTTACAATAGCCAAGATATGGAAGCAAATAAAATACCTATCAACAGACGATTGGATAAAGAAGTTATAGTTCATATATACAATGGGATATTACTTAGCCATAAAAAAGTTGAAATCCTACCATTTGTAATGACATGGATGGACCTAGAGGTTATTATGCTGAGTGATCTAGATCAGATAGAGAAAGGTAAACACCACATGATTTCACTTACATACTAAATCTAAGGAACAAAAGAAATAGACCAAATGAAAACAGACTCACAGCTACAGAGGACAGGGTGGTTGGGGGACTGGGAGTAAAAGGTTAAGGGATGAAGAAGTACAAATTAGTAGTTACAAAATAGTTTCAGGGATGTAGAGTACAGCATAGGGAATAGTCAATAGAATTGTAATGGCTGTGTGTAGAGCCAGATCAGTGCTAGAGTAATTGAGGGGATCACTTCATAAACTATACAAATGTCTATCCAGTGTACTGTATACCTGTAATGAATAAAAAATTAAAGTAAATAAAATAAAATTATGAAAAAACATAAAAATAATAAAGTTTCCTTGGTAAAAAAATGAAAGAAAACATGTACGTAAATATTCACAACAAGACTGGTAATAAAGTTAGTGTACTAGTAAGGGTAATTCAGAGAAACAGAATGAGGGAGAGGGATAGGAGTAGGAGTAGAGGGAGAAGGAGAGATTTTAAGGAATTGGTTCACATGATGGTGGCAGCTGGCAAGTCCAAAATTTGCAGAGTATGCTGACAGATTGGAAACCCAGGGAAGAGATGCTGCTGCAGTCTGAGTCTGAAGGTAGTATGTTGGCAAAATATTCTCTTCTATGAGGGAGGTCTCTCATTTTTATTAAAGTCTTCAACTGATAGAATGAGGCACATCAACTTTATGGAGAGTAATCTGCTTTATTCAAAGTCTACTGATGTAAATGTTAATCTCATCTGAAAAATACTCTCAAAGAATCATGTAGAATAATGTTTGACCAAATATCTTGATACTTTGGCTTAGCCAAGTTAACATAAAATTAATCATTACAGTTGCAACAACAAAAATGTCCATCAAATACTGAACAGATAAATATATTGTATTATATTGATAAAACAGAGTACTATCTAACCATAAAAATGTGATAATCAGAGTTCAAAAAGAACAATGTAAAAATATTAAATAAAAATTCTAATTGCAGAAGATGTATATAGTATAATGTCATTTATATCCTATTAAAACACATGAAAAGTAATATTATATTATTAATGGATATATACACACATATGTGTATGTATGTATGTATATACACATACACACACACATACGCACACACTGAAAGAGAGAGAGAGATACAAAGAAAAAGACAAAGAGAGAGACAAAATATTTCATTCATAAAAGAACTGTGAACAGTATTACTCTTTGAATAAAAAATGGACAAAAATAACATACCAGTTATATTTATATTTTTCTTAAATAGAAACTTTTGGTTTTATTCACGCCCCCATATTTATTCACCCAGTTTATGGGTGTTTTTAATCACCCGAATGTCAGGGGTATGGCATGGTAAGTGGTTACATTTAAGTTTATAAAAGAACTAATCTTCTCAATACATTTTCATACTAGCTGAAGACAACTCAGTAATTCCTGAAAGCATTCCTAGGTGAGTTCTATGGTCCACAAGTGGGTGATTGAGTTACTATTGTAGGAAGAATAATGGCCCTGCAAAATGTACCCATTACCCAGTGTTATGTTACATAGCAAGGGTTAATTAAGTTGTGGATAGAATTAAAGTTGCTAACTGAGCAACTGTAAAATAGAGACATTATCCCTGATTATCCAAGTAAGCCCAATGTAAGCCCAAGGGTTCTTTAAATGTGGGAGAGGGAAGTGAAAGAATTGGAGTCAGATATGAAAATGTTATAATGGAAGCATTTACTGGTTTTGAAGATGAAAAAAAGGCCATTAGTCGAGAAATAATGGTGCCCCCTAAAGATGGAAAAGGCAAGGAAAAGGATTCTACCCTAGTGCCTCTAGAAAGAATAAAAATCCTCCAATACCTTGATTTTAATCTGATGTGTTAGTCTGCTTGATGTGCCTAAACAAAATACCACAGTCTAGAAGGCTTAAACACAGAGATTTATTTTCTTAGAGTTCTTGAGGCTGGAAGTCTAAAATCGATGTGCCAGCATAACTGGCTTCTGGTGAGAGCTCTTTTACTGACCTATGGATGGTTACTTTTTGACTGCCGTGTCTTCACGAAGCCTTTCCTTGGTGCATATTAACAGAAGAAGAGCGAGTGAAATCTCTTTTTATGAGGATACTAATCCTATCATATCAGGACCCCATCATTTTATCCTTATTTAACCATAATTACTTCTTTAGAGATCTCATCTGCAAATATAGTCACATTGGTATTAAGGATTCAACATATACATTTTGTGGGAACACGTTCAATCTACAACACCCAATAAAATCCATTTCAGAATTTTGACTTCCAGAACTATAGAATAATCAATTTGTGTTGTTTTAAGCCACTAAGTTTGTGGTGGTTCGTTATAGTAGCAATAGGAAACTAATATAGTTTTTGGTATCTGGAAGTGAAATGCTACTGTAACAAATACCTAACAATGTAGAAGTAGTTTTGGAATTTGAAAGTGAACAGAGGCTGAGACAATTTTGAGGAACTTCATAGAAAAAGCCAAGATTGCCTTAAATATACTGTTCATAGAAATATGGATAATGATGACTATGTTGGTCAGTACTCAGAAGGAAGTGAAGGAAGTAAGGAGCACGATAGAGAAAATATGTATTATTTTAGATAATATTTACATCACTATGAACAGATCAATGGATTTAAAGGCATCGAAGGTGAGTGCTCAGATGAAAATGAAGAAAATGTTACTAGAAAATAGAGGAAAGGGGATCTCTGTTATAGTCTGTAATCTCAGAAATCTTAGCTGAATTGTGTCTGCATAACTATATTGTTACTATTTTATCCTTTATAAATTAATAAGTATCTTATAGGGAGAAATAAATTGCTTTAGTAGGCAAGCTGGCTTCAAGCGTCTGTTTTCCAAATCTAGTTGGTTTCTAACTTGTTAAATTTATAACCTATCCTTTGGCACAATTAGGCAATTTTCTACCACACAAAATTAAAGGTAGATTAAAGTTTAGCTTGAATGCTTGGTATGGAGAGAAGTTCAGAAGTCTGTGGCCAATCGATTCTACTGGGTATCATCTTATGGGCATCACTGCTTATAATTCCAGAGCTTCTAGTTTAAATCCTGTATTTTCCAGCTAATAATATTTAATCGGGTCTCATGCTCCAGAAATTTCCCCCTTATTTCGTGACTTGCCACATTTTGAGGCCCAGATGGTATTCTACCATTCTCTGACATGAAAATGGTCCCTAGTTTGGCATTTTGCATGTAGATATTCTCTCTCTTCCAAGGATAAAATTCATCTCCATCTCTGTGTTCACAATGAATTTTATTTTATTTAAGGCCACAATACAGACATACAATTTCTACATTGGGTATAAAGGGAATATACCTCAACATAACAAAGGCCACAGCTAAGATCATACTCAATGGTGAAAAGTTTAAATATTTTCTCTAAGATCAGGAACAAAAAAAGATTGCCGCTCTTACCACTTTTATTCAATATAGACTGAAAATTAGCTAGAACAATTAGGCAAAATACTGAAAAAAAAAAAAGGCATCTGAATCAAAAAAGGGAGTAAAACTGTATTTGCAGATGACATGATATTATTTAAAAAATCTAAAGACTACATAAATTAAATTTTATAAATATTCAATGAGTTGGTAAAGTTGTAGCATACAAAATTAATATTTAAAAATCAGTTGCATTTCATAATTAAAATTCCAAAGATTAAAGATAAAGAGAGAATCTTAAAAGCAGCAATAGAAAAGCAGTTAGTTACCTACAAGAGAGCTCCCATAAAACTTTCAGCTGATTTCTCAACAGAAACTTTGCAGGACAGAGGAATTGGCACAAAATATTCAAAGCGATAAAAGCAAAGACCTATAACCAAGATTACTCTACCCAGCAAAGCTATCATTTAGAATCAAAAGAAAGATAAAGAGCTATCCAGACAAGAAAAAGCTAAAGGAGTTTATCAACACCAAACCGAAATGTTGAAAGAACTTAAGAAAAAGAAGGCAAAAAAGATCATAAATATGAATAATAAAATGGCAATAACTACATATCTATCAAAAATTAGTTTAAATGTAAGTAGATTAAATGCTCCAGACACAAGACATAGGGTGGCTGAAAGGATAAGAAATAAGAGCCTTACATATGCTCTCTATAGGAGACTCACTTCAGATCAAAAGACACGTACAGACTATAAATAAAGGAATGAAAAAATATTTCATAAAAATGGAAATTTAAAAAAAAGCTGTAGTAGCTATACTTGTACCAGACTTTAAAATAGACTTTAAAACAAAGTCTATAACAAGAAATAAAGAAAGACCCACTAATCCCATTTCTGGGTATTTAACCTAAGAAATCCAAACCCAAATGAAGGGACATGTGCATCCACGTGTTCACTGCAGCATTATTTACAATAGCCAAGATATGGAGGTAACCTGAGTGTCCATCACAGAAATCATCTATTATCCGTCAATAGATAAATGGATAAAGAGGGGGTACATATATACAATGGAATATTACTCAGCCATAAAAAAGAATGAAATCTTGCCACCTGCAACAACATGATTGGACCTAGAGGGTATTGTGCTGAGTGGAGTAAATCAGACAGAAAAAGACAAATGCCATATGATTTCACTTACATATGAAATCTAGAGAACAGGACGAATGTACAAACAAAACAGAAATAAGTTTCTAGATACAGAGAAAATTTTAATGGTTGCCAGATTTGGGGATAGGGAGGTGGGTGAAGGGGAGAGGTGATTAAAAGGTACAAATTGGTAATTATGAAATAGTCATGAAGATGTAGAATATAGTATGGGGAATATAGTAGTATTATAATGACTATGTATGGTGTCAGGGATGGCTACTGGATTTATCAGGATGATCAGTTGCATTTTTATACACTAATAATGAACTATCAGAAACAGTAGTTAAGAAAACAATCCCATTTTAGTTGAAGAAAAAAATACCTAGGATTAAATTTAACCAAGGAGGTGAAAGAGCTATACACCCAAAACTATAAGACATTGATGAAAGAAATTGAAGAAAATACAAAAATATGAAAAGATATTCTCATGGATTGGAAGAATTAATATTGTCCAAATGTTCATACTACACAAAGAAATCTACAAATTCAGTGCAATTCCTATCAAAATTCTAATGGCAGTTTTCACTGAAAGAAAAAAAATCCTAAAATTTTTATGGAACCACAAAAGATACCAATAGCCAAAGCAATATTGAGAAAGAAGAACCAAGCTGAAAGCACCACATTTCCAGATTTCAAACTATATTACAAAGCTATAATAATCAAAAGAGTATGATATTGGTATAAAAGCAGGTACACGTATTAATGGAACAGAATAGAGAGCCTAGAAATAAACCCACCCATATATCATCATTTAATTTATGACAAAGGAGCCAAGAATATACAATGGGGTAAGAACTGTGTCTTTAATAAATGGTGCTTGAAAAACTCTATTGCCACATGCAAAGAGTGAAACTGGACCACTATACATAAATTAACTCAAAATGGATTGAAGACTTAAATGTAAAGCCTGAAATCATAAAAGCTCTAGTAGAAAAGCGGGTAAGCTCCTTGACATAGGTATTGGGAATAATTAATTAGATTTGACACCAAAGAAAAAAATTAAGTGCCACTTTAATGAACTGACATCTTCTGTATAGCAGAAGAAACCATCAGTAAAATGAAAATACAATGTATAGAATGAAAGAGAAAATATTTGCAAATCATATCTGATAAGTGGTTAATACTCATAACATATAAAGAACTCATGCAATTCAATAGTGAAAAAAAACAATCAATTTAAAAATGGGTAGAGGATCTGTATAATATATTGTTTTTCAAGTAACACATAAAAATGGCCAATAAGTACATGAAAATGTACTCAACACCAGTAATCATCAAGGAAATGCACATCAAAACCACAATGAGATATCATCTCATACTTATTAGAATGGCTATTTTCAAAAAGACAAGAAATAAGTGTTGTGGTAAGGATATGGAAAAAAGGGAACCCTTGTGCACCATTGGTGGGAATGTAAATTGGTGAAGACTTTATGCAAAATGTTATGGACATTACTCAAAAAATAGAACTACCATATGATCTACCAATTTCAGTTCTGGATATTTATCCAAAGGAACAAAATCATTGTCTTGAAAATGTATTTGCACTCCCATGTTTACTGCAGCATTATTCACAATAGTCAATACAACCTAAGTATGCAAGGAAGATAAACGAATAAGGAAATGTTCCATATACATATAATGGAATATTATTCAACCATAAAAAAGAAGGCAATTCTACCATTTGCAACATCATGGATGAAGTTCAAGGGCATTACACTGAGTAAAATGAGACAGACAGTAAAAGATAAATACTGTATGATCACACTTAAATGTGGAATCTAAACAAAAACTGAATTCATCAATATAGAAAACAGATTGGTGATTGCTAGAGGTTGTGGTTGGGAAAACAAATGGGTAAAGGTGGAGAGAAGATATAAAGTTCAATTTATAAGATAAATAAGTCCTGGGGATGTATGTACGGCATCGTGAGTATCGTTAACAATATTGTATCATGTATGTGAAAGTTCCTAGAGAGTAGATCTGAAAAATTCTCATCACAAGGAAAAAAAATTGTAATTATATATGGTGATGGATGTTGACTAAATTATTGTGTAATCTTTTTTGCAATATGTACATATATCAAATCATTTCATTGTACACTTGAAGCTAATACAATATTATTTATCAATTATCTCTCAATAAAACTTGGAAAACATTACTTCACCATGTGCTATCCTAAAAGCATGTTGAGATTCCTGTGATGCTGTATCATATTGCATCCTATCATTTGGTACTAGTTGCACTTTGTCTTATTACTAATGATGATCACTTTGATCACTTGATTAGGGTGGGGGCTGCTAGGCTCTGCTGTAAGTTACCCTTTCCCCTTTTTAAATAAAATTTCTGGGAAAGTAAATTGAGACTGTATGTATCGTTGTCCTCACCAAACTTTTAACATTTTCACATTTATATCTGTAGAAATTTGTGGTGTCCTATTTTATTCAATAGGTAATGATATCTTCCTATCAATATTTTGCTCTTCAAATTTCCTTAATTTTGCTGGTGGAAGCCTTTTCAGTTTGGTTCTTTCATCCTTTGACATACCACAATCCTTCCTTGAGCAATTCCTTGGCTTCTCTGCAAGTCATTTGAGGCTCATCTTGTACTTGTCCATGGCTCAATTCTGGGTATAACCATCTCTCGAAGAGCCCAGTTTGAGTGGAGAATGGTATTTACAACCCAGGATCTAGGACTTGATGGGCAGAATGATGACCAGGGATGTGATGCTTTTCGTTTGTTCTCCTTAGAGTAAGAAAAGAAGGGCAAAGAAAGCCCCTGTTCTGAATGAGTCCATGACACCAAATCTCTATATGTCACATCATCCTGAGGGAAAGAATCTCAGAAGTGGTAAGGTCTCTATTATTGAAAGGCAGGCATAGGAAAATGGAGGCAAGGCATCAAGTACCTTTATTGAATTATCTTTTTGTTCCACATCCTTTGGTCCTTTTAAACACCTGTAATTAGAGTACTGAATTGATCAATCTCTATTGGTGAGGTAAGAAAAATGAACTAGACTGTGGAATATCATGGAAGTTAGGCCACAGAAACCATTCTACTATGGCCTAACAATGTTTACCATAGTGCAGGAATGTAGTAATTGTTTTGTAAATAATAATTATAAATAGGTATTTTAATTATTTTTCTGATATATGGTAAATTAGGACAGAGTCCTGATTGCAAATAAGTTTTCTTATTTTTTTAATTATTCTCTTAGCTCCATTGATTTCTGCTTGTGAAATTTCTGTTATATATAAATTGAAGTTGATGTATCCATTTTCAAGAATCAATTTTTCCCTCTATACTTTGGGTTTATTTGACTTTTGGAAGAATTTCTAAAATCTTTTATCTTATTGTGCTCTTTGCGCTTTCTGCAATCTACTGGTCCAGTATTTCTATTATACTTTAAAATGTAGTTATCATATTTTTCCACTTTATTAAAATGTTGCCACATCAGTGTTTTTTTCTCTTCTGCCTGTTCCAGAAACAAATAGGCAACATTTCCTCAGATCTCACTGAGATAACTAATTAAGACATTTGTGTCAATTCATGATATTTTCCTGTTTAAATTCTAATATTTCATGTTTGATGATTTTTCTCTTTTTAAATATTTAACGAGAAGGTATTTGTCTTATATTTGAACTTAAATGGTTTTTGCAGGCAATCGCTAAATCTTCCCTACACAGTTAAAGAAGAAGGGACCTATTCATATTAGTTGCAGTTTTACTCTGCTTAACCAGAGACCATGAATCCAAAGCAAAGAAAGGGGAGGAACAGGAAGAGGAGCAGAAGTGGGAAAATAAAAGCAAGGTGTAGCTGTCACAGTGATAATCTTAACACTTCTAGCTTCATTTTGAGTAGTTTGTGGTACCTAATAGCTAGCCCGGAAAGCCCTTCCCTTCTCTAACCTGCATAAGTAATGCCACTAGGATCCAGCTATGCAAGTACTTACTTCACTTTACCTGGAATGCTGTCTGCACAAACTATAAACTGAACATGAGGGCCATGATTACTTCTCATCATTGGAATCTGACATCTAATGAATTATTTAGGCTAATGAATGTGATCTAGACATTACTTTTCCTGTAGCTCCCCTGCCATCTCAATGTTCTCAACACTAGGAGCTAGTGGTTTGATTGGATTTTGTTGTCACCAAACATTTACCATTAACAATAGTGGGCTATTTGTGGAGTTTTGCTGAAGATGAAAGGGGATCTCTCCCCCTAGCTCTTATTTCGTAAGCACAATTTTCCTTTGCATGAGGTAAATTGTGGGTTGGTTTCCCCTCTCTCAATCCAATCTTCCCCACAAAATAGATTACAAAAATTCCTTTAACTTTCTGACAGGTAGAAACTGTAGTTTCTAGTATCATCTGTTTTACTAAATAGTGTCATATGTTTTCCTCTTTTTGAAGAATATTTGAAAAGGAATAGGAGGTAAATGTGCAGAGTTCTGAACACCACCTGAATCAATTGTTCATTGTTCCTTTCAAAAAAATCAAATATACAAAGAAATATAGCAACAATTTTTATTTCAGTTATTTGATTATTAGTATAAATAACATAGACTATTATAGAAGTTTTTACTCTGTGAAGGAATATGTATGTCTATAACATCTAAAGTGATCTCATAAATACCATGTTCAATGAATGATAGAATATAGGAAATAATCGTTCCATATTAAAACTTACCTCAAAAATTATAACAATACTTTAGTTTTAGAGTGAGTCTTTAAAAATGTGTCCTTCTTTGGAACAGAATCATGTCTTTCTTTGTTCATTGAAAACAACAAAAATTGGTAATTTATTGTCTCGTCAATATGAAAATCTTATTTACAGTAACAAATTAGATTATAGGAGATTGGGATTCCTAAATATACAAATTTTACTTTTCCCAGATAATATGCATATTAAGTATATTTGAACACAATTATAAAGAAAACTGAAATTATGTTAATATTTAACATTTTTGAATATACAGTATTTGCAAAATAATTTTAGTTGATATAAAAGTAAATTGTAACTAGATTTAATAAAGTATATTATTTTAATAGTCTATTTTTTTATAAAAATGGAAAATAAATCAAGCTGTAATTCAAAGTAGTTTTGCATAAGAAGTTTATTTCTAAAGGTAAAACGACCTATGTCATTTCTCTGAAATATACAATGAACATTAAAGAAAATATATAAAAACATTTATAAACAATTATACAGAAAATAAACTATATAATTTGAAAGTGAAATCACATACCTGGACTACAGGCATCCCAGAGTAATTCACTCATGGTATAATTATTTTCAAGGAAAAAAACACTGAATTTTCCTTTTAGATAGTCCCAGTCAGTATAGAAACTTCATATTTTGAGACTTTCATTAATGCATTACCACAATTTTGCTTTCAGGAATGAATGTATTATTTGAGTACATGAATTGTTTTCAAAAAACATGAAATCCTAGATTAAAAACAAAAGTATAGAATGAGTTTTCAGTAGCAAAACAGAGATAATTCTCTGATGAAGAAATGCTAAGTGTTCTGATGAAAACAGTAATATATTCGTTAAACAAGAAAATTTAACTAATCAGTAAATCTAGGAAAAATTTATAGCTATATAGGCTCTACCTTTAGCTTTCCATTTTATTAGCAATTAAATCTTATAATTCTATTCATTTGTTGATATCTGCATGGATTTAATTAATCTTCTGGTAATTTCTCTATATTTCGCTTTTTCTAGTCTCCTAGGACTTTTTGTCTTTCAATATTTCTTACCCAACATTTTAAATCCTTCTGTAGTAAAATAACTTTTCCTATGACTACAGTTCGATGTAAAATTAATTTTTTTCATAAGAATAGCAGCCATTTTAAGAGGTAGAATGACCTTAAAATTTTTTTGTGTTAGTTTCATTTGTGTTCCAAATTTGTCTACTACGTTTTCCAGCTTGTTTCATTTCATCAGTATCTATACAGACTCCCACTCCTATGACTTCAGACAAATTCTATGGAATTTATATCTCTCACATCTATCATTTTCATTTATCCCCTCAACAGAAATAATTTTATCCTTATTGCAAATCACTAGCAATTGCAATTTTACCTCTCAAATTCATTTCTCACATAGATGCCAGGATTTATCATTCTAAAATTTTGATTTGTAACTATTTTATTTATACCGAGTTTAAAATCAACATTTAACAAAACAATTTTCAATAAATTACAATTCTCTAAAAAAGGTGCCTTATCTTTAAAGGTCCTTTAAAGGAAGCTCTCAGTCATTTCCTAATAAGTCCACCACCAATCCCAGTCCCATTTTCCAACTATCTAATTACCCCAGACTATTTTCCCTTTCCTGAATACACCATATCTTTCACATAACTCTACCTTTAGTTGAACCGTTCCCACAAGATTAAGGTTAAATTTTACTTTTTATGTGAAATTAACACTTATTGAAAACAATTTTTACAAAGAACTTTGTTATATTATAAACTTATTACAGAAAATAGTAAGCATATTTCAAATTAGATAGAATAGCATAAGGTCCAAACAACCCACCCCTTAATCAGATTCAATAATTATTAACATTACTAATCTTATTTTAACAAATACTCTAGTCCCTCCTACCCCCTGCAATCACTCCCATTATTTAAAGCAAAACCCTGATATCACTCCATTTGGTACTGAAATACTACAGTGAGTGACCCTAAAAGATATGGAAAGTGTTTTGCTTTTACATAACCATGATATCATCATAACAGCTTAAAACCACCTTAATTTTTTAGTGGGGGTTAGGTAGTGATAAAAGTGAAAAGGATTAAGTAGTACAAATTGTTAATTATAAAAATAATCATGGGAATGTAAAGTACAGCATAGACAATATAGTCAATAATATTATAATAACTATGTATAGTATCAGATGGACACTGGTATTTATTGTAGCGAACACTTCAAAAAGTTTATGTAAATGTCTAATCAGTATGTTGTACACTTGAAACCAATATAAAATTATATGTCAAATGTAATTGAAATATAAAATTTTAAAAGATGTGAAAGATAAATCAATTTAATAAAAGTTAAAAATCAAAAACAAAAAAATCCCACCATTATAAATCATTAATATCATCAAATGGCCAATGTTCAAATTTCCCTGAATGCCTTATAAAAATGTTTTAAATTAATCATTCAAACCAATATTTAAACATGGTCAACAAACTGTATTAGGTTCATGTCTCTCCCTTTTTCATTTTATTTTTATTTTTTTATTTTTCTGACACTTTTTTGTTGAAGTAACTAGATATTTTTTCTGTACATTCTGTCACTTTTTAATTTTTTCTATTTTCAACTCCAAATCTAAGTTTAAGATAGTCATGTTAATGATTCAAAACCTTACTTGCACATTGGAATCACCTGGGAAAGATCTAAACTGCTTGAAAGCTTGGTCCCATTTCCAGGGGTTTTAATGTCTGTGTACTCTTGACACAGGGAATTTGAAAAACTACGCAAGTGTTTCTATAGTACATCAAAGCTAAGAAACACTGCTCTATCCAGGGTGTCTTAGATTTTGACTACATGCTGAGTCACCTGGGGAGTCATACAACTTTTACTCTTAGCTTATTATTTAGTTGAACTGGGGTATGATTTGGTACTTGGGGTTTCTGAAAGCTCCCTAACTGATTTAATGGAAGATAAGTTCAGAATCACTGCTCTATCCAGTGTGTTTCCTCTCAAGTGGCTGTTCCATTCGAAGGCTTATTTGGATGTGTACACTTATTGCAGTTTACATTCCTGTATCAGAGGATATAATTTATAATGAATCAGGAGGAAATCTGTGTTTCACTGAGCCTTATTCCATGTAAGGCCATATTTGAAGTCTTCTAAGTACCTATTTCAATTTTTAAATAAAATCCTCAAAGACCAGGCCCTCTATTTGACACACAAAGTCCTTCTATTGCCATGTGAAAATGAGCAGAAGTTCCAGAGAAAATAGTCACTTGTGAATCAGGAGTATCAGAAGAAAATAGAATTTCAGAACTAAGATTAAATGGGACCCCTTTAAATAAAAGCTATACACTTAAAAAGGTCATTTAAAAATGTACAATTTACAAGTCATTTCAGAATGATACTAAAGAAACCATCTATACCCAAGATGAACAAGAATTGACTTACGATGAGGAAACACGCGGCAAGCATCACAGCTTTCATTTTCACATCAAGGTCTAAGGGAAACTGTATCCCAAAGTTATCGGCATCTGTAAATGCCTCTCTCGCAAAACCAGCCCACTGTTTGGAAATCTTACCAACCACATTTTCTTCATCAATAGATTTAATCTAAATTGGAAAAAAAAATGACAGTCATAAAGAATTCTAGAAAACTAATAAGAAAACTATTTCCACAGTTGGAATAAAATGAAACAAATACACTATTAAAATGATAAGTAGCACATAACTATGAACATTATATCACTCATTACATTTGTATAAATTACTGTATCTATTTATAGATATATGCCAAAAAATTGTTTCTTTGCTATGGAGACCTTATATGAAAGTAGTTTTACTGAAATAGTTAACGTTTCTATTTTACATTAAGATAGACAATAAGAAATGAATTCAATTGTTTTAAAACAAAATTTTGGTATGAAAAGATACAAATATGAAATATTTCTTTGATGAAGTTTCTAGAAACCATCAGGAGAGTAGTAAACTAAACCCCCAAGTGACATCTCTTTAAGAGAAGCACAAAGAATTTACATAGGCTGAGTGTTTAAATGCAATGGGAGGGCCATTACCACCCAGTGTCAGTAGGAAAACATGAAGTATTAAGAGCCTGGGAAAGAAGACTGGCAGTTTTGAGTGAAGGAAAGTATCTAGTGAGTATCTTGATGGGATGCCACAGGTCAAAGTTTGGGCTAAGACTGGACAACAGGAGGGTGGGGGAACAACAAAAGAGGAAGAGAGGTGTTTGAAAAAAAGAGCTCCAAACTAAAATTTTCCTGATTTTAGAATTCTGCATAAGAAAAGTCATAAAAATTGAACAGATCATAATAGGACAAATGTACCTCACCAGGTGGGTATGTGGGCGTGAATGTAGCCACATCCCCATGGTGTGTGCATATACAGCTGCATCAGCCCAGAAAGAGATGTGTCCTTTTCAAATGTACACGAGGTAGCACATGTGCTAGCAATACTCTTTAAAGCCCTAGCTCAGGTTGGAAGCAGCTAAATAAATGTGGGGAAACTAAAATCAGTTTACTCATTTTATTTGGGTGTGCGTGGTTCTTAAATTCAAAATAAACTCTTTAGATGCAAACTGTGATAGTATGGATGACTGTTCATCAATATTCATTTACTGACTCTCCCTGCTGTGGGCCCAGTATATGTCCCTGAGTATAGATAATTAGGCTTGGCCATATGACTTGTTTGACCAATGGAATGTTGATGTGAGGTGAACACAGACCTAACATATGGCTGATTGTTTGACATGCTCTTGGTGTCCAGCAATCAGCTACGAGAATAGTATGATCCAGTTAGTTGCTCTTGCTATAGCTCCAAAATGAGCATACCGAGAGCAGGCCTGTGGCCAACTTATAGCCTAAATCAGAGCCATCTAGCTGAGCCTAGGTATACCCACCGAGACAGAGTTGACCAATGGACCTATAGCATGAGAATAAATACCTGTTTTGTAACCTACTGAGCTATAGGGATATATATATATGTTATATAACATTATTGTGGGAAACTAGAAGAATACAAATTCTCTCTTCTGATACTTTAATGTTTTATCTGCTAATAGCTGTCATCTAAGCATTTGTAGCTAGTAATAAAACCTTACATTTTATTTTTTAATTTAGTTATTTTTAATTTTTTTTTGAAATATACAAAATTTACAAAAGTTACAAAAGTTAACTTATCAGCTCCCATAATCCTATCACTAGACTTAAAAGATAATTGCATTTCCCTTTTTTGATTCTTACAGCAAGAAATCTAAACATTCAACAAAATTAATGTGAGAAATAGAATATATAACTTTTTATAGGAAAGTTCAGAAATGTGAACATAACCTTCAGCTGAAAAGTCAACAGGACTAGATAATTTTTATCTATTGTCTAGATAATATTTTAAAAAATAGAAAATTTATGCAATGAAATGATTTCGACTTTTGGAAGAAATAAACTGTTATATTACTAATAAATTTAAATTTTACTTATTTCTAAAAATGATAAAGGTATTCAAATGGATCTATAGACTCATCTCATTACAAATATGTGCAAAAAAATCCAAATAGAAGATTAGCACACAGAAATTAAATAAGTATCAAAAGAATATACTATAAGAAATTGTAAAATGCTAGAGAATTACATAATTAAAAACATAGGAGTGTATCCATAGATATTAAAAAGGTATTGTATTTATTTGCTATTCAGCATTTATATAACATCTAATATATGCATGCATGGAATATAAATTCTTTTCAAGTATTAGATATTTTTTTCCTCATATCTTTATAAGATACATACTACAATTACACAGAGTTTTCACAAGAAAAAACTGAAGCAAAGAGAGGTTAAGTAATCAGTCTCATATCGCACAGATAAGAAGTTGTTGGGATGGATTTCAAATCCACGTTCTGTGTTCCAGAGTCTGTACTCGTGACCATTATTATACTCAGACTTAGAAAGTTAGGGATCAATTCTTAATAAAAATCTAGGCTAGGGTTCAGCAAACAATGGCTAATGGGCTACATTTAGTCTGTTTTTATAAACAGTTTTATTAGGACACAGCTACACCCAGTATTTATGTATTGTTTTGACTTCTTTATCTACAATGGCTGAGTTGAGTAGTTGCAACATAAGTCTAAAATGTTTTCTGTCTTGTCTTTCACACACACAAATAAAGTTAATTTTGCTAATACCAGCTCTAGGAAAAATAGGAATAGAAAATACTATGAAAAATAGCAGGAGAGGAAACATAAGAACAATAAAAATTCTCAAAGGGGAGGAAAAGGAGCAGGGATTAGAAAACATTTTCAGACAAATAGTTGACGAGAATTTCCCAAATCTAAGGAATAAGCTGGAGCTTGGAATTCAAGAAGTCAACAGAACACACAATTATCTCAACCCAAAAAGGCCTTCACCAAAATACATTGGATGAAAATTATCAAAAATCAATGACAAAAACAGAATTGTCAGGGCAGCCAGGGAGAAGAAAAAGGTAACTTATAAAAGAAGACCCATTAGATTATTGTTGGACTTTTCAGCAGAAACCTTATAAGCCAGAAAGGAGTGGAATCAAATATTCAATTTATTAAGTGAAAGAAACTACCAGCCTAGAATAATGTATCCAGCTAAGCTGTCCTTCAGATATGAAGGAGAAATAAAGAACTTTCCAGACATAAAAATTAAAGGAATTCTCTACTATGAGGCCGGCACTAGAGGAAATACTGAAAGGGGTCAGCTCACCTAAAACCAAATGGCAAAAACGATACATAATTACGGCGACTAACAGGTGGATAGAAGCAGAGGAGTGCAACCCTTACTAAGAATGGGGCGTTATAAGCTTAAAAATAAGAAGAGATTTGCAATAGCAAGATAGCAATGAAGGTTCAGCACACTTAGGGATAAATTGAGACGGCAATGACTGAAAAGGGGAGGATTCAAAGATCCAGATTTGCAAAGGGGAATGGAAATAAGGCACACGAAGAAGGAAATGGGTGACTGCAGATACATAAATATCCTTTATATATTCGTAATGTTAATCACACACCAAAAATTCAAAACTGAAATATATAACATAAAACTAGAAGGACCAGAGGGAAAGTACACAAAACCCAACCAAAATAAATAAATAACAGAGAGACAAGATAAGGAAGCAATGGAAACACTGAATACCAGAAAGAGAAAGATAAAATAATTTTAAGAAGACTTCATATTTCAATAATCACCCTAAATGGAAATGGACTGAACTTAGCAATAAAAAGGTACAGAATGCAGATTGGATCAAAGAACACAACCCAACCATATGCTAGCTCCAAGAGACACATCTCAATTTCAAAAACAAATATAGACTCAAAGGGAAAGGGTAGAAAATGATACTCCAAGCAAATGACATTCAGAGCAAAGTAGGAGTAGAGGTACTAATATTGATGAAATGGACTTCAAAATAAAAAAAGTAAATAAAGATACTGAGGGACACTTCATAATGATAAAGGGATCATACACAAAGAAGATATAACACTTATTAATATCTGTGCTTCCAATTAGGAAGCCTCAAAATATAGAAAGCAATTAATTACTAACAGAAATAAAGGGAGAAACAGACCAAAACACTATCTTAGTAGTGGACTTAAATACCCCACTGTTGGGTATGGACAGATCATCCAAACAGAAAACCAATAAGGAAATAAAATCCTTAAATGACACATTAAACCAACTGGACGTAATTGTCATGTACAGAGCCTTCCATCCCAAAAGGGCTGCTTATACATTCTTCTCTACTGCACATGGAACATTCTCAAGGATTGATCAAATACTGAGACACAGAGATAGCTTCAACAAATATAAGAGGGTTGAAATCACATCAACCATATTTTGATCATAATACTTTGAAACTAGAGATCAACTGTAAAAAAAGGTGGGAAGAATCACAAATACATAGAGATTAAGCAATATACTACTGAAGAATAACTGGATCAGAGAAGAAATAAAAGAGATCAAGATATATATTGAAACAAATGATAATGATAGTACAACATATCAAACTTTTGGGACACGGCAAAAGTGGTCATAAGAGGAAAGTTCATATAATTACAGGATTATCTTTAAAGCAAGAATGAGCCCAAATAAACAATCTAATGCTTCATCTTAAAAAACTAGAAATGGAAAAACAAATGAAGCCTAAAATCAGCAGCAGGAAAGAAATAATCAAAAATAGAGCAGAAATAAACGAAATTGAAAAGAAAAAGCAATAGAAAAAATAAACGCAACAAAGACCTAGTTCTTTGAGAAGGTTAATAAAATTGACAAACCTGTGGCTAGACTCACGAAAGAAAAAAGAGAAACGACACAAATAAGCAAAACCAGGGATGAAAGAGGGGAAATTGACAAACCTGTGGCTAGACTCATGAAAGAAAAAAGAGAAACGACACAAATAAGCAAAACCAGGGATGACAGACACTGCAGAAATACAAAGGATCATACAAGAAGACTGAAAAAATATGTAACACCAAATTTAATAACCTAGAAGAAATGGACAAGTACTTACAAAAATGCAACCTTTCTAGACAGCATCAAGAAGAACAGGAAAATCTACAGACCAATATCTCTCATGAACACAGATGCAAAAATCCTAAATAAGATACTAGTGAATCGAATACAGCAACATATTAAAAAGATTATACACAACGATCAAGTGGGCTTATCCCAAATGCACAGGAATGGTTCAATATATGCAAATTGATTAATGTGATACACCACATAAACAAATTAAAAAATAAGAATCACATGATTCTATCAATAGATGCAGAAAAAGCCTTCAACAAGATACAGACAGCATGTATTTATGATCAAAACACTTAACAAAATTGGTATAGAAAGAAAGTACCTGAACATAAGGCCATAGATGACAAATCCTTAGCCAACATTATACTTAAAGGTGAAGAACTAGAAACCTGCACTCTAAGATCAGGAACAAGGCAAGACTGTCCACTATCGCCACTGTTATTCAATATAACATTGGAGGTCCTAGCGAGTGCAATCAAGGAAGAGAAAGATATAAAAGGCATCCAAATAGGAAATGAAGTCAAACTGTCACTATTTGTGGATGACATAATTCTCTATGTGGAAAACCTTAAAGATTCCACAAGAACACTACTAGAATAAATAAGCAAATACAGTAAAGTTTATTGATATAAAATCAATGTTAAAAAATCCATAGCGTTCCTATACTCTAATAACGAAGTGTCAGAAAAAGAAGTGAAAAAAGTAATTCCTTTTGCAATTGAAACAAAAAGAATAAAATACCTAGGAATACATTTAACGAAACAAGTAAAGGACCTATATAACAAAAACTACAAGACCCTATTAAAAGAAATCGAAGAAGATACAAAGAAATGGAAAGATAGTCTGTGTTCTTGGATTGGAAGAATCAATATAGTTAAAATGACCTTATTATCTAATGCAATCCCCATCAAAATCCCATTGGCAGTTTTTAAAGAAATAGAACAAAACATCATCAGATTTGTATAGAAGCACAAAAGACACCCAATTGTCAAAGCTATCCTGAGAAAAAAGAACAAGGCTGGAGGCATCACACTGCTGACTTCAAATTATACTACAAAGCGACAATAATCAAAACAACATGGTATTGGCAGAAAAATAGGCACACAGACCAGCGGAACAGAATCGAGAGCCCAGAGGTAAACCCATATTTATATGGGCAAATAATTTTTGATAAAAAAGCTAAAAACATACAGAGGAGAAAGAAATTCTCTTCAATAAATGGTTCTGAGAAAACTGGAAAGCCAGCTGATAAAGAATGAAACTAGACTGCTCTGTATCACCACACACCAAAATGAACTCAAAATGGATTAAGGACCTCAATATAAGACCTGAAACAGTAAAATGCATAGAAGAAATCATAGAAATTAATCTCAAGGATCTTGGACTTAAAGAGGATTTTATGAATTTGGCCTCAAAGGCAGGGAACTTAAAGCGAAAATAAATGAATGGGACTACATCAAACTAAAAAGCTTCTGCTCAGCAAAAGAAATCGTCACCAAGGTAAAGAGACAACCTTCTGAATGGGAAAATATATTTGCAAGCAATACCTTTGATAAGGGCCTAATATCCAAAATATAGAAAGAACTCATACAAGTCGATAACAACAACAATGCAAATGATCCAATCATAAAATGGGCAGAGGACCTGAACTGACGCTTCTCCCAAAAAGACATATAAATGGCCAACAGTTATATGAAAAGATGCTCAATATTGCTAGTTACCAGAAAAATGCAAATCAAAACTGCAATGAGATATCATCTCAAACCTGTTAGTATAGCTATAATCAACAGGACAAGTAATAACAAATGCTGGAGAGGATGCGGAGAAAAAGGAACCTTCATACACTGCTGGTGGGACTGCAAATTGGTACAGCCACTATGGAAAACAGTATGGAGGTTCCTCAGAAATCTAAGAATAGATCTACCATATGATCCAGCAATCCCTCTACTGGGTATTTACCTCAAAGACTTGAAAACCCATATCCGATAAGATATTTGCACACCAATGTTCTTAGCAGCATTATTCATAATGGCCAGGACATGGAAGCAACCAAAGTGTCCCACGATAGATTATTGGCTAAAGAAGCTGTGGTACATATATACAATGGAATATTACTTAGCCATAAGAAGAGATGAAATACTGCCATTTGCAACACCATGGATGGACCTCAAGATAATCATGCTAAGTAAAATAAGCCAGACAGAAAAAGCTGAAAATCACATGATGTCACTTATATGTGGGATATAAACCTAAAAGCAACAAATGAACAGAACAAACAAACAGAGACTCATGGACATGGACTATAGACTAATGGTTACCAGACGGTAAGGGGTGGGGGAGAGGTAGATGAGTTAAAGGGGGTCAAATATGTGGTAACAGAAAGAAATATACCTATGAGAGGTGAACACACAGTGTAAATATATATATATATATTCCTTATTTTAAAAAATGTATAGCTAAAACTTATCAGATTTCGTCAACCAATATCACCATAAAAAATAAAGAAATTAAAAAAAATTAGAAACAGATGTAATATCACTCGAATTGGATTCTAACTTCAGAAACATTGAATGAAATAAAATTAATGTTCACAGGAAAAGAAACATCTGATAATAGCAAGAAAATACAATGAAGAAGATTAAGTGACTACTTGGCTATGATTGGATATAGGGCATATCATTAAATCATCATAGTTAAATTATAAGGTAATGCTGTAGGAATGGATAGCTAGATCAATGCACTAGAGGAGAGAATCTAAAAAATAGATCCCATTTCTTATGGGAATTTAATGTATGGTATTTTATTTTAGCAAGGAATTAATAGTGTACTTAAAAACTGATGACACATTTACACAGATATCTGAAAGAAAAAAAAAGTGTGGTTCAATTTGTACAAATAGAATTCCAAGTAAGTTAGAAATTTAAATGTAACAGGAGAAAAAAAGTAGATAAAATGTAAGATTGGTGAGAACTTCATTATTAAGGCAGGAGAACTTAAAGCTATTAATATAGGTACATTTGACTACACGAGATTTAAATTTTCTATGTGATATTTCTATTTCTCACAAAGTCCAGAAAAAAATAGCTGTGGAAAATATTTTCAAATCAAAAGACAGATGCAGAGTTGACATCTTCAACCACAAATTACATAAAATGACAAGGAAAGATTAAACCACCTAATAGAAAAAACAGGCAATGTACATGGATAGATAATGCAAAGAGAACAAATACAAGTAGCCAGTAAACCTAAAATGATGCTCAAAATCCTTAATGGTAAAGGAATTACATATTAGAGGTAACCTTCTCTCTTCACATTGCTGCTTTTAAATTTCCTTTTTAGTTTGATGTTTGTAATTTATCTGAGCTGTATCTAGATGTCGTTTCTCTTTCTTACCCAGAACTGTCTGCACTTTCTGAATCTGAGGATACATAGCATCAAGTTGGCAAGATTCTTAGTCATTTTTCTACTTGAATATTATCTCAATACATCCTCTGTATTGTCCTTTTCTGTAGCTCCTTTTAGGCATATGCAAGAGTAGTTTACTCTAGCTTCCTGTCCCTTCAATTATTTTGTCCCTTCCAATTTGTATCTCCCCTGTATATTTTCCTCATATAAATCATCCAGTTAAGCATTTTCTCCTCATCTGTATCTAATTTGCAGCTCATCCTTTCCAATGAGGTTTTCTCAATGACTTTTCTTCATTTCTGGAGGTTCTATTTGGTTTGTTTTCAAATCCTCCTGTTCTTTAGTCTCATTCTTTCTGTTATGTTTCTTGTTTTGTCTCTTTAATGTTTACTTAGGTATTTCCTATAGGATCGATTGCAGATTGTAGTATTACATGCAGCTTGTTCCGGGTGGAGTAGTTCTTTGAGCCGTTGGTAATTTTTGAATCTGCTCACGTGAAGATAGGGCTTGTTCTATAGGAATAGAGGTGCCTTTGGTGATCGATGTCCTAGTGGGCTTTTGCATTTGACTCTGCCATCTGTATCACCACTCAGGATAAATTTCTATGATTTTAGATTGCTAAACCATGGTATGAAACAGTGGTATGAATTCAGACACTAAACTCATCTAGCAGGGTGAACTGGAGTATCAGTTTCATGTGGGCATATTGATTTGTCTGTTTTACCAAGAGTCCTGGAAGGAGACAGATTCCCTTATCGTCTCCATGGGATAGAGATTCTACCTGTCTTCCTTCCATTCTCCTTTGGAATAATCTTATCATGGCTTTAACTACCATCGGCATGCTACAAACCCCTCAACATACTTGAAATCCAATACAATTCAACTACACACTATTAGCTTTCCACAAATCAACTATTTCTCCTCCAAGATTTTTAACTGGGCCAATGGCACTGTATTCATTTAGCATCTTAATCCTCAGACATCAGAATAATATCCAAATTTTCTTTTATCCTCAACTGACATCAAATCTGTAAGTAATTCTACTTTGTACACTTATTAAATGTCTCTCGAATTATTTCTTCCTTTAGAATGCTGCCTATACCTGCTGTGTTTCTACACCCAAGTTGCCGTGCCCACCGACACCCAAATGGAAATCATGTTCCATAATGGTCCCTCATATTGACAATTTCTGCCTTCAAACTTCTCATTATATAGCCTGAAAACATTTCAAGAGACTAGTTTCTCAATTCTCTCAAAAATGTTACTTAGTAGAACCATTCCAAATGCACAGGAGGGAAGTTAATTTATTACATATAATATATGTTCTAAGGTATCCATTCAGAATGGTTGCTGGATGACTTCTAAATTCTTTAGCATTAAATGTAAGGGTTTCACGATCCCTTTGGACTTGCTTCTCCAGTATCTTCACTTATTTTCCATAAATAAAATATAGTATCTAAACTTGTGCTAATATTCCCTAAAAGAACAATTTTCTTTGACTCCTCTGGATCTTTGATAGAAATGATAATCTCTACATAGAACTATTATTATACATAAACCTATAAAGTCTTTACACATACATAGTATACATCCCTCACCCCACAATCCATATTCCATTTTAAGAGTGTTCATAAAGCCTCTATTAAATCACATGTGTTTTCTTGGCATGCCTGTCTCGCTCATTAGAATCCTAAGTCAATGACAAAGAAAATTTATTTTCATATAACCAGCATCTAAAAGAGGAACTGAATATCATGTGACTAATTTCCAGGCAGATATTACTATAAAAGAGTGAAGTTGGATAGTGGTAAACCTTAGGAAGTCAAAGGTGATTGGCAGAGTTCCCACATATTATCACAAGGGGGCAGCACTACTCAGGTTCAGACTTTTTTGCCCCATTTATAGAAATGTGGGTCCACTTTACCACATTTTCTGATTTTCCAATAGAGTGAGAAAATCAAGATTAAGTTCTAAAATCACCAGACTTTTAATATTCGCAATTAAATAATATGAGCTATCAGGCTAAGCCATCTGTTGGAAAACTGCTGTAATGAAATTTCTCCATATCGTAAATACACAGTTATATTGTGGTTTCTAATGATCAAATTTAATATAAAGATAAAGGAGAGACCATTGAGAAGCATTATTAGGTAATATGTCTTACACTACCTTCTTTAAAACTCTCTTTGCATAATTGGCCTTTTTGTAGGAACTCAAAGATGTTAGACCCACTAAAGAGTGCTGAGAACACTGGCAGCCTGTGTTTCAGACTAAGGAGGGATCCACATGCTTTGGAAGTCAGACTACACTGACAAAGTTTCTACTGAAAATGGATAATATACTGTACTTCCATACAAAAACTACCACGTTTAGATGTTAGATGTTTTACTTATATTTATTTGACTACAGGGCTCTATTTTTCTCTTTTCTCAATTACCATAATGAGGACTGATCCTCAATGAGAGCAATAACTACCTTTTTGACCAAATATATTTGATCAAAATGAAATATGTGAGCTCATTGTCTCCCTCTTGAGATATCAAGATATACCTATATATTTAATGTATTTGTTACATCCTTCTAATTTATATTATTCTTATATTAGAAAAGCAAAATCTATAAAGATTATCACATTTCTTACCTCAAAATCAATATCTGCACAACAACTGCCGATAAGACAAGGAGTAATAATTTTAAGTACATCTTCTCTCTTCTCATTTTGAAGAGTAAACGTTGGCACGTATGGGTGCCAAATCTGAGTAACATACCCTACAGGTACACCAGGAGGAGCATGGATTTTTATCTATAAAAGCAAAAGAACATATATAAATTATAATGATAATGATGTCTAATAATAACTCTCATTTACTGAATACTCTGTAAATTTCAGAGACTTTTCTAAGCACCACGGATTTACAACTTGTCTTCCAGATTGGTATCATCATCCCTATTTATAGATGAAGTAACTGAGAAACAGAGAGATTCATTAACCTGTATCAGATTTCACAAATAGAAAGTAGAAGAGATGAGCCACAAACTCAGGCATGATGAACACATAGTCTTAAGCACTGCTCTACTGGTCTTGTATATTTTGAAATTTCCATGTTAATAAAAAATGTGTCAGTTATTAAGGAACTCTTTTCTCTAACTCCATTAAAAACAGTGGTTTGGATATATGGACAGAACTCTGATCATTGCCATTTTCAAATATGAGTAGCAATGGTACTATAATGAAAAGAAATGGGGCCGGGAAATTTGGCTGTGTTACTTAGCTGGGTGACCCAGACAGTACCTCAGTATGATCACGTGTAAAGGAAGACTTCCAGTGCTGCTGTTTAAGATCAATAGATAATGCTTTTTAAATATATTCTTTACCTTTAGACCATATTCCATCAAACTCTCAGACTTTGCTCAGATATCCTAATTGATAGATAGATACTACCATACCGAACCAAAATGACATGGAAAACAAAATAATTAAGTATGAATAACTTCAGTTATCTTTTTAAAGCAAGTATAGTATTATACTCCAAATATCTATGACTTTATGTCTCTGGATCATGGCCTCCCAGCTACTTTTGTATGGAATGACTGACCAGGCAGGACTGGTCTCTGACCAGTGGGGTTATAGGCAAAGGTCAACTTTCCTATAAATTCTCTATACGCTGGTGTCTCCCCCAAGATCATGTTCTCTATCAGTAGGCTGACAAGTAACATGAAATACAGAGCTGGCCATTATGAAACTAAAGGTACTCACAATTAGTATATATCTACCACAGGGGACTCAAATACATTCATTTTTTTTTTAACGGAGAACCAAAAAACACGGGCATTGAGATTTCTCAGAGCAGCTCACTTTTAGGTTTGTTCCATAATGGGTTGTCCAAATTGTGAGATTAATACATCTCTTTTTTTCTTCATTTTTCTGTATATTTGCTCCGGAAATTGTATTCTAGGATATTGTCTATGGTCATTTCAAGTAAGGGACTTGACCAAGTGCTTTACTGTTCCAGCCTTTCCTGAAGATTGAGAAGTATGGTCTCTGAGCAGATGCACAATCCTACCAGACAAAATTCTCAGGGACATAGGGATAACTTCTCATTGTTTTTCATCTTGCCATCTTTCCTCTTATTTCCTCTTGAGCATAAACCAGTAGTGTGTGGACCAACTTTCCTTAAATCTCGTTTGATTATATAGCTCAGCAAAAGGGTGAAAATTCTTGTTGAACTATTTTACAATTACCCAGAAAATTGTTCACTGACCTCCTGAAGGCAGCAGGGGCAACAACAGCTGGCACACCTTAGAGGTCTCTCCAGAGTTATGACTTCTCGGCCCGTATTATCAAGAATCCTCATGGTAAAAGGTCTGGAAGCCCCACAGGAATTTCGGGTACAACAATCGGTATCCTCTGCTGCAAAGTAAATCCTCTGTCCAAATCTGTTCTTAATTTCATATTTGTTATTTGTTTCAAAGCTTGTTAAGGCTAAAAGCATAAAAGAGAATCATTGTGTTAAAAGAATATTGAATCTATCCTAAGATACTATAATATCCAGTTGTACCATATTTAGATGATACTTTAAGCAACACAGGGGAAAAAAGAAAAGGTGTTTAGAAATAATTCAGAAAGAAGAAAAATGGCAAAGAAGAGAAGGAGGAGAGGGAATTAAGGTATAGAGAAATTAAGAGTTCCTTTGTGAGGTATGGAAAAGAAAACTCATATTTTCCTAATTCCATAGACGCATGTCAGAAAGTGAGACTTTGCTGCTGTGGGATGGTCAATGCTACAGATGGTCACAGTCATGCTAGGTGTATGTAAACAGTTTGTCCATGTGCTTGGTATAGTTTTCAGATACTCAGTGAGGATGGGGAAAGAGGATGATAGCTATGTTTATGCTCTATGAAATTGTATTTTAAATAAATTGGCCAGAGATTTTGTTTTATACCATATTCGTGGCTTATCTTTGTGCATTGTATGAGGGAAGGTAATTAAAGTGTTGACTCTTAATGCACACATGTAAAAAGGGAGAGAATGAAAATGTTTAGAGCATTTTAGAGCAGCCATAGTTGTTCAGAAGTGGGAGATGGGTATTCGACAAAGCATAAAGTGCTTGGTAACCAAGGCTGCAACTCACAGATTATGTAGACCCCTAGCATCCTAACTCTACCTTGGAGGGTCTGTCTTCATTGAGGAAACATAAATATGCTAAATATTGAGATCTGCTTGCTCTCTTACCACAGGCCTTTCCATATGAAATCAACCATTTAAAACCTCTCCTGGCTTAGAGACAGAAAAGGCCAATTCATGGTTCCACTTATCCATAGTATTCACTGACTTGGGTCATAGGATGTCTCAAGCCACTCAACTATCAAGTGACTAAAAGAACTGTACGGAGACAAAAACTATACTCTATATCTGTGTGAATGGACTTTTATTCAGAGGTAGACGTCCTTCACAAGTTCTATCACCATGACCTCTCTTAATTGTCTTTGTTCTGACTAACACAGGCCCTGGACAATGCTTCAGTTAGAACCACCCTTGGCCTCAACATCTGCCAGTTAAATGTTTCATGAGAAAAAAAATTAAATGGATTCATGAGATAGGATCTATTATCTAAGAATTACATTAAGTAACTAAATCTGAAAAATTTCCAGCCTTCTTACTTGTAAATTGAAATAAATGGGTTTACATATTTGTTTCTTTACAGTTAGTTACTCAAAACTGAAAACAAATAAAACATTAATTCGATAGCTTTAACTTTATTGTCTATTAAGATTTAATTGGGAAAGTTACCTTTTATAGTCTCCAATTCTAAAAATTAACTGAATAATATTCATCTCTTTATACTACTTGTACTGTATAATGAATACAGTCTTTTGAGGGGTATTATAATCTGTAAATTTAATCCTCTAAGTATAAAACATCAAAAAAATTTAGAATACAAATTATCCAACATCGAAGTGCTCATTTCCAGAAAAATCTTAGTTTAAACAAACAAAAATGAGAACATTATCAATATCTAACAACATATATTCTAAGTAATCTAAAAACAATAGATAATTGTACATTCTAACCAAATCTATTACCAACTATTATAAATTCTACTAGTAGAAATAAATTTGCAGAGAGGTGAAGAAGGATTTAATTGATATAGTTTAAAAACTAGCAGAGTTTTCATTAACCTATATATCTAGAAGACAGATACTGGTTTATGAATCTAGTCAGGTTCTCTTTCTTCTGGAAGGAGTTCTGAAACATCTAGTGGCTTCCGAAGTTTTCCTTATATATGAGGTGCACTGGACCCAAGGGGACATATGTTGGAGTCAGGCCCGAATACAAGAGTGCTATTCTAGGAAGCCAGTCTCTAGGCCTGCTGGTTAGCGTCCTCCAGCATCCAAGGTGATAATTCTCAGCGCATGGAGTAAAGGATTTACTGGGTTCATCTAAACTCCGGATTGTGATTTTTCTAAACATACACATCCACATTCAAAAAAATGTATTCACTTTGGAAATATACTAAGGTATCTGTACTACTGCATGTGGCTCTGCGCCGATCTCAAGTTTATCACAAATTGGGGAGAAAACAACTGAAGCGATAGTCAGGTAAAGTGATAAATCACTGAAATGATCTCTAGAGAGAAGGGGGGAGTAGAAGTAAGTTTTGATTGGTTTTCTGCTAGTTAGGATCTATATCATGAGGACAGATGCCCAGAATAATAGTATTTTACCACTTGCTTCCTAATTTCAAGAAACAAGCTGCTGATAATTATCATCATTTCATTATCATGATGAGAGACATTTGTAGTAACCAGACTTAATCATTCTACATCAGTGAAAGTGTTATATTTGTGGTTGTTGATATGCCTTTTTCTGAAAAAATGTCTTCTCTTTCCAGAAATATAATCAATTTAAAGAATACATACCTTCCAGAAGCTCAACTTGCTGATGAATCAGTATCTGATCTATCTGTTATAGTTAAAAAAAAATTAAGCTGTAAATTTTATATCACGTTTATTAAGCCAACCAAAATAACATTACAGTTCTTATATATTAAAAATGTATATCATCAATTATCAATATATATCAAAGCGTATCAATATTCAATGAGAATTTATATTACTTCTAGGTGTAACTAAAGTTAATATAGTTTTAATCAAAAAAATCTACTGAATATGCTCACTATGTGGGCAAATTCAGGTCATATAAAATTGACTTACACTAGAATCCTTATATAAATTAGAAAAAAAAGTTCCTTCTAGAAAAGACATAAGAAATATTAAGACCTTTTTATACATTTAAAATGTGCTTTTACAAATATAATATTTCCTTTTTAAGTGTAGTTGGCATCATTTGTAATAGGTGATAACTTTCTCTATAGGTTTTGTAAGACATTAAAAAAAAAAGTCTATTTAGGGTATTTCTTGGAGAGGTTATGAATTGCTATAATTTCTCATGGCATATGCTTCCCAAGAAAATTGTGGGAAATTAAATTAGTGAATAGCATGAATGAGAAAGCTAATTCATTTAAAACTGTTGAATTTCATAGGAATATTGGTTTATAGACCAAACACATAGAATTTCATATTCCTACTTTACCTACCAGATTTCTAACACCATATATAAAACCTCAAATTGCTGAGATAAACTATCATGCACTACATTAAAATTAAGGATTTCTTACTTTATTGATAGAATTAATAATATTGAGTCTTTCAAAGAACCAAAGCATCATAAAAATGTAACTTTATTAATTATAATAAAAAGCGAGTTATAGCACATACAAAATATTAACTCTTTTTTTGGCACCACTTACTGAAACTCAGCAGTAAATTGAGCTGGATGTTTTTTCTAACTTCTAGAAAATTACTCAGTGTTGGGATTAAAGAGCATGGGATATAGAACCAAGATTCCAGAAGTAAAAAGCCATTCCCACTTCCTTAGTGTTTTAACAGTGAGCAAATTATGTAACTTCTCCATAACATCAGCTTTCTCCTCTATAAAGTAATGATAAGATTAGCACCTATATATTGTAGAGTTTCTAAAAGGATTAAAGGGGTTAACATTTATAATATACTTAGAAACAGAGCCTGGAAGATGGTATGTTTGTTAGAGGCTATTATCATAGATTATATTCAAGATCATAGAAAACACAATTTCCTAAGACATTTGTATTTTACTTTAAAAGTAAACCTGACTTAGAAGAATGAGAGTAATTACTTAGCAAACAAAACTATTTTACCGTTTTAGTCTTTTGTGAATTTGTCATTTGTTAATCACATTAAGTAAAATAGAAGCAGAGTGTTATTATTATTATTATTTTTTAGGATTGTTTTATGTATTTAAATTACTTGACTTAAATATTCCAGCCCTGGTGGACAGTCTGATGGAGGTGGTGGTGCTGGCATCCGTGGTAGTAGTCCTACAGATCCACCTGGCTGATGATACATGGGTTGGTGTTGAACAGGAAAGCCCACTGGGCCAGCATCTGCCTGGGTTCCGGGATAGGCACCCAGTGGGCCAGGGTAGACTGTCTGTGTCCCAGGAAAGGCAGCTGGTGGGCCGTGGTAGCCAGTATGTCCTGGAGGTTCTGAAATATGAACAAGTGAAATAATTTGTAACTGCATTGAAAAATGGAATCACTGGCTCTTTTAGGATTACTCCATTTATCCGCAAACTGAAATTTCAGTTTAGAATTCCTGTTTCTATGAACCTTAAAGTTTATTTTTATTTTTCAGAAAAATTTTTCAATGAAATATCTGTGGTTTCCTGTACAGTTCCATTGAATGGTTTAGAACTGAATACAGTTGGCCTAAGCCTTACTCTTATTATTCGAAAATCATCTGAAAATATGCTTGAAACCTAAGAATGGAAAAGAAAATCAACAATGATCTAGAGTCATTTACATAAACGTTATGGAACGTCTTCATGGAAAAGAGAGATGACATTGAATAGAAGGCCCAAAATAAAGGTTTTCAGCCAGAAGTTTTAGAACCAAGATCTCTATTAAAAAAAGAAAAAAGAAAAAAAGGTAATTCTGGAATTCCAACAAATGGTATCTCTGGTATGTATAGCTGGGGATGGTTTTGGTTTTGTTCCCTCAAGGCATATTTGGCAAGGTCTGAAAATGTGTTTGGCTGTCGCAACTAGAGAGAAGGATGATACTGACATCTGGTGGATAAAGGTCAGGAATGCTAGTAAATATCCTAAGATGTCCAGGGAAGCATCCTAAAGAAAAGGAATTACTCATCTCAAAATATTATAGTGCTGTTTTTGAGAAACCGTGATATAGAGGTAAAGGCATGTCATTTCTTCCAGTACTGTTCAGGTAATTTCTTGGCTTCACAATTTCCCTGGAGTTTTAATCCATGGTGTATTCCAATTCTAAAAGCCTCTACATGGAAACAACAACAACAACAACAACAACAACAAAACACTAGAAGAAAACAAGACAAAACAAAATAATCCATTATGATATTTAGGTGACAAATCTAAATTTCAAATTTTAGGACCTTCAGCTCTCTGGAAAAATAGTTCGAGAACCAAGAAAGGTAAGAAGTTGTAATGGGCAAAATTGTCTCAAGTGTTTAATAAGCACAGTAGAGGACAAATATATACAAATGTATACTCTATTGTCCACATGAATTTTGACTACAGTGAAGTTTCATAAGCTTACATGTGTAGTGCACAGAGTAGGACTTCCATAGGAATGCAATATAATTTCAAAGAACTGTGTTCTACAATATTTTAACAGTGAAGGCCTTGCAAAATTTAATACTTAGAATAGGCAATTTATAAATACTTTTAAATGGAACACTGATGAAAAATATATACACCATTAAAAGTAAGACTTTGAATAGAGACTGAAGCATATGCTAATTTCTTTTAAATAGTATAGCTTTGGACAGTTACAGTCAAGATGACTGAATAGGATCATTGAGTGTTGGCTCCCTCTCAGGATCACATCAAAATTATAACTAACCTACAGAACAATTATCAATGAAAATCACCTGCAGTCTATCTTAAAAGAAGTTCTATAATTAAGGATATATAGAAGCCACTTCGAAACTGGTAGAAGGGGTGGAGTTGTAAAATAAACCATACCCACAAGTGATGGTTAAGAATCAAGAGGGATACCTCAGCTGAGGAGGTCTCCCCAGAGGTACATGGAGTCCCAGGTTCACACTGGACTCTCCAGCCTGGAGCATGAGTGCTGGGAAAAGAAGTCTCCACAACCTCTGTCTGAAAACCAGCGGAGTTTGTGATTGAATGAGACAAAGAGCTGTGGCAGTCTCAAGTATTCCTCTTAATAGGCCTGCATGGACTTATTTACTCTGAGTTTCAGCTCTGGTGCATCAGCGTAGAACTCACTAGGGACATAAAGGGAGAAAATGAATTGTCTGGCTCCAAGGAAGGGCTGAAATGGCAGCTTTCTACCAGACAGATTCTCTGGTAAAATCCATTGTTCCTTTGTATAGCCCTTCCTGCTCCTGGCATATAGACACAGGTAACTGCCATATTCTAGTCACCATCAACCTGGCTAATACTGGTCATATAGCCCTGGTGATTCCTTGAGATCCTCAGCCACCAAACTTTTGGGCCCATCCAAGCCACTTCCAGCAGCTCTTCTATTAAAATTGGCCTCTCTTGGCTCATTATGAGAACTTTTCTAAAAACTCTCAAAAGTTCACAACCCCAGTCAAGCAGCATCTGCCCTGACAGGCCCATACCTCTTGCTGAGCAGCCCCACGCCTGGCACTAGTGGCAGCTGGACTTAATTTACATATTAGCCTCTTCCAGGCACCTCCAAGCCCAGCACAGGTAGAATACATCTGCAAATCACTTTTGGCCCTTCCTAGGAGGCCCCAAGGCCAGCATGTTTTGTGACCACTTCAGACTGAGCCTAAGCATCATCCTCCTGCCTCTATAAATGACTTATCCAAAGAGAAGACTGGGCAGGCACCAGAGCCCTGCTAGGGCAAATCCTGCTCTATAGGGTCAGCCCCTGAACAACAGCTCCTCCACGGTAGTCACAACCAATCCTAAAAATCAATTATACTGAGTGTGAATCCCTCCCATTGATGTGCAAACAGTAACCAAATCTCAATTACTACAGGAGGGCACACACAACCCACACAAAGGACACACACCTGGAGCATCCAGATAAAATGACCAGGGAGTCTGTGTCACTGGGCCCTTAGGACACCTATTATATAAGGCCACTTTACTAAGAAATAGCAGCTATATCTCATACATTAAACAAACACAGAAAGGCAGCCAAATTGGAGAGACAAAGATACACATCCCAAACATAAGAATAGAACAAAGCTCCAGAAAAAGAACTAAACAAAATGGAGACAAGTAATCTACCAGATGCAGAGTTTAAGGTGCTGGTTGTAAGGATGCTTAATGATCTCAATGAGAACTTCAACAAAGAGATATGAAACATAAAAATAGAGAAAAATCATAAAAAAGAACCAGTCACAAATGAAAAATGTAATAACTGAAATAAAGAATATTAGAGGGAATCTACAGTAGATTAGATGATGCAGAGGACTGAATCAGCTATTTTTAAGGTAAGGTAGCAGAAAACGCCCAATCAGAACAGCAAGAAAAAAAAATCCAAATATTGAGGACAGTTTAAGGGGCCTCTGAGCCAACATCAAGCATACCAACATTCACTTCATAGGGGTACCAGAAAAGAAGAGGGAGAATAAGGAATTGAAAACCCATTTGAAGAAATAATGATGGAAAACATCTCTAGACTTACAAGCCCAGGAAGCACAAGAATCTCAAATAAGATGAACCCACAGAGACCCACACCAAGACACACCGTAATTAACATGCCAAAGTTTAAAGATAAAGAGGGAATCTTAAAAGCAGCAAGAAAAAAGCAGTTAGTTACCTACAAGGGAGTTCCGATAAGACTGTCAGCTGATTTCTCAACAGAAACTTTGCAGGCCAAAAGAGACTTAAAGTGATGAAAAGCAAGGACTTACAACCAATATTACTTTATCCAGCAAAGCTAATGTTTAGAATTAAAGAACAGATAAAGAGCTTCCCAGACAAGAAAAAGCCAAAGGAATGCATCACCACTAAACCAGTATTTCAATAAATGTTAAAGGGATTTCTTTAAAAAGGATAAGAAAAAATATTAAAAATATGAATAATAAAATGACAATAACTACATATCTGGCCACAATTAGTTTAAATGTAAATGGCTCAAATGCTCCAATCAAAAGACATAACGTGGCTAAACTGGTTAAAAAAGAAAACCCTTACATACCCTCCCTACAAGATACTCACTTCAGATTTAAAAGATACGTATAGACTAAAAGTAAAGGGATAGAAAATATATTTTATAAAAATGAAAATAGAAAAAAGTTGGGGTAGCAATTGTAGTACCAGACAAAACAGACTTTAAAATAGGCTATAGAAGAGATAGAGAAGGACCCAGTAATCCCCATTCTGGGTATTTATTCAAGTAACACAAAACACTACTTCGAAGGGACACATGCATTTATGTGTTCATTGCAGCATTATTTACAATGGCTGAGATGTGGAAGCAACTTAGTTTCCATCAATGAATGAATGAAAAAAGAAGAAGTGGTACATATATACAATGGAATGTTATTCAGCTGTAAAAAATTTTTAAAAAGAATGAAATCTTGCCATCTGCAACAACATGGATGCAGATGGAATAAGTCAGATAGAGAAAGACAAATGTCACATGATTTCACTTATAGGTGGAATCTAGAAAGCAAGATAAACAAACAACAGAAACAAACCCATAAAGATGAAGAACATTTTGATGGTTGCTGAATTGGGGGGCAGGAGGATGAGTGAAGGTGGGAGGTGATTAAAAAGTACAAATTGGCAGATACAAAATAGTCATGAGAATGTGGAGTATAACATGGGGAATACAGTCAGTAGTTTTGTAATAATTATGTGCAGTGTCAGATGGGTACTAGATTTTTCAGGGTGATCACTTCATAAGTTAGATAAATGTCTAATCACTGTGTTGTATATTAACTATAATTGAAAAAATAAAAATATGAAAATTAAAAAATTACTATAGCTTTTATAATTCATTCCTTTTACTACAAACAAATATTTACAGATGATCTATAATATAACTGACTTCCAGAATCAGAGAATACAACTATCAGCAAGGCAACCTGCTCTCATGCAGCTTACAAGCAATTTTTGTGAGAAAGAAAATACATTTTTAACCCTTTTCCCATTTGCCCTGCCATAACTCACAGATTACAGTCTTAACCTTACCCCTGAAGTTTGCCATGAAATAAATTGCTTTTATTATTATTTTCATATCACTCTAGTATATTGATATTCTTTGGATACAAATGACATCATTCTATTCATAGCATTCTGTTTTTAATAGTTCGATTGCTAAAAATGTCAAATCCTAGAAAACGTAGAATTCCTACACGGGTTGTGCTTTTTTGTCTAAATGGGGAAAGTTACCTAAAAAGATTTCGGATTGAACTGATGGAGGAATATGTGGGGGAAAGGAAAAAGTATCAAGTAGTTACTTTTAAATAGATAAAATTTAAGTTGAGAACTAAAAGATGAGAAGGGAAATGCTTTGTGTGGAAATCTGGTGAGAAATGTTCCAAGAGGAAGGGAAATCAAATACAAAAGTCCTGACTTTAGGAATGAATTCTGCATGATTGAGAGAGGAAGACCATGAGAGAAAGAATAGAAACATCTGTCAGTAAAGAAACAGGAGTGGTTCATCTAGGGAGCCCCTCAATAAGGAGTTTGGATTTTACTCCAAGTGTGGTTGACAGGTGTCAGAGAATTTCAAACAGAAGAGTGAGATGCATGGTCTAATTTATATCTTTAAAATTTTTTAGGAATGCAGAGCACTAGGATTTAAAATGAGATATGCAGATGAAAATCCCCGCCCTCATTGTCTAATGGGAGAGAGAACTTTATACTCACCCCTACTGTAAGGAAATATAACACCAGTGTGACTGATTAATTAGAATTGGAAATAAGTCATTTGAAGAAAGGGACCAGAGTTGTATGACTATATTTGCCAAAGGAAGGTGTTTGGATGAGGAGAATGAAAGGGAAGGACTTGGGACAGCTTCCCTGAGGACCAAGGGATGAAAGGAGTTGAGTAGGTCAGCAACACAGAAAGAACAGTTCTGAGAGAAGCCCTAGGATACTAACAAACATAGGGCCTTTCAAGTCAGAGAAAAAGGCCTGTCTATCCGAACAATAGAGAGCCAGGTTTAAGAGGCAATTAAAGGGAAGGCAGGGGAGCCCCCAGGACCTGGTGGCAAAATTAAACATTTAGCCTCAAGCTTAAAAGCAATGGGAAGCCAATAGAGGCTGAATACTCTTTGTAATATGAAGAGACTTGTATTTTTAAGCTTACTGGCTACAGTGCAAAGACTAGACTATAGGCAACTGGGGATGTGGAGATGTGAGTTAATGCATAACAGTATCAGCATTACTGTAATCTTAAACTCTTGGAAAGAATGGATGATTGATTATCCCTCAAATCAATAGATTAGGCATATAGAATCACCTGAAATTTGATAATAGTTTTAGTTTATATTAAGTTCAATTGATTTAACATACTAATAAAGTTAGCAAATATTTGTCATTTATTATTTGTAGAGTTTTGTGCTAGATGTTTTTACATAAACTTTCATTTAATCTCCTAACCAAACTGAATTGAAAAATATTCTATTTTATAGATAAGAGGCTTGGAGGTACTAAATAGTTGTTTGGTGGGTAGCCCTTCTACTTGTAAATTTGGGTGCACCATAAACTATCCATTTAGTAAAGTTCTGGTCATTTTGATAACTGCATTTGTATAAATGAAAATCCCTGAAATTTTTTATGAACTGGTTTGAAAAAATGTACTCCTTAGTATGTAGTGATATGATTGAAACACTTTTCTTACAAATGCAAGACATGACTTAGACTGTCTACAAAAGGAAAGCTTTCACAAAGCTTTTACTACAAAATAAAAATAATAATTATCCCCAGGTGGATAGATTATATTGCTTGCAGCTTCATTTTAAGCAGTCGTCACTTTTTTTGTGTGACTCACTGAATACCATTAACCTCATGTGCTTTTTACACATGACTCAAAAACATTCAAGGATAAATTTTCTAAATGTGATCACACGATCACAAGTTTCTGAATATATGGATAATTAAAATATTTTATTTAATATGTGTATTTGGGAATTTAAGTTATATGCAGCTTTATATTTCATTGGCTACATGTAAACTCACTATAATTTTTATTAACTCTATACTGTTACTATCCTGTATAAAAATTACTTCAATGATATTTATGATAATGTATAGGCAAACAATACAAATCAAGAACTAGGCTGCTAAGTTCTTTATTGCACTTTCAACAAAATGCACTATTGCAATAAATAGACAGACAGAAACATACCCTTTGGGAAATAACAGCAATTGATTAATTTTGGTTTTTATTTTTTAAACAAATATTTTACCTTGGAATGCTGCTGGAGGATTTTGAGGAGGATACTCAGTTGGTAAATTTGTTTCTGGGTGAGAAGCATTCATTTCCACATCTGTAATACAAGAAGAGGTAAACATATATCTGCTTCAATAAAATATATGTTAGGAAGAAAAATACAATGTCTATAGATAAGTTTCATTTGTATGATCTTGTGCTATATTGAAAGAAAGTGAATTCTTCTCTTAACAAAAGCTATGCCTGTTATCAGAGTTATTTTGCAGTAGAATCCTGTTTCAAACAAATTCCCTTTTAAATATCATAAGAGAGTTGAGTTACCAGGGTTGATTGAATTTCTAATTTTCAAATATGCCTGATGAGTGTTCACTTCCATACTCTGATTTTGTTGGTGTTAGAAAAAATATTGTTCTAAAACCACTATAGACTGTGAAGAAAAAGATAAATAAAACTAGGTGGATGTGAGGATGGTAATAGAAGGATTATGGATGATTTTAAAGATATCTATAATCATTACTATAGGGATTTTTTAAATATTTAAAATAATGTATCTATTTCTGTATTGAAATATCCTTTTGCTGCTTGCTCTGGAACTAGGAAATTCCAATATATGACTGATTTTGGCCTATACAAATCATGACTGACTTAACTACAATAAACTAACACATTAAACATTGTTATCTGCTAATCAAAGTGCCTAAAATAATCTTAATATACGTACAAATGGTTCAACTCTAGTTCTTCATATTTGTGTTTCTCTAGTCATTCATTTAGCAGCCAGACAATAAATATTTACTGAGAGTCTCCTGTGTCACCCATGAGTTAGACTCTGGGGCTACACTGGTTCTGCCTTTATGGAACTTCTGGTCCAGTGAACACTATACTTACATCATGTCCTCCTCTCTTTCTTTATGACTTACTAACTGTAAATTCAAAAATTTCTTTTTGAATTATGGAGACATAGCGTGAATATAGAAGAAAAAGTTGGTCAAACTTTTCATGATACTTTTCCTGTATGCTTCTCTTTCATGAACCTTCAAAGATCACTCAACACAAGTGGTTTTGACAGGAAGACTGGACTGTGGATCCCCTTTCTCCTCCATTCAATTGGCTTCATAATAATGTCAGCAGAATGGAGTCCCTGGAGGCTATTCAAATTCAGGATACAGAGAATCCTCTACTTCCATATTGGCTTTTCTCTGAAGAGACACTGCAAGATACCCTGAATTATCACAGATCTCTGATATACCACAAGCCATTCCATCCCAACCATTCTTTCTGTTTCTCAGCTTCAGTTGAGGGGCCTAGTTCCTAGTTCTCTAGTTCTCAAGGCTCTGCCACAGCCTCCGCCCCCCAACCTGTGTTGGTGATAACAGGATCATACTCAACAGATCTCAAGAAAACACACTTCAAGCCTGACTTAAAGACCTACCCTTGAGGAGTGATGTCAGAAATATGGCAGAGTGATAGACATCTCCAGATCTCTCCCTTTGAAACAACACTAAACTGAACATCTAAAACTCAACAAAAAACATCCAAACTGCATATCAGCATATCTGAGCATGGGATCTGCACATAAGAGCTACCACAGGTAAGAACCCTGGGTGTCAGGCAGTAGACTGGGAAAAACAAAGAAGCTGCCTCTTGCAGCCGGAGCTCCCTGTAGAAGGATGAAGGAGGGGAGAAGGTGCTGTGAATTCCCTGAAGAGCCCTGCCTGGGAAAGCTGGGAGCTAAACACAGCTGGCGGGAGTGCCCAGTCGTCTGGGCAGAAAGCAGAGAATGAGGATGGCAGAGAAGTAAGGATGGCAGAGAAACAACAGTTGATTTTTACCAGTTGTGGTTGCAAAGCCGAGGCTGAGATGCACTTAGCATCCCCCAACCCAAAGTGCCCCTCCCCCCATGCCATCCAAAACTGAACACTGTGGAGCCCCAGGGGAAGTTGAACAAATGCTACCAAAATCGTCACTAACACTGACAGTGACTGAGACTGAGAGTAGTGAGTGTGATTAAATATCTATAAGGGGGAAAAAAAGGCATTATTAAAGCTTTATATAAAGCAGGGATCCAAGAAGCTTAGACGTCACCTACTGGAAAACAAAAGAAAAATGTCTTCTTTACAACAGGCTAGAGAGACTTTTATATAATAAATCTTCTTTCTAGAAAAAAAAAAAAAGCAGAATACACTTCCATTAATGTCAAGGTTGAGAAATAGTCCATTAAACACCATGAACAACCAAGGTGACAAGGCATCTCAGGAAGGAAAAGAAAAATCTCCAGAAAATGAGCTTACAGACATAAAAATATGTGACTTAAATGACAGAAACTTCAGATGGTACTTCTGAAAAACCTCAGAGAGATCCCAAACAATTCATATCAACAATTTCAGGAATTGAAAAAAAAAAACTAGATAAGCAGAATTAGTTCTTTAGCAAGGAGATTGAAACCTTCAAAAAGAACTGAATAGACCTTCTGGAGATAAAGAACATACTGCAAGAATTGAAAAATGAACTAGCAAGCTTGGGAAACAGAGTCGACAAAATGGAGGAAGGAATCAGTGATATCATAGAAACGTAGAAATAAATCAGAGAGAAGAAGAGAGAAACCAAAGAATGAAAAATAAAATGAAAGAGAAATACAAGAAGTAGCTGATACCATCAGGAGAGAAAACATAAGAATAATAGTCATTCTCAAAGGGGAGAAAAAAGAGCAGTGATTAGAAAGCATTTTCAGACAAATAGTTGACGAGAATTTCCCAAATCTGAGGAATGAGCTGTAGCTTGGAATTTCAGAAGTCAACAGAACACCCAATTATCTCAACCCAAAAAAGGCCTTCACCAAGACACATTGTATCAAAATTATCAAAAATCAATGACAAAAACAGAATTCTTACGGCAGCCAAGAAAGAGAAGATGGTAACCTATAAAGGATAACCCTTTAGATTGTAATCGGACTTCTCAACACGAAACTTACAAGCCAAAAAGTAATGCAATCAAATATTCAAACTATTAAATGAAAGAAACTTCCAGCCAAGAATAATGTATCTAGCTAAGCTCTCCTTTAGATTTGAAGGAGAAATAAAGACCTTTCCAGACATATAAAAATTGAGGGAATTCTCTACTACGAGGCCTGCTTTACAGGAAATACTGAAAGAGGTCAGCTACCTTATAAAAAAATAACAACAACAACAAAATACATAACGAGGAGTAAGGCGACTAGCAGACTGACAGAAGCAGAGGAATGCAACCCTTACTAAGAACAAGGCTATTATAACCTAAAACAATAAGAAGAGATCTGCTATAGCAAGAGAATAATGATGGTTCAGCATATATAGGGACAAATCGAGACAACAATGACTGAAAGGGGAGGATTCAAAGATCCAAATTCACAAAGGGGAATGGAAATAAGGCACATGCAGAAGGAAAAGAAGGACTGTGTGTGTATATATATACATATATATGTATATATATAAAATATATATATTTACATATATATTATATATATATATGAACATACGCCAAAGATTCAGAACTGATGTATACAACATAAAACGAGAAGAATCAGAGGGAAATAAAACCCAAACAAAATTAAAAAAAGAAATAAAACAGGCACACAAGGACAAGGAAGCAATGGAAAAACTGAGATACCAGAAAGCAAAAGATAAAATGGCTATAAGAAGACCTCATATTTCAATAATCACCTTAAATGTAAATGGACTGAACTCACCAATAAAAAGGCACAGAGTTGCAGAATGGATCAAAAAAACAAAACCAACCATATGCTAGCTCCAGGAGACACATCTCAGTTTCAAAGATAAATATAAACTCAAAGTGAGTTTTATATTCCAAGCAAATGGCATTCAAAGACAAGCGGCAGTAGTGGTAGTAATATCAGATAAAATAGACTTCAAAATAAAAAAGGCAAAGAAAGATACTGAGGGACACTTCATAATGACAACGGAAATCATGCAACGAGAAGACACGACATTCTTCAAAACCTATGCTCCCAATCAGGGAGCCCCAAAATATATAAAGCAATTACTAAAAGAACTAAAGAGAGAAACAGACCAAAACATTATTGTAGTGGGGACCTAAGTACCCCACTGTCAGATATGGAAAGATCATCCAAACAGAAAATCAATAAGAAAATAACATCCTTAAATGACACAAAACATTTGAGACATGACAAAAATGGTCATAAGAGGAAAGTTCATATCATTACAGGCCTATCTCCAAAAACAAAAATGAGCCTAAATAACCTAACACTTCATCTTAAAAAAACTAGAAAAGGAAGAACAAATGAAGCCTAAAGTCAGCAGAAGGAAAGAAATAATCAAAATCAGAGCAGATATAAATGATATTGAAAACAAACAAAAAAAAAATAGAAAAAATAAATGCAACAAAGACCTGGTTCTTAGAGAAGGTTAATAAAATTGGCAAACCCATGGCTAGACTCACTAAGGAAAAAAGAGAAAAGACACAAGTAAACAAAATCTGGGAGGAAAGAGGGCAAATTAAGACACACACCACAGAAATACAAAAGACGATACAAGAATATTATGAAAAAGTATGTAACACCAAATTTAGTAACCTAGAAGAAATAGACCAGTACCTAGAAAAATACAACCTTCCTAGAATGAATCAAGAAGATCTGGAAAATCTAAATACTGATCAGCAGTATGGAAATTGAAACGATGATCTAAAACTTATCAAAAAGTAAAAGTCTGGAATCCAATGGCTTCACCAGTGAATTCTACCAAACATTCAAAGAAAATTTAATACCTATTCTCCTCAAACTCTTCCAAAAAACCAAATAGAAGGAAATACTTCCCAACTCATTTTATGAGGCCAATATTACCCTGATACCAAAATCTTGTAAAGATAACAGAAAAAAAGAAAACTACAGGCCAATATCTCTCATGAACACAGATGCAAAAATCTTAAATAAGATACCAGCAAACCGAATACAGCAACATAATAAGAAGATTATACACCACGATCAAGTGAGCTTCATCCCGAAGGTACAGGGATGGTTCAGCATACGCAAATCGATTAATGTAATACACCACATAAACATTAAAAAGTAAGAATCATACGATCATATTAATAGATGCAGAAAAAACCTTAAACAAGATACAGAATGCATTTATGATCAAAACACTTAACAAAATCAGTATAGAAATAAAGTATCTTGACAGAATAAAATCTGACAAACCCTCAGCCAACATTATACTTTGTCTATTTGACAAACCCTCAGCCAACATTATACTTAATAGTGAAAAACTAAAAACCTACCCTCTCTGATCAGGAACAAGGCAAGGCTGTCCACTATCACCACTGTCATTCACTATAACATTGGAGGTCCTAGCGAGTGCAATCAGGGAACAGAATGATATAAAAGGCATCCAAATAGGAAATGAAAAAGTCAAACATGATTCTCAATGTGGAAAATTCTACAGACTCCACAAGAACACTACTAGAAACTATAAGAAAATACAGTAAAGTTTCTTGATATAAAATCAATATTCAAAAATCCATAGTGTTCCCATAGTCTAATAATGAAGTGTCAGAAAAAGAAGTGGAAAAAATAATTCCTTTTGCAATTGAAACAAAAAGAATAAAATATCTAGGCATAAATCTAACGAAACATGTGAAGGGCCTAGATAATAAAAACTATAAGACCCTATTAAAAGAAATTGAAGAAGATACAAAGAAATGTAAAGATAGTCTGTGTTCTTGGATTGAAAGAACCAATCTAGTTAAAATGACCTTATTATCTAAAGCATTATACAGGTTTAATGCAATCCCCATCAAAATCACATCAGCAGTATTTAAAGAAATAGAACAAAAAAATCATCAGATTTGTATGAAAACACAGAAGAATTCAAATAGCAAAAGCTATCCTGAGAAAAAAGAACGAGGTTGGAGGCATCACTCTGCCTTACATCAAATTATACGACAAAGCGACAATAATCAAAATGGCACAGTATTGGCAGAAAAGCCCACATGGACCAGTTGAACAAAACTGCGAGCCCAGAAGGAAACTCATATTTATATGGGCAAATAATTTTTGACAAAAGAGCCAAAAGCATACAGTGGATAAAGGAAAGCCTCTTCAATAAATGCTGTTGTGGAAATTGGAAAGCCACTTGCATAAGAATGAAACTAGACTGTTGTCTATCACCACACATCAAAATGAACTCAAAATGGATTAAAGATCTGAATATAAGACCTGAAACAGTAAAATAAATAGAAGAAAACATAGGCACTAAACTCAAGGACGTTGGACTTAAAGAGGATTTTATGAATTTGACCTCAAAGTCAAGGGAAGTAAAAGCAAAAATAAATGAATGAGACTACCCTTAACTAAAAAGCTTCTGCTCGGGGAAAAAAAAAAAAGTCAACAAGGTAAAGAGACAATCATCTGAATGGAAAAATATATATTTACAAGCAAAGTCTCGATAAGGGCCTAATATCCAACATATATAAATAACTCATACTACTCAATTACAACAAAAAAACAAATGATCCAATCAAAAAATGGGCAGAGGACCTGAAGTGACACTTCCCCCTAGAGGACATACAAATAGTCAACAAATATATGAAAAGATGCTCATCATCACTAGGAAAATGCAAATCAAAACCACAATGAGATACCTGCTCATGCCTGTCACAATAGTTATAATCAACAGGACAAGCAATAACAAGTGTTGGAGAGGATGTAGAGAAAAATGACCCCTCATACATTCATGATGGGATTGCAAATTGGTCCAGTCACTATGGAAAACAGTATAGAAGTTCCTCAAAAAACCAGGAATCGATCTCCCTTAAGATCCAGCAATCCCTCTACTGGGTATTTACACAAAAGTGTTGGAAACTCATATCCGAAAAGATATTTGCACACCGATGTTCATAGCAGCATTATTCACAGTGGCCAGGACATGGAAGCAACCAAAGTGTCCCACGATAGATGATTGGCTAAAGAAGCTGTGGTACATGTATACAATGGAATATTATTCAGCTATAAGAAGAGATGAAATACTGCCATTTGCAACAACATGGATGGATCTCGAGATAATCATGCTAAGCGAAATAAGCCAGAAAGAAAAAGTTGAAAATCACATGATATCACTTATATATGGGATATAAACCTAAAAGTAACAAATGAACAGGACAAACAAACAGAGACTCATGGACATGGACAATAGACTAGTGCTTACCAGAGGGTGGAGGGAGGGGAAGAGGTAGATGGGGTAAAGGGCTCAAATGTGTGGTGACAGAAAGAAATCTAACAATGAGAGTTGAGTACACAGTGTAACTATATATATGCCTTACTGTTACGTGTACAGCTGAAACCTTTGGATTTCCTTAACCAATGTGACCATAGAATAAATAAATAATTTTTTTTTAAAAAGAGGTGTTTTATAAGTTCACATTTTACATTTGGTCTGTCATGTATTTTGGCTTAATTTTTGTGAAGTGTATAAAGTCAGTGTCTAGATTCATTTTTTGCATGTGGATGTCCAGTACTAGCACCATTTGTTGAAAAAACTATGTTTGCTCCATTGTATTGTCTTTGTTCCTTTGTCAAAGATTAGTTGACTATATTTATGGTATCTAATCATGGGCTCTCTATTCTGTTCCATTGATCTATTTGTCTATTGTTTTAACCAGTGTGAGAAGGCCCTGATCCCTGTTCTGTGCATCAATATGTGTGTTTAGCTAGAACACCTACTCTCAGGGGTTATAGTTGCTGTAATACTATGACAATCCAATAGAAACTTTATGTTGCTCATTTCTACAGGAAATAAACAAATAATAAAAACATTATACTCAGTACTTCTGCCTTCCAGAGCCTTGATCCCATCCAAGTCTTTCCCACTACTATCGTCACTACTTTTTCTATCTTTTCACTTTAACCAACCCCTACATTCCTGTTCATTAAAATTAACACAGATGACAAACACTCTGTTATCTGCTTGATTTATCTTGGACCTACACACTAATATGAATCAGTCCTGCCCCTTCTCAGGATCTCTCCAGTCTTGGTTGATCTTTACTCACTCTTTCTACCATGTCACTTTAAGTGGTAAATAAAAGCCAACTAATCTTTCCATATTATTAACTAAATTCTTTTGTTCCCAAGAAACCACTTCCAAGTACTAGAACAAAATGAGAGAGGCAAAAAAATTAACAAAATTAAATATAATATTACAAGTACTCAAAGTCCTACAAATATAATGATGCTATAATAAAGAGTTATGGGGACACTAGGTTAGATGGTGGTGGTGGTGTGTGGGTGGGGGAAGGGGGAGAGATTGTCAAAAAAGACAGATTTGAGAGCTGAAGGAAGTTTGAAATCAACCAGGTCATGCAGGTGTGGGGGGTGGGATGGGGTGAGACATTATGGATAGAAGTAACTGTCCATAGGTAGAAGTCCTGAGGCTGGAGGGAACTTTCTCTTTCAAGGGAATATCAGGTCTGTGGGTTACAAAGCAAAAAAAGGAAAGATTATTAGAAGTGAGGATGGAGAGGTGCACAGGAGACAGTTCTTACAAGTTTAATGTCTCTCCAGCTGCATTCTAACTTCTCAAAGGCCAGAGCAGGGCCTGTCTTGTCCAGGACAAGGCACTTAATTGGTGCTTGTTGATTCAACAATGTATGCAAAGTATTATTTCATTCCTCTCAGGCAGAAAAAACAGCTCCTTTACAGAAGTGAAGTCTGCTTAATCTCTAGTTATTTCACATGCTACTTCTCTATCCAACTGCAGAAATTTAATCATTTGAAAAAAGTCTTTGTGTCTGGTCAGTGTTCAAAGTCCTACAAATGTCATACTCATCAGAGTGGTATTAAGAGAAACCTCTGCTGTTACAAAAGTTCAAGGGAGAAAGAGAGGATCCCAAATCGTCTGACACTTCACACTTAGCAAGTGACACTTGTATAGTACTAACCATGTACCTAACATTGCTAAACGAGTAGAAACTAGGCTTCCTGTCTGTTCCTGGAACTGGGAAGTGACCATGCCAGGACTTCTGGGAATAAATGTATAAATAAAACCACATGAGAACTGGATAGTAAGCCCAGAGAAGCAGGGACTTTGTGAAATATTAAAAATAATAAAAACTTTCACTGAGCACTTTCTGCAGAGCCAGACCCTGTCTAACAAAGTTACACTAAGACAGATTATACTCTAAATCTTGTAACTCTTTTCATAGTTACACAATTTAAGAGATGAGGTAAAGAAGGAACGTATATGAAAAACTAGCATGGAGTCCTTAGATATTAAATAGTAGAGACAGGATTAAAGACAGGCAGGCGGACTCCGTGATAATGGTCTTTGTCTCTGCTACAAACCGCCTCTATTTTCCCAATTCTTCCTGTGTTCCAGCGGGCCTAGCATAGCTTTGGGCTTCAGCCATATTCTTAATTAATAGTTACTATTAAATGACAGGCTCTCTTAGTCATCCCTTCTAACACTGCCAATATGCTGGCAGATACTTCTGAGCCCAGGCTCTTTCTCTGATTCAAGGCTGCTATCCGCGCTATGAAGAGATGTATAAAGGTAAGCCAAGCCTGTAAGGCGGTTATCATCAGCCAAGAAACACCCTGTCATTGGCACGGTTTCTAATGGCCTGGTGTACCGACCTGCCAGCTGGGGTCCCTTGCTGAGTCGAGGCTCCACTTCCGGTTTCTCTCCTACAGGTGATGGGAGTCCAGCCCCACCCTCGACGCCAACACGATGTCCCGCCCTCGCGCCCCTCCCCCACTGTCTCCCAGCTCCTGGGTCCGGGGCCCTGCGTCTGCTGGGGTTCCAGGGCTGCTAGGGCCCAGGGGGACAAAGTCGCGGATCTCTGGCACCAGGCCTTTGCTCCCTTTTCTCAGGGCCCCGCGTGGCTGCAGGGAGGTGGGAGAGCCGCAGGCAAGAAGGCTCTCCAGGTGCAGCGCGGAGGTGGCTCCCTCGCCCTCTTTCCTGCTCTCTGTAGAGACTCCAAAACCGTTGGTTGTGCGGTTAAGGGACTGGGACGTCAACACCAGGTAGAACTTGGAAAGTCATTAAGGCGCGTGTGTTCGCCTCTGGGGTTGGTTGGTGGCGCCTAGCTCTGGGGAACTTCATTACTCCTATGGCGTTCAAAGCGGGAAAGCAGGAGGTGTTCTGAGTACAAATTAGGAGGAGTCAAGCTTTTATTTCTTAAAAGTCTCTTCTCTCTTGCTCATGCTCTCTTTCTTCCTCCCTCCTTCCTTTCCTCTTTACTTCTTCCCGTCCGTCCATCAAATGTTTTAACTTCTAGACAAAGCGACCAAATATGTAGAATATTTACTCTTCTATACATGTTAAATTGAATTGTTCATTGATTTTTTTTTCTTTAAAAATTTTTATTTACAAAAGTAACACAATTTCCAAACAATAAAGCCTAAAAATGAGAACAAATGTGAATCGTACTCTTCCCTCCCCATCGGTCTCCCCTGTTAACCACATGAAGATTTTTGAAGATTTGACTAAGAGAAGATTTGACTAAGACATTTGAGGATTTGACTAAGAGAGAGGTAGAGAGACGAGAGAATTAAGAAGAGGGTTGAAAGAGAGGAGAATAGAGAAAGAAACATACAGAAAATAAAATAGAGGGAAGAAAACCAAGCCATTTTGGTTTGAATTGTTTCTCATCACTATCATCCGTGTGACCTTGTGAAAGCTACCTGACGATCTCTGTGCATCGTTTTTAATCCGTAAAGGGAGAGTAGAAATAGTATCTACATCATAGGATTTTTATGAAGATATAGGAAGATAAAATATGTAAAGGTTTTAGAATGATGTATGCCACAGAGTAAGCATTCAGTAAATGTTATTATACTGTCAAAAGTTTAGAAGTAATAGAAGTAAAATCAATGAATCACTGAAGCAGTAATTAATAAAAGATTATTTTGTAGACACCAGAAAGACAGTTTGCAAACCGGGAGCACTAAACCAGAGCATGGAATGAGGCTCAGGAGTATGTTGTTAATAAACAGCTTATATAGGGAGACATCAGTGACTGTTTATTCTTTATATTGATTGATTAAAATATTAGAATTTTCAGGGGTTACCTCTTATCAGCCTTGGGAAATAGTTCAAATTTTGCTTATGATTTCCAGAGGTACAAACAAGAAATGATCCAGGTCAAGTTAGTCTTGCAAAATAAACTAAATTAAGATAGATTTGTATGACTAAACTGGTTTTGTCTACTCTGGGAATTTTCAAGGCTGGTCTCCATTTGTTTTGATTTATTTGTTTGTAATTTTAATTTTAACCATACAAATATGTATATATATCTACATAATACTTTTATGTAAATATGATTATTTCATACAAACTGTTTTCTGATGATGCATCTTAGAAATCTCCAAGCCTTTAATACATAACTGTATTATTGATCTAATAATCTAGGTATATTTGTTTTCAGTTTTTCGCTATTATAAATTATGCTGTAGTCACCATTCTTTCACATATCTTTCTGTACAAACTTCAGAAAAAAACACTTGTATTCTTTAAATAAAGTATGAGAGTGCTTGTTTTCTACATCTGTCCAATTTTATAATATCAGTTCTAAATGTTTGCTGTGTTGATTGGTGAGGATTATCTTATTCTTGTTTTGTTTATAAATAGTAATTGTTAATAAGTTGAGTACTTTTAAATGTGATTACTGATCATTTACCATTTTTTTTTCTGTGACTTGTCTGATATTTAATGCCCATTTTTCTGTGGGATTTGCATTTTTTCCCCCTTGCTGATTTGTTAGTATACTTTTTCATATTGTGGAGTTGAATCCCTCATGTGTTAAGTAAGGTACAATTTCTTTTGCCCAGCGGGTCTCTAGATTTTAACTTATTTAAAGTGGTTTTCAGGATACATAAATTTTCATTTTTATCATCTTTTACTGTGTTTTTCACTTTTGACTTTTGGGCTTTTCACCTCATTTAAAAAGTCCTACTGTACCATTCATTATGATTTCTTCTTTGACACCTGTTTATCTCCTAATTGCCAAGGAGATGGGAATTTCTAGTTACATTTTAATTATTTATAATTAAAATGTATTGTGGTCCAAGAACATGTTTCAATAATTTGAAATATTTCGAGACTTGCATTATGGCCCTTCGGTATACAGCCAATTTTCGTACATATTTTACACTTACTTGAAAAATAGGTATAGTCTTAAACTGAATACAGTGCTTTTTAAAAAATTGGCTCAATTTGTTAATTGCACAGTTATTCTGTTTTCTTGTTCTGTCACTTATTCAGAGGACTATTAAAATCTCAACTGTAATTATGAATTTATTTCTTCTTTGATTTTTTTTCCCACATGTGTTGAGGTTATGTGATTAGGCAAAATGTAAAAGTTGTACCTTGTTGGTGAATTGATCTTTTATTTTTATCAAGTGTTTCTCTTCCCTTCTAGTAATGCTTTCCCTATAATGTTTGTTTTGTCCGGTTAATGCTTAATTAATTTATATACATATATATGTTCATATATATACGTATACACACATATATAGATAGATATAGTTATAGGTATAGGTATAGATATGCTCCCTTATCCAGCAACACATCAATAGGAGCAAGTTTTTTTGTGCTCTTCTGTTCTGCATGGTAGACTACTTCTGATTCATTTTATGAGGTGATAACTTTTTATGAGCACAGATTTTAGTGGGAATCTTCTATTAGTTTTTTCTTCTTGATGGATGCTAAAATTTATCTTTGATCTTAATATCAGTTTTCTTCAACTTGTGCTGCTATAACGGACTGGGTGGCTTAAACAACACATATTTTTCTTACAGTTCTGGAGGCTGGGAAGTTCAAGATCTAGGTGTCAGCAGATCTGGTTCCTGGTAAGGGCCCTCTTCCTGGCTTGCACTGCAGCCTTTTCACTGTGTCCTGGCATGGCAGAGAAAATTAGCTCTTATCTCTCTCTTCTTACAGAGATTTTAATCTCATCATAATATTCCACCCTCATGACCTCATCTAAATCTAAAAATCTTTCAAATACCCATCTCCAAATGCCTTTACACTGGGGCTTAGGGCTTTGACATAAGAAATTTGGGGACACAAACATTCAGTTCATAACATTATGCGGTAGTCACAGTAAATGCCCTAGGGCTCCAGTGCTCATAGAAGCTTCTGCTTGGGGTTTTGCTTCCTGACAATTGATCTTCTGCTGCAGAAGGGGTAGGAAAACTGTAGAGATCCAGTAGCTTCCAAAATAAAAGATTATTTTCAACCTCTGTTTCTCTAATGGATTTTGTGTTTTTGAATCCTGATACTTTTTTATTGTTTTTACAGAAGAAATCTTCCATGCTTTGCTTAGTGTAATATACACCATTGCCACATTTTCTCCATGAGGGTAGTAAATGAGGGTGGGTAAATACCTTTATGATTTTAAGCTTTCATACATTCTTCATTTTAATTTCTAATTTTCGACTTTATCCTCCTCTGAATTTGACATCACCAAGTCCTCATCTTTCTGGGGGATCTGTAAAGGTAAATTGGATCTCCTTATTTTTATATACCTTCTTACCACTTTAAGTTGTGATTTCCTCTGTTTTCCAAAGTCATTTACCACATATGGTATTGCTTTCCATTTTCTTAAATTTGTTGAAGTCTAACCCCCTACTATGCATTTCTGTGTTTTTGTTGTCCTTGGGTTTACCACAGCTCTTGGGGTTTTGAGGGGGGGAGTTGTCATTGTTGTTGTCTGTTTGTTTGAATTGTTTTCACTTTCACTTTATTATGGTCTATGGAGAAAAGTATCATCTTTAATTTTTAAAAAATGTCTAGGTATGGTATAAACCAATAGTCCCCGACTTCCGGGCCATGGACCAGTATGGGTCTGTGGCCTATTAGGAACCAGACCTCACAGCAAGGAGGTGAATGGTGGTAGAGCAAGTGAAACTCCATCTGTATTTGCAGCTGTTCCCCAGTGCTAGCATCACCACCTCGGGTCCACCTCAGATCATCATACATTAGAGTCTCATAGGAGCATGGGTCCCTGGTGCCAAAAAGGTTGGGGGCCGCTAGAAACTATTGGTTGCCTATCCAAAACTCAGTATTTACTTTTATATGATAAACTAGTGAGCTTCAAATTTAAGTGTATATCTGAATCACCTAGAAAGCTTGTGAAACTCAATTTTCAGGGCCCCATCTCCAGGGTTTCTGATTCAGTAAGTCTGGGTTGAGGCCTGAGAATTTGCCTTTCTAACAAGTTCCCATGTGATACTGCTGATGTTCCATGAACCTCACTTTGAGAACCACTTGGTAATGAACCATTTTTGTTCAGGGCTTGTGAGCAATGTGTTCATGGAAGGAGAGTCCTAACCAAAAAAACTAATTTTTATTAGTAGACAATCATAGTGACACCAGTCTCTTTTGCCTGTGATCATTGTATATGTGGGCATATTACCCAGATTTGACTAAGGGAAAATCTTCTTGAGAACTTCTAGGAGATTCCTGCCTACTTTTGTATTTGCATATGTATGTACTTTTCTATTTCCAGGGTAAGGGATAAGAGGGTTGCATATGGGAGGTTTTTACGAGTCAGGCCTGGAATTGACAGACATCACATTCTGTTTGTCATAACTAAGTTGTATGGTAACATTTAACTGCAAGGGAAGCTAAGTGATGCTGTTTTGTGTCTGTCCAGAAAGAACTGAATTAATTAAACAAGTAATTTTTATACCATTTCTAGGGATTTTCACTAAAGATTAAAAAAAAAAAACTTGTCCCTCTTTAACAACCATATATTACAAGATGTATGATAACTATGTATAATATCCTCAGTCTTGGTGTTTTAACAAAAATATCTTCAGAAGTTTGTAATAAGAGCCACTATAAATGAGCCAAATATCATTTTCAATGCCCATGTGTCTCAGGTTCATCTGAGAAAGAGAAAATGGGCATTTTTAAGTAAAGATGCATAGAACCGGTCCTAATAGGACTTTTCAAGCATGTATTGCAACAGAAAAATATAGAACACATAGGGAGGATATTAATTCAGAAAGTAGAGGCTTGTGATGGCTTTCTATGGGAAAAGATTACTCATCTAAGTTTGTAAAGAGTAGAAGATAGCCATGAGCAAAAGACAGCAATGTATACCAAGGGAGGCTATGGGTATACTTCAAGAGTGCAAGTACTTATGTATGGCAGCAGTACGGGAATAAGGAGGGAATAAGAAAGGAATAAGGAGGGAATAAGAAAGGAATAAGGAAGGAATAAGAAAGGAAGTTGAAATACTTCTCATTTTGAGGCCGAGACAATGAACTGTTCACCATCATTTGTATTCCTTCTTCCTTGGTATAGAATTGTTGCTGAGAACTGGATATCTAGGACTATAATCTATTGCATCTAGGATGAGGCCATGTGACTGAATTTTAGTCAATAGATGAGAGATGAAACAAATATGTTACTCCAAAGCTAAGGATTTTGAGAAGTAAATGAACTTTCACCATGCTGTTTCCTTCCCTTGATGAAGAAGATGATGATACTTCAGATATGGCAGAGCTACAAAACAGAAGGATCTTGTAGCCCTGGAACCATGTGGATAATAGCTGCCTACAGACCAGAAACCCCACTCCAATAGTCATTTAATGGAGAATTAAAATTCTATTGCGAATGAAATTTCAAATTCTATTTGAAATTTTCAAATTCTATTTGAAATTTCAAAAATTTCAAAAATTTCAAATTCTATTTGAAATTTTCTTACATTAGCTATCATTATCCAAAGTAACAATCCTGGATAAGTTGGGCAGAAACCACTCTTAAAAAGCCATATAGTATGCTGAAGAAATTGGATTATATAGTGAAGGATGGATTGAAGAATGATATAATTTTCAATGTAAGAAAAACACTATTAGACTCTCTCTAGAACGACCAAATTAGTAACAGTGTGAAGAATGATTTGTAGGCTAACAGCTAGGAGATCATTTAGTGACAGTTCTAGACATAAAATAAGGTAATCCTGTAAAAGATAGTGAGATATTGTTTAGTAAAATTAGAAAGAAGGGGAGCAGTTTCAGGGACTAAAATAGAATAGATGGTGCTCAGAAAGTGAATAGATTTTAGAGAAGGGAAGAGAAGAGGATGGTTTTAAGTTTTCCAACTGAAAAGTTGAATGGATGACAGTGCACATATATAGAGAAGGATGACAGAATGAGATTTGAGGTAATGTCTGGTTAAATTAATGAATCTGAGATGCCTGTAGGACATCAAGTGGGGATAACTGACAGGAAAAGAGTATAGATTCTTCATCTTTAGTCTAAAGAAAACTAAAAGAGAGGCTCAAAAGGGATGTATAAAATAGCAGTGTGATAGTTCTGAAACTAAGATGGGAGATAAATTTTATTGAAAGTGATCAATTGAGTTATGAGCTGCAGGAAGTAAAAGAAGTTGTGGCTGTAGTGACCAAGTCTTATTCAGGTCATAAAATCATGTACTTTTGTTTGCACCTAATGACAAGGAAAAAGTGCTCACACACACCTCCTGGTTAAACACAATGCCTAATTTATCATGCACTCCAGTGCCCCAGTTTCAGAAAGGAAAGGAGGTCACTAGACAGAAGACATATCCCACAATCTCATACACAATCTGAAGCTTACTGGGTGGATGTCATAAGGGTAAAAAGAAAGTAGGATATCACTCTATAGAATCCTATCTACCCCAGCATTTGTTCTGATTGCTTGGTTCTCAGTTATACTTTTGATTATCATTCCGAATATAATCTATTGTCAATAGCAGTGAGATGCATCAGAACCTTTGGTGTCAGCCTTCTTCTACTCACTATTCCTGGTTAAGGAAGCACCAGTTATTCCCCTGGCAAGACAGGGTATGTGGGTCCAAGCCTTGCATTTACAGTTGTTTTATCATATGGGCCAGTCCTGATTCCCTTGCATCACTCTACTAGGAGTTCTGCAACGCTAATTTCTCCTTGGGAGGCCAGCCTCTCATGAATAATTCGAGTTAAACTTTACCACCTGTTGTGCCTATAAAAATATTTAAGGTTTGAGATTTGGAAAAGTGCTTTTCTTTTTCAGGACTTAACATTGGCATCATGATAATAGATACAAATCTTCTGTAGCTCCAAATGACAGCAAAGGCTCTCAGTATGGTGTGCTATGGAAAGATCTATTTCGAATTAGAGTTTGTGAAAATTCAGAATTCTCTTTGGAGAAGAGTTGAGGTCTTAAATAACCATAGAATTGGTTCAGTGAATTGGGATATAGAGAGACCTTGAGATAAGAGAATTATCTCCTAATACAATTAGAGTTTATTTATTCTTCACTAAATAATATTTTGATGATTCTCTCACAAATTGTTTATAACTTCATAAAAAAATTGGACTATTTTATTTAAAAAGAAGTCCTCATGAACTGTGAAACAGAATATATAGATTCAGGAGACATGCTTCAGTTATCCCGTACCCTGTATCCACACTACCTTGTTGGAAAATTAATACAAAACAAAACAAAACAAAAACTACCACCTAGGTTATTTTTCCTCTGGACCACAAAGCCTTGTGTTTCAGTGAGTTCAATGCTAATAGCAAATGTACTTTTCTTTTTGATGACCAAGATAAACCTGTGTTCCTCTCCTAATAGGGTGTTCAAAATCACCTTTTTTATTTCTGCTCTCTTTATGCACCCATCACCTCTCATACCCAATTTCTCTACTTTCCTTCTCTCAATATTTTCTTTAAAATTCTATGAAAACCTGAGGATGTCAGAACATGGTGGAGTGAGAGTTGTCTCCAGATCTCTCTCCTTGAAACAACAATATGCTGAACATCTAAAACTCAACCAAAAAAAAAAAAAACACCCAAAACACCCAACCTGCACACCAGCACATCTGAGTGTGGGATCTGTGCATAAGAGCTATCACAGGTCAGAAACTGAGGAGTCGAGCAGTAGACTGGGAGAAAGAAAGAAGCTGCCTCTCACAGTGTGGGATCCCTACAGGAGGAGGGGGAAGAGAGAAGGTGCAGCGGGTTCCCTGAAAAACCTTCCCTGAGAGAGCTGTGAGCTCCATGCAGTGGCAGTACCCAGAGATCAGGGCAGAAAGCAGAGAAGTGGAGACAGCAGAGAAGCAACTTTGATTATTACCAGTCATGGTTGCAAAATGCAAGGCTGAGCCGCAGCCCCAATCCCCCAACCCAGAAGGCTCCTCCCCCATATCCTCCAAGACGGAACACTGTGGAGCCCCGGGGGAATCTGAGCAAATGCTACCAAAACTGTTGCTAATACTGATGGGGACTGAGTCTGAGGGTAGCAAGCATATTGGAATGTCTAAAAGAAAAAGAAGGCATTATTAAGACTTTATATAAAGCAGGGATCCAAGAGGCTTAGACGCCACCTACTAGAAACCAAAAGAAAAACGCCTTCTTTACAAAAGGCTAGAGAGACCTTTATATAATAAATCATCTTTCTGGAAAAATAGAAGAAATACACTTCCATTAATGCCCAGGCAGAGAAATAGTCCATTAAACACCATGAACAACTAAGGTGACAAGGCATCTCAGAAAGAAAGAGAAAAATCTCCAGAAAATAAGCTTAAAGACATAGAATTGACCTAATTGACAGAGAATTCAGGATGGTACTTCTGAAAAAACTCAGTGACTTTTGAAATGAGTCATATCAACAATTTCAGGAATTGAAAAAACAACTAGATGAGCAGAATAAGTTTGTTAGCAAGAAGATTGAAAACCTCAAAAAGAACAATAGATTGCTTGGAGATAAAGAACACATTGCAAGAGTTGAAAAATGAAATAGAAAGCTTGGAAAATAGAGTCAAACAAATAGAAGAAAAGATCAGTGATACTATAGACAGAAATGTAGAAATAAATTAGAAGGAAGAAGAGAGAAATCGAAGAATGAAAAAGAATGAAAGAGAAATACAAGAACAAGCTGATACTATCAGGAGAGGAAATATAAGAATAATGGCAATTCTTGAAGAGGAGGAAAAGGAGCAGGGATTAGAAAGCATTTTCAGAAAAATAGTTGACAAGAATCTCCCAAATCTATGGAATAAGCTGGAATTTGGAATTCAAGAAGTCAACAGAACGTCCAATATTTTCAACCCAAAAAGGCCTTCTCCAAGACACATTGTATTAAAATGATCAAAAATCAACGACAAAAACAACTCTCAAGGCAGCCAGGGAAAAGAAGATGGTAACCTATGAAAGAAAACCCACTAGATTATCATTGGACTTCTCAACATAAACTTTATAAGCCAGAAAAAAGTGGAATCAAATATTCAAACTATTAAATGAAAGGAACTACTAGCCAAGAATAATGTATCCAGCAAAGCTGTCCTTTAGATATGAAGGAGAAATAAAGACCTTTCCAGACATACAAAAATTGAGGGAATTCTCCACTATGAGGCCTGTGCTATAGGAAATATTAAAAGGGGTCAGCTCATCTAAAACAAAATGACAAAAAAAATACATAACTATGAGTAGGATGAATAGCAGGCAGATAGAAGCAGAGGAGTGCAACCCTCACTAAGAACAGGACATTATAAGCTTAAATAAGAGATTTGCTATAGCGAGATAGTATCATAAGGACAAATTGAGACAAAAAGGATACAAGTAAACAAAATCAGGGATGAAAGAGGGCAAATTAAGACACACACCACAGAAATACAAAAGATCAAACAAGAATACTATGAAAAAGTATGTAACACCAAATTTAATAAACTAGAAGAAATGGACAAGTACTTACAAAAATACAATCTTCCTAGAATGAATAAGAACTGGAACATCTAAAAAACCAATCAGCATTATGGAAATTGAAACAATCATCAGAAAACTACCAAAAAGTAAATGTCAAATGGCCTCACCAATGAATTCTAACAAACATTCAAAGAAGATTTAATATCTATTTTCCTTAAACTCTTTCAAAAAAATCAAAGACGAGGCAATACTTCCTAATTCATTTTATGAGGTCAATATTACCCTGATACTGTTATGGCGCGAACAATTCTGAGACCCACGGAGCCAATTGAGATTAACTATGAGCCTTTATTAGCCGGCCAGCGACTGACTCTCTACCACGCACGGTTAGAGGAGATCAGCCCCGAGCTTTCAGAGGAGGCAGCTGATAAAGCTTAAGACCATATCCTGGTGGTCTCCTGAACAAGCAAGCAGATTACAGAAGTGGAAGTTGGCTGTTAGCATATCTTTGCCCGGAACAACACCCTTAATTAACAAGTAAATAGATTACAGAAGTAGACATTGGCCATCTTCATATCTTATACAATACACTTCCTAAACCACACACAAGCAAGTAGGACAACTTCTGATATCTAAAGATATTTCTTCCCTGTAGCTGACTTAGCTAGTTTGCTCACTTGAAAATTTTCCACCCTTAACAATACCAAAACCTAGTAAAGATAACACACAAAAAAGAAAACTGTAGACAAATATCTGTCATGAACACTAATACAAAAATCCTAAATAAGATACTAGTGAACCAAATACAGCACCATATTAAAAAGATTATACACCATGACCAAGTGGGCTTCATCCCAAGGGCACAGGGATGGTTCAACATATGCAGATTGATTAATGTGATACACCACATAAATAAATTAAAAAATAAGATCATATGATCATATCAATAGAAGCAGAAAAAGCCTTAAACAAGGTACAGCATCCATTTATGATTAAAACACTTAACAAAATCAGTATAGATGAAAAGTACCTTAACATAATAAAGGTCATCTATGACAAACCCTCAGCCAACATTATACTTAATGGTGAAAAACTAAAAACCTCTCTAATCTCAGGAACAGGGTAAGGCTGTCCACTATCGCGACTGTTATTCAATATAACACTGGAGGTCCTAGCGAGTGCAATCAGACAAGAGAAAGATATAAAAGGCACCCAAATAGGAAATGAAGAAATCGAACTGTCACTATTTGCTGATGACATGATTCTTTATATAGAAAACCCTAAAGTCTCCACAAGAACACTACTAGAATCAATAAGCAAATACAGTAAAGTCTCTGGATACAAAATCAATGTTAAAAAATCCATAGCATTCCTATACTCTAATAATGAAGTGTCAGAAAAAGAAATGGAAAAAATAATTCCTTTCCCAATTGCAACAAAAAGAATAAAATACCTAGGAATACATTTAACGAAACAAGCGAAGGACCTATGTAATAAAAACTACAAGACCCTATTTAAAAAAAATCAAAAAAAGATACAAAGAAATGGAAAGATAGTCCTTGTTCTTGGATTGGGAGAATCAACATAGTGTTAAGGGTGGAAAATTTTCAAGTGAGCAAACTAGCTAAGTCAGCTACAGGGAAGAAATATCTTTAGATATCAGAAGTTGTCCTACTTGCTTGTGTGTGGTTTAGGAAGTATATTGTATAAAATATGTAGATGGCCAATGTCTGCCTCTGTAATCTATTTACTTGTTAATTAAGGGTGTTGTTCTGGGCAAAGATATGCTAAAAGCCAACTCCCACTTCTGTAATCTGCTGGTTTGTTCAGGAGACCACCAGGATATGGTCTTGAGCTTTATCAGCTGCCTGCTCTGAAAGCTCGGGGCTGATCTCCTCTAGCCCTGAGTAGTAGAGAGTCAGTCGCTGGCCGGCTAATAAAGGCTCATAATTAATCTCAATTGACTCCGTGGGTGAGGGTTACCCTATGGAAATATAAATGATTATAGTAGGATGTGGAGGTTGGGTGGGGATAATCTCATTTTAGCTAGCAAATGTATGCTCTTGTATAAAAGCAACTTGCAGAAATAAAATTGCTCTCTATTCTATCATCAGTGGATATTTGGCCTCCCGATCCCAGCTTTCTGTCTTCTTTATTTTCTCAATTTCCCACCGTTCCCACTCGGGGTTATTTTCCAGGGCCATGCTGGACGTGGCAGGATTTACCATTTGCTGGACTCCAGCAGGTGGCTCGGGGACAGGGACCTGAATAGGGGAAAACTCAAAACAGGTAAGATGAGGAGACTCCCTAGAGTGGGTGTACGCACAGGGCAGAGCTGGAGAGATAAGAAGCTAGTTTGTGAGTCTGGAAAAGGTGCACCAGAAAAAGTAAGAAAATTAGACTAGTACATTCGGGAGTAAAACATTAGACTAGTACATTCGGGACAGCTATGGTTTAAGGACTGCAGTACAGTAGATGGGTTTGAATTGTTGAGGAAGTCAGGGATGGAGCCTACTGCTCCTAGTTTGAAGGAGCTCTTTCTTGCGGAGTATGACCAAGAACTAGAAAGAGAGGCCAGGAGATACCATTATCCAGAATATTCAGATGAGAAAGAGTTCAAAAGTGAGAGGGAGAACATTGCAACAGGATTCGTTGCCGCACCAGGTAAACTTTCAAGCGGGGCACCTCCTGCTAATTTACCTCAACCACTTAATTTAGGATCTAAGAACAGAATGCTGTATTCCCAAGTGCTAAAAGGAATCCAGGAAGCTAGAGAAAGAAGAGAAGATACGGGAGGTTTCCATGTTTTCCCCGTAACTGAAGGACTTAATGATCAGGGGCAGATTGTCTGGGAGCATTCTGCTGTTCCATTTAAGACACTGAAGGAATTAAAACAGGCCTGCGCAACCTATGGTCCTACTGCTTCTTTTACTTTGGCATTGCTTGAAGGACTGCAGTATGAAGTTCTGCCTCTCTGTGACTGGAAAACTATTGCTCCGGGTTGCTTATGGGGGGAGATTATCTATTATGGAAAAATGAATGGCATAATCTCAGTGAACAGCAAGCCAGGCGTAATGCAGCTAATGCTATTCCTATTACAGCAGAAATGTTAACTGGAGAGGGACAGTATATAGATTTGATGCAACAAATGATATTTCAGTCGCAGGCATATCAGCAAATTAACATGTTAGCTATGAAAGCTTGGCACAGTTTGCCTACATCAGGAGCCAAGTCTGAGGAACTCCGCAGCGCGTGGCAGGGGCCGGACGAGTTATACCAGGACTTTGTTTCCCGTCTTTTACAGGCAGTATCTAGAACAGTGTCTGATGCTGAGGCAGGAGGAATAACAGTAAAACAGCTTGTTTATGAGAATGTCAATAAACCCTGCCAAACAGCACTTAGATCCTATAGGAAGACGGGTACGCTATCTGATTTTATTAGAATATGTGTTGATATACAGGGAGCTGCATTAGCTGTTGCATTAACTCAATCCTTGGGCAATTTAAAGAGACTGCAGGGCAAAAGAGGAAAAGGTGGAGGAACTTGTTTTCGCTTGGTGGAGTTTAACACTTTGCCAGGAAATGTCCTACCGAAGCTTAGCTGAAGAGCAGAGAGGCCACCACACCCCTCGGGGTAGTGAGATGAGCAAATCCAGGACACCTGGAATTTGCCCTAGATGCCAGCGAGAAAAGCATTGGGCTAATGAATGTAAATCACGTCTTGATGCCTGGGGCAATTTGCTGCAGGGAAACAAGCAATGGGGCTGGCCCTGGCCCCGTCAATAATGCGGGCTCTTACTACCAAGTCATCGGTGGTCTTTCCCCCCAGTGTGGAGCGGCTGCCGCAGAGAGAGCTTGAATCTGCATTCCTGTCTCCAAGGGGCCAGATAAACCCACCGTCCAACAACTCTGCCGCGCTACGCTAGGAAGCGCAGGACTGGACCTCAGTCCCACCACCTGACACATATTAACTCCTGAAATGGGGCCCCAAGCCATCCTTACAGGTGTGTAGGGTCCTATTCCTCCAGGAGCAGTAGGTGTTTTAGGTAGAAGGATTTCAAGTATTGCCAGAAGCCATAGATGATGATTATGCAGGAGAGGTTAAGGTGATAGCTCAAACTAGAGCCATTGTTCAAATATTGCCTACTGATAGAATTGCTCAATTAATGCTTATTTCTTAGTAAAGACAGGGAAGGTGCTGACTTCTAAAGAAAGAGGAGAATCAGGATTTGGATCTTCGGATATTTATTGGGTTCAACAAATAAAATAAGAGAGATCTGCAATGACTTTATTGATAGTAGGAAAAATGTTTTCTGGTCTTTTGGACACTGGAGCTGATGTGTTGGTAATTGGTGATAAGCATTGGCCCTCCAATTGGCCTACAGCCCCGGCTTTAACTGAGCTGCAAGGACAGGCTTAGGGACCTCTGCAAAGCTCAAAAATATTACAATGGATGGATCTTGATGGTCAGCAAGGCTCTTTCCGTCCTTATGTTCTTCCTGATTTGCCTGTCAATTTGTGGAGGAAAGATATTTTATCACAACTAAAAGTTACGATTTTTAGTCCAAATGCTAAGGTTTCCAATATGATGTTTAAACAAGGATACATCCCTCTTGGTGGTTTAGGGAAGGATCAGCAGGGCCTTATGCAGCCAATACAAGGCCGACCTAAAAATGATCGCACTGGGTTAGGATATCAAAATTTGTAATTGGGGCCTTGGTAGAGTTGTAGCTGCCAGCCCCCAATAGACACACGGACCACCAGAAATCAGTGAGTTATAGGAAATACACTCTTTATTCAGCCAGCTGGGTCTGCCAGGGGTACGCAGACCCCAAATCAAGCAGCCCCAAAATGTAGAGGTACAGGGTTTTTAAGCCCTAAACCCCATTCTTCATCCTGTTTGAACACACAAGTCTATTTTTCTTCTTTTTGCTGTCAATCCACAGGTTGGTTGTGCAAGCGGGGGGTACAGAAGTAGAAAGCTTATTGTTACAGCGTTATGCTCCCATGGGTGATAGCCTATGTTCCCATGGGCGATAGCCAAGCAGTAATTTTCCAGTCAGCACAGTAGCTCCTGCTACCCATGGTAAAGTTACTGCTGAACAATTTCTTGAAAGTCTGATGATCCCGTTTGGGTAGACCAATGGCCCCTAACTCAAGAGAAGTAGTCTTCAGCTCAGCAGCTGGTTAATGAACAGCTTAAGGCAGGTCATACTGAGCCTTCTATTAGTTCTTGAAATACTCCAATTTTTATAATTAAAAAGAAATCAGGCCAATGGCAGTTACTGCAGGATTTAAGGGCAGTTAATTTAACTATGGAAATTATGGGTGCCACTCAACTTGGCCTCCCTACTCCTACTATGATTCCTTGGAATTTTCATCTTATTATTATGGATTTAAAGGACTGTTTCTTTACTATACCTTTAGATCCAGAAGATAAGAAACATTTTGCCTTTAGCCTCCCTTCTCTTAATTTGAAGGAACCTATGAAGAGGTATCAATGGAATATTCTTCTGCAAGGTATAGCTAATAGTCCTACGCTGTCAAAATTTTGTTGCTCAAGCAGTATTGCCAGTTAGAGAAAAGTTTTCAGATTCCTATATCATCCATTATATGGATGACATTTTGCTTGCACATGCAGAGGAAAGAATATTGCTGCAGGCATATGCTGTTACAGATATCTTTACAAAATTATGTTCTTTGCATTGCACCAGAGAAAGTTCAGAGGTCTGCACCTTTTTCATATTTAAGAACTGTAATTTTACAGCAAACAGTTAAACCACAAAAGGTTCAAATTCGATTTGACTCATTAAAGACGCTTAATGATTTTCAAAAATTACTTGGGGATATTAATTGGCTTAAGCCATAATTAAAAATTACCACAGGACAAGTGTAGCCTTTATTGATATTTTGAGAGGAGATTCTGATCCCTCTTCTCCAAGAGAATTAACTCCTGCTGCTAAACAGGCTTTACAATTAGTAAATAAGGTTATACAAAATACACAGGTCTATCGCATAGACCTCTCTCTGCCTTTAATATTAATAATTTGCCCAACTAAACCTCTTCCAACTGGAATTATATGGCAGAAACCAGGGCCAATAGAATGGTTACATTTGCATAATTCTCCTTCAAAAATTCTTAACCCATATTATGGGTTAGTTGCTACCCTTATAGGTAAGGGTCGTACTCAGATGCGACAGCTCTTGGGAAGAGATTCTAATACTATAAATTATTCCTTATAATCAGAAGCAGCAAGCATGGTTAAATCAATATTCTGATTCGGAGTCATTATCTTTAGCTCAGTGTAATGCAACCATTGATTGTCAGTATCCATTTGATAAGCTAATACAGTTTTTGATAAAAACACCTGTTATTTTTCCAAAGGTGATTTCTCAAGTACCTAGTCCTAAAGCTATTACTGTTTTTACAGATGATTTCAGTAATGAATTTGCTGCAGTACATACCCCTACTCAGACTTATTCAAAACGAACTAACATGACTTCGGCTCAGAGAACTGAGTTATTAGCTTTAGTTTGGGCTTTAGAGCTGTTTCCACAACAACCTGTAAATATTTATTCAGACGATGCTTATTTATACATTGTAAGCCGGGTTATTGAAATTGCCTTTTTTGGACATACGGCAGATAAAAGCCTTTCTCATTAAGCCTTTCTCATTTATTTATCCGGCTTCAAAAGCTTATTTAACCCAGGAATGACCTATATGCTTCATTGGGCATATAGAAGCACACTCACAGCTCCTGGGGCCACTAGCCGAGGGAAATGAACATGCTGATCACACCACCAGCGCTGGTGGAGCTGTTCCTATTTACTCTTTGTTAGTTGCACAGCTGGCTATAGAGAATCATCAATTGCATCATCAGAATGCATCTGCCCTAAGACAGAAATTTGGATTAACTTGAGAAAGTGCTCCTCAAATTGTTAAGCAATGTAATCAATGTCATATTCATCTGCCTGTTCCTCATTATGGAGTTAATCTGTGAGGACTATTACCCAATTATATCTGGCAAATGGATGTTACTCATATTGGGTCTTTCCAAAATACTCTGTATGTACATACCACGGTAGATACAAGTTCTGACTTTATATATGCCACCGCTCATTCAGGTGAAAGTACTAAACATGTCATTAGTCATTGTTTGCAAATTTTTGCAGTCCTTGGCCTTCTCAGACAAATCAAGACTGACAACAGGCCTGGATATACTAGTAAAGTATTTCAACAATTTTGTAAAAAATTTCAGATTGCACACATAACAGGTATAGGCTATAATCCTCAAGGACAAGGCATTGTGGAATGCGCTCACTGTACTCTCAAGGTTCAAATATAAAAACAAAAAGGGGGAGTCGCCCCATAACTCCTCAAAATATATTAAACCATGTACTTTTTACTTCAAATTTTTTGAATACAGATGGTGATGGTCAAAGAACTGCAGAACAGTTCTGGTCCCCTTCAGGTAATCCACAAGCAGTTGTTGGAAAGATCCATTAACTAATGAATGGCATGGCCCTGATCCCATATAGTAGAGGTCCAGAGGGATGTTTTGTTTTTCCTAAAGGTGCAGACGGACTTCATTGGCTGCCTGAGAGGCTGAGAGGCATTGTGAAGATGGCGGATGGATCAGACCCAGAAAAGCTCATCCTTCCCTTGAAGTGTCTGAAGATCATTCCTCTGGTAGTTCTTCCATCATCCAAGGGAACTCGAAGAGCACACAGTCCCACATGGGGGGATATTAAACATCTGACATCGGAAGGACAAGACATGGTTTGGCGTCAGGGCTTGCCTGTCACTCCTGACCAACTATTTGTGGCTATGTTAGCCTTTATTACTGTAAATCGGCTGCCGAATCCAACAATGACAAATAGCACAGTCTCATATTACATTGCATGCTCTGTGGCTTAAAAATAAATAGAAAGGGGGAGATGAAGAGAGGGAGTTGTAAGCTGACAAGGTCCTTGCAATCTCTGAGGCCAACCAAGGGTTGCCTCACCTCCACAAATCCTCCTAAGAATGGGAAGTTGGACTGATTGGAGAACAATGCGGATGTTGAAATGCAAATGATTTTAGCAGGCTGTGTAGGGTGAGGGTTACCCTATGGAAATGTAAATGATTATAATAGGATGTGGAAGTTGGGCGAGGATAATCTCATTTTAGCCAGCAAATGTATGCTCTTGTATAAAAGCAACTTGCAAAAATAAAATTGCTCTCTATTCTATCATCAGTGGATATTTGGCCTCCCGATCCTAGCTTTCTGTCTTCTTTATTTTCTCAATCTCCCACCGTTCCCACTCAGGATTATTTTCTAGGGCTGCGCTGGAAGCGGTAGGATTTACCATTTGCTGGACGTGGCTTATCACTACACATCAAGATGAACTCAGAATGGATTAAGGACCTGAATATAAGACCTGAAAAATAAAATGAATAGAAGAAAACATAGCAATGAAACTCAAGGACTTTGGACTTCAGGAGGATTTTATGAATTTGACCTCAAAGGCAAGGGGAGTTAAAGCAAAAATAAATGAATGGTACTACATCAAACTAAAAAGCTTCTGCTCAGCAAAAAAATATCGTCAACAAGGTAAAGAGACAACCATCAAAATGGAAGAATATATTTACAAGCAAAGACTCCAGTAAGGGCCTAATATCCAAAATATACAATTCATACAACTCAATAACAACAAAAAAACAAACAAACCAATCAAAAAAATGGCCAGAGGACCTGAATAGACACTTCTCCCTGGAAGACATATGAATGGCCAACAAACATGCAAAGATGCTCCACATCGCTACCTATTAGGGAAATGCAAATCAAAATCACAATAAAATACCATCTCATACCTGTTAGAATAGCTCTCATCAAGAGGACAAGTAATAACAAATGTTGGAGAGGAAGTAGAGAAAAAGGAACCATCATACACTGCTGGTCACTGCAAATTGGTACAGCCACTACGGAAAACAATATGGAGGGTCTTCAGAAAATTAAGAATTGGTCTACCATATGATCCAGCAATCCCTCTACTGAGTATTTACTCCAAAAACTTGAAAACTTATATCTGAAAAGATACTTGCACACGGGTGTTCACAGCAGCATTATTCTTGGTGGCCAGGACATGGAAGCAACCAAAATGTCCTATGATAAATGACTGGCTAAGGAAGCTGTGGTACATATGTATAATGGAATAGTACTCAGCCATAAGAAGAGATGAAATACTGTCATTTGTGACTTGGATAGACCTTGAGTTAATCATGCTAAGTGAAATAAGCCAGACAGAAAAAGTTGAAAACCACATGATATCACTTACATGGGAGATAAAAAACCTAAAAGTAACAAAAAAACAGGACAAACCTGCAGAGACTCATGGACATGGACAATAGACTTGTGGTTACCAGAGGGTGGGTGAAGGAAGAAGGAGGGAATTAGATAAGGTGAAAGGGGTGTGTCAAATATGTGGTGTCAGAAAGATATCTAACTATGGGAGAGGAACATACAATGCAATATATATATGCCTTTCTGTTATATTTTACACCTGAAACTTACTGGAGTTCGTTAACCAATGTCACCATAGAAAAAGAAAATAAAAAAATAAAATAAAATTCTAAGGAAATATCCAATTTTATGTTTTTTAGCTTAATTTAATTTAAAAATTTATTATCCTGTTTTCAACTCCTAACATCACCAATGTCCTTATTATAGTTTCCTATTCTTATTTTGTAGCTTGATTTTATGTCTCTGAGGTGTTATGGTTTTTTTCTTCCATTTGTTTCCGCTACAGTTATCTCTGTTTCTTTTTACATTTAGCTTGTGTGTGTGTGTGTGTGTGCGCGCACGCACGTGTGTGTGTGTGTGTGTGTTTCTCTTATCTGAGACCTTAAGAGTCTGGTTGGGACCTCATGAGTGATGTCAGCTCTGTCATGCCATGCCCCTCACAGGACAGAATGAATCCCAGGGAGTAAAATAGCAGATTTCAGAGACAGGCCTTGTGGATTGGTTTGCCTCACTGTATGGTGAATGAGTAGAAAGCTGTATTTTTTTTTTTCTTTTAGTTACCTTCAAAATCTGGAGGTTTATTATTATTTTTTGACTATTTCTCCAGGGAACAATTGCCACAAATACATTTATTGAAATTATTTGAGTGAATCTGTATTCTTCACAAAAACAACAAAACAAAATGAATTGTACAAGTAAATCCTCTTCTACTTGTGAATAGTAATAATGGAGAGAGATTTCTGGCACGAAGATTTAACGGAAATGTGCTTAGTAGGTTCATAGTATACTACGATCCAATTTATACTGTAAACGTCATTTCACGGAATTTCTCTGGAATATTTCTAGATGGCTACCATCTGTTGGTAATGTTTGATTAAAGGTGAAATGTTTCCTAACAACTAATTCTCAAAAGCAACTTCTAATGCAAGAAGAAATAAGCCAATGTTTGTTTCCTGTCATGGCCAGATAAAACAACCTCAATATGTTAATGATGGAAAATCAGAATCCACTGGCAGAAATAAATCCTTTAGTAGCCAAGCTTGCTACAAGCATCTGTTTTTCAAATCTAGTTGGTTTCCAGCTTGGGTAACTTTATACATCATCTTTTGGCACAAATAAAATATTTCTACCTTATGACATTAAAAGTAAATTGAAGTTTAACTTGAATGCTCTGTGTGGAGAGAGGTAAGTTCAGAAGACTATAGTCAACTAACTCTATTGGGAATCATCTTATGGTCATTTCTCCTTATAAATTCAGAGCTTCTAGTTCAAAACCTGTATTGTCCAGTTAATATTTCTTCTGTACCCGGATCTTATTCCACTCTCCTCAGAGATACTGGTCTTCCGAGTTTGTGTCAAGAAATCCTCTCTCTTCCAAGTGGAGAATCAGTCTTCATCTGTGGACTTAAAATGAATTCTATGTGCCATTGAAAGCCACAATAAGAAATTCAACTTAGCCTAAATTATCTATATTAGTCAGAGCCACTTCTCTCAGGTTTAAAAACCTTTGATTATTACTGACATGCAGCCATTTTCATTTCTGCTCTGCCTCTGTTACTGCTTGAGTAATGTGAAATCCAGCATTGCTCTAATAGCATAGGGTAGGGTTGGGAGGTCCTTGGTTCTTTCCTACGGACACAGTAAAGAATTATAGGTCAGTGAGATTTAGAAGTAAGAATTATTGAAAGTACATTTTAGAAGGAGACAGGCAATGCTACGGAAGGCTGCAGCACTGTGGAATTTTGGAGGTGAAAAGATAAAAGACATTGTACACTCTGAGGCACTCTGAGGGAGGAGAGAGTTTTCAGCAAAGAGAGCTGTAACAGTGCAGAAGTGGGAAGGTCTGAATTATATTAGGGCTGTGATGGGTAGTTTCAAAGGTGTTCCTAGGTGGTTTGCACATGAGGTCATTTTAATTAACATGGCTGTTATATAATTCCCTGCCTACTGCTCATGTAGTTACCTAGAATTCAGTCTATTATAATTAGAATCATGAACTTTCCAGGCATAGGCATGATATTATAATGAGACTGGGGTTATGGGCAGGTTAAGATAGTACTTTTTGAGTATTTGTGGCTGGTTAAGCCACCAGCTTTCAGGGCCTTTGTACTCTAGGATTTGGGTTACTTTATAACCCTAATGGGATGGTGCTACTGGGAAGTCCTTAAGGAAGGTCTTCAAGGGAGGTTGCTATGTTTACAGAGCTATCTTTGCTGCCATTGCTCATGTCTGTCTAACTCCCTAATACTTGTACTGCATAAACCTATTCAAGTGCCTTGACCTACATTAGATCACTTAGTCTTCACACAGAATTTATGAGGTAGACTGTTATCACACACATTTGGCAAGTGAGGAAATTAAGGTACAGGGAGGGACATTTCATAAGAAAAACGGTTAAGTGCAGGAATGTCGCCCTAAGAGAATCGGGCAGCCAAGGCATGGCAGATGGGGATGGGGACAGAAGCTGGGCAGGTCTCTGAGGAACCTCTGAGCATTCTCCTGGGGCACTCTGGGAGGAGTAATTGTGTCCTGGAAACTGTTTTAAAATTTTTTCTTTAAGTGATGGCAGGAATTCCCTATTGAGTTCCTTCTAATTACCTTATAATTACAGTAGCACTTTTTGAGCTCAAACTCCATTCAACCACAATGCCTGGACTGAAAAGAATAGCTGATTGGATGCTAGGAGCCCAGATTTGATTTTCTGACCATTTTAACTACCTCTGCCTGGAGCATCTCTTCTTTCCCAGCAGTTACTCCACTTTACTTCTCCCTCTCCCCCAGACACCTAAAGGCTCACTGACCAGGTAATTGATACTTTAGCCAGACGACCACCCAGAACTTTCTTCTCAAGATTGAAAACAAGCTCCATCTCTCTGTCTCTGCATCTTCTTCCTACACTTATCCCTTAAGGACATCCAAGGACACAATACTCATGTCACAACCTACCCTGAATTACCTGGTTCCTAGGCCCTAGGTACACTCCTAAACTTTCCCTCTCCTGGGCCTCAGGTACTTTCTAGGCAGGATGAGAAATTTCTCACCCTTTGTATTTTCTCCCAGGCCAAGGAATTTTGAGGTGTTGGGGAGGAAGGTTAGGAAGTGTACAGAGGCACTTCCTGTCCTAGGATAAAAGTAGGTTCCATACTCTGTGGAGTTTTGCCCCAGCCAAGCCACATAGGACAAGTGGCTCCAAAAGAAGTGGCCTCATTTTGTTTTTCTGAACTTTACCACTTCAGCATGTTTCTACCTGGGATCATTAGGTTTGACTACTTGTTGAGTCTCTTTTGACTTCCTCCCCATTATCCACTGACTGCCCTCACATAAATACCCCAGACATAGGTCTCATATTTTCAGCCAGTTCTGGGCTCTCTGTGAATGTCTACTGCTGATAACCTGATTAAAGAGATAAATTGGCCAAGTCCCAACACTCTCTGACTTCAGGATTATGTTGTAGAATTGGTGTGTGGCCTCAGGAAACTGACAATGCCTGCTTGAACATCAGAGAACACTGTCCCCAATTTCCCACCTCCAGGCTAACAATCTCTAAGTAAAAAGAACGGAATTATAGCTGACAATGCTGCAAGAGACAAATTCCCTCTGAGGGTTTCAGTAAACCCTCTAGCTAACTAGGCCATATTCTGAATACAAGTTATCACTAGAAGAATTTTAAGCCTGGGGTATACCTAGGGTAACCATAACAAGAAACTGCAAACTAAGCCCAATTCCTGACCAGATAAACACCAAGTACTGGACAAAAGTCGTATCACAAGAAAAGGCCAACTCATCAAGCATTAAAACAAAATCTACTCAGTACGTGCTATCCTAAATGACATGTCAAGATCCCTGTGATGCTGTATCATATTGCACCTTATCAGTTGGTACTCAGTTGCACTTCATCCCATTACTGACAATGATCACTTCAATCACTTGATTATGGTAGGGGCTGCTAAGGTCTGCTGTAAGTTACTCTTTCACTCTTTAAAATTAAAAAAAAAAAAATGTGAGAAAGTAAATTGAGACTATATGACTATATGTATCTTTGTCTTCATCAAGCTTTTAATTTATGCATTTATTTCTAAGTATATCTGTATGGACATATGGTGTCCTATTTTATTCAATAGGTAATTGATCTCTTCCTATCAATATTTTGCTCCTCGAATTTCCTTAATTTTGTTGGTGGGTGCCCTTTCAATTTGGTTCCTCATGCTTTGACATGCTACAATCCTTCCTTGAGCAACTCCTTGGCTTTTCTGTAAGTCATTTGAGGCTCATCTTGTACTTGTCCATGGCTCAACTCTGGGTATAACCATTTCTCAAAGAGCCCAGTTCAAATGGAGAATGGTATTTAAATCCAGGATCTAGGACTTGATGGGCAGAATGATGTCCGGGGATGTGACGCTTTTCTTTTGTTCTCCTAAGGGTAAGAAAAGACAGGCAAAGGAAACCCCTGTTCTGAATGATTCCATGACACCACATCTCTATATGTCACATCATCCTGAGGGAAAGAATCTCAGAAGTGGTAAGGTCTCTATTGAAAGGCAGGCATAGGAAAATGGAGGCAAGGCATCAAGTATCTTTATCGAATTATCTTTTTGTTCCACATCCTTTGGTCCTTTTAAACACCTGTAATTAGAGTACTGAATTGATCAATCTCTGTTGGTAAGAGAAATGAACTAGACTGTGGGAATATCGTGGAAGTTAGGCCACAGAAACCAATCTATTAAGGCTTTAACAATGTCTTCCATTGTGTAGGCATGTAATAATTGCTTTGTAAAAATCACAAGTATTTTAATGAATTTTTCTGATATAAGATAAATTCATTTACCTAGAGAATTTAGTCTGTTCCTTGTGCAAATAAGTTTTCTTACCTTTATTATTCTCTTGGCTCCATCTGATTTCCACTTCTGGCATTTTTGCTGTGCATAAATTGATTTATCTGTTCCTCTGGAATCACTTTTCTTTTTATACTTTGTGTTTATCTGATTTCTGGGAAAATTTCTAAAATCTCTTTTACTTTATTGTGCTATTTTATGCAATTTACTCTTCCAATGTCCCCATTATACTTTAAAATGTGGTCATCATATTTTTCAACTTTCTTAAAATTTTACCTCATCAGAATGTTTCTTTTTCTCTGCTGCCTGTTCCAGAAGTAGGCAACATTTCTTTAAATCTCACTGAGATTACAAATAAAGACACTTATTGTAATGCCTTATATTTAAATTTCTAATTTTTCATGTGAGATGAATTTTCTTTTTATAAATGTTGTTTTTCTAGTATTTGAATTAAAATGATAGTGTATAGGTTTCTGCATAAATCTTCCCTGCATAGTTGAAGGAGAAACGAACTGTTCAAATCAGTTGTAGTTTTACTTTGCTTAACCAGAGATCCTGAAATCTATGCAAAGGAGAGAGAAGAGGGTAAGGGGAAGAAAAGGAGGGGTAGGGGAAGAGGGAGAATTAAAGCTAGATGTATCTGTCATGGAGATAATATTAGTACATCTGGAAAGTCCTCCCTTTCTCTGACTGGCATAACTAATTCTGCCAAGATCCAGCCATGCAAGTATCTCACTTTACCTGGCATGTTGTCTGTATCAACTGTAAACTGAACGCGAGTGCCATGGTTACTTCTCATCATTGGAATCTAGGATCTAATGAATCATTTGACTAATGAAAACTGGCCTAGACTTTGTTTTTCCTGTAGCTCCCCTGGCATCCTAATGTTCTCGACAATAGGAGCTAGTGGTGTTGGTGGAATTGGCTGCAGATAAAAGAGAGTCTCTCCCCTAAGCCCTTATGTCCTAAACACATTTTTCCTTTGCATGAGTTAAATTATGGGTTGGATAAATCCTCTCATTCAATCCAAAGATTCAAATTTCCCTACAAAACAGAGTATAAAGTTTCCTTTAAGTTTTTGACAGGTAGAAATTCTAGTTTGTAACACTGGTATAGATGCTCTTTTGAAAAGGAAGAGGGGGAAGTAAGTGTTTAAAATTCAGAACACCATATGAATTAATTGTTCACAGTTTAAAACAAAAATATACAAGGAAATACATTAATTTTTTTTATTTCAGTTATTTGATTGTTGGTATAAACAATCTACTAGCCCATTACTGAAGTTTATACTCTGATAGAATATATATATTCTATTTAATTAATACCTGAATTATCTCATAACCACCATGTTCTGTGAATAATATAATACAGACACTAAGCATAAGATGTGTGCATAATTACTTGAAAAATTATAACAATACTCTAGTTTTAGAGAGAGCCTTTAAATGTGTCCTTCTTTGGGACAGAATCATGTCTTTTCCCACTGAAATCTATCAAAAATTGATCTTGCCATTATGAAAATCTTATTTATAATAGCAGAATAGCTTATAGAAGAAGTTAAATATAGTTAATTTTCTGAATAAAAAACATTTTACTTTTCTTGATAATATGAATATTATATTGATTTTTAAACTTTTTTGAATACACACTTTGCAAAAAACATTAGTTGTTACCTATGAAATAAACTGAAAATAGATTTATTAAAATAATGTATAATTTCATATTAAAATCATTTTAATCAATTTTGCTATAAAAGTTGAAAATACAAGATGACAGTTCAAAGCAATTTATCAAAAAAGTTTCTTGTTTAAATGTAAAAATTCCTATGTCCTGCCTCTGTAATACAAAATGAAAAATGAAATGTATAAAATGAAAGAAAATGTACAAAAACATTTATAAGTCAGTGATATAGAAAAGAAACTATAATTTTAAAAGTGAAATCATATACTTGGACCTTCAGGCATCACAGTGTAATTCACTCATGCTATAATTCATTTTGATAAAGAAAAAGAAACCCACTGAGTTTTACTTTTACATAGTAATGATCAATATACAAACTTCGCATTCTCTGAGGAGACTTTTATTAATTTACTGCCACACTCCTGTTCTCTGTTCTTTGCCTCCACTCGTTTCAAAAAACATGAAGTCCTAAATAAAAACAAAACACAGAAATGAGTTTTCAGCAACACATATTAATTTTCAGATGCATTAATGCTAAGAGATATGATGAAACACAATAACATATCTGCTAAACAAGAAAATTTAACTAATAAGCAGATCTGGGAAAAGTCGATACGCTTCAACATTCATTTTAATATCAATTAAATCCTGTAATTCTATTTACTTACTTATACATGCATGAATTAAATTAGTTCTCTGGTAATTTCTCTAAATTCCACTTTTCTTCATGTCTCTCAGAATGTTCCTCTTTCAATCTTTCTTCCTCAAATTATTTTTACTTCTTCTTTAGTAATATAACTTTTCTTATGACTGGAGTTCCACGTACAACTTCTACATATTTCAGGGGAATGATAGCCTTTTTAGAGTTAGAATGCCTCTTAGAATTTTTTGGCCCAGTTTTATGATTTCTCTTCCAAACATGTCCACTGTGTTCCCCAGCTTGTTTCACTCCATCATTTTCTAACTAGACACTCTCCTCCATGACTTATGTCAAATCCTATGGATTTTATCTCACATATCTATCATTTTCCTTTATCCCTTCAACAAAAATAATGTAATCATTATTTATAATTACTTGCAATTGCACTCTTATAATTTTACCTCTTCAATTCATTTCTCACACAGTCACTAGGATTTATCTTTCTAAACTTTGGATTGATAACTCTCTTATTTAGACCTAGTTTAAAACTAACCAGTTAACTGAACAACTTTCAGTATCTTCCCAATGTCTATAAGAAGTTACCCAATCCTCAAGTTGCCTAATTCCACACTCTTTTTCCTAATAACTCCCCTACCAATCCCATGTCCCATTTATCGAGACATCCCAGACTGTCCTCTCTTCCCTATACACACTATATCTTTGGTTATGGTGTGTAAACCTTTGGTTAAACACTTTCCTAAGGTTAAGGTTAAATTTCACTTTTTATGTGAGATAAACACTTATTGAAAACACAACTTTTAAATAGAATTGTGGTTATATTTAAAAATGTATATAGAAAATATTGAGCCTATCCTAAATTAGGTAGAATAGCATAATAAATTCCAAATAGCCAGTCACCTAGATTTAATAATTATTAATATGGCCAATCTTGGTTCATCAATTGCTTCATCCCCTAGATTCTCCTGCCCTCACATCTTTTATTTAAAAGCAAATATGTGATATCAAATCATTTTATATTAAAATATTTTAGTATGTGACCCTAAAAAATATGGATTCTTATTTTGTTTTTACATAATCATATCATCATCATCATATCTTTAAAAAAAAACAATAAGTCATAAATCATCAAATAGCTAATCGATGTTTAAATTTCTATAAACAGCTGTAAATGTCTTTTTGTTGTTGTTAATCCTTTATTACAAGTCACCCTCGTATAGAAGCATATGTGGACTTTGGTGAAAAAACTGTAAATGACTTTTTATATTGGTTTGTTCAATTCAGTATAGTCTACCAACTGCATTAAGTTGATGTCTTTTAAAACTCTCTCTCATTTTGATTTTACCTTATTTTTCTGACATTTTATTTGTTGAAGATTCTGGATCCTTTTTGTTGCATATACCCTCATCTTTTAGTTTTTTTTCTGACTGCTCCTCAAATGAATGTTTAAAATACTAATCTTAGTGGTTCTAAACAGCTTGAAAGCTTGGTCCCATTTCCAGGGGTTTTAATTTCTATTTGGGTGTAATCTTGATACAAGGAATTTGAGAAGCTAGTCAGGTGTTTCAACTGTGCATCTAAGGCTGAGAACCATTGCTCTGTCCCAGGAGTCCTTGACTTTGACTGCACACTGAATCACCATGGGAGCCATACAACTTCTGATTCCCAGCTTGTGATTTAGTTCAGCTGGGGTATGATTTGGTACTTGGCGTTTCTGAAAGCTCCCTAAGTGATTTAATGGATGATAAGTTCAGAATCACTGCTCTATCCAGTGTGTTTTCTCTCAAGTGGCAGTTCCATCTGAAGGCTTATTTGGATATGTACACTTATTGCAGTTTACATTCCTGTATCAGAGGATATAATTTATAATGAATCAAGAGGAAATCTGTGTTTCACTGAGCCTTATTCTATGTAAGGCCATATTTGAAGTCTTCTAAGTACCTATTTCAATTTTTAAATAAAATCCTCAAAGACCAGGCCCTCTATTTGACACACAAAGTCCTTCTATTGCCATGTGAAAATGAGCAGAAGTTCCAGAGAAAATAGTCACTTGTGAATCAGGAGTATCAGAAGAAAATAGAATTTCAGAACTAAGATTAAATGGGACCCCTTTAAATAAAAGCTATACACTTAAAAAGGTCATTTAAAAATGTACAACTTACTGAATCATTTCAGAATGATACTAGAGAAACCATCTATACCCAAGATTAACAAGAATTGACTTACAATGAGGAAACATGCACCAAGCATCACAGCTTTCATTTTCACATCAAGGTCTATAGGGAACTGTATCCCAAAGTTATCGGCATCTGTAAATGCCTCTCTCACAAAACCAGTCCACTGCTTCGAAATCTTGCCAACTACATTTTCTTCATCAATAGATTTAATCTAAATCGGAAAAAAAATGACAGTCATAAAGAATTCTAGAAAATAATAAAACTACTCCCAAAGTAAGAATAAAATGAAACAAATACACTATCAAAATTATGTGCAATATGTAACTATGAACATTATATCACTCATTAGATTTATATAAATTTATATATATATTTACAGATAAATGCCAAAAAATTTTTCTTTGCTACAGAGAACTTATATGAAAGTAATTTTGCTGAAATATTTAACATTTTCTATTTAACATTAAGACAGACATTTTCTATTTTACATTAAGACAACTGAATTCAATTGTTCCAAACAAAATTTTGGTATGTAAAGATATGAATATGAAATATTTCTTTGATGAAATTCTAGAAACCATCAGGAGGGTAGTAAACTAAACCCCCAAGTGACATCTGCTTTAAGAGAAGCACAAAGAATTTACATAGGCTGAGTGTTTAAATGCAATGGGAGGGCCATCACCACCCAGTGTCAGTAGGAAAACATGAAGTACTAAGAGCCTGGGAAAGAAGACTGGCAGTTTTGAGTGAAGGAAAGTATCTAGTGAGTAACTTGATGGGATGCCACAGGTCAAGGTTTGGGCTAAGACTGGACAACAGGAGGGTGGGGGAACAACAAAAGAGGAAGAGAGGTGTTTGAAAAAAAGAGCCCCAAACTAAAATTTTCCTGATTTTAGAATTCTGCATAAGGAAAGTCATAAAAATTGAACAGATCATAATAGGACAAATGTACCTCACCAGGTGGGTATGTGGGCGTGAATGTAGCCACATCCCCATGGTGTGTGCATGTACAGCTGCATCAGCCCAGGAAGAGATGTGTCCTTTTCAAATGTACACAAGGTAGCACATGTGCTAGCAATACTCTTTAAAGCCCTAGCTCAGGTTGGAAGCAGCTAAATAAATGTGGGGAAACTAAAATCAGTTTACCCATTTTATTTGGGTGCGCGTGGTTCTTAACAAATTCAAAATAAACTCTTAAGATGAAAACTGTGATAGTATGGATGACTGTTCATCAATATTCATTTACTGAACCTCCCTGCTGTAGGCGCAGTATATGTCCCTGAGCATGGATAATTAGGCTTGGCCATGTGACTTGTTTGACCAATGGAATGTTGATGTGAGGTGAACACAGACCTAAAACATGGCTGACTGTTTGGCATGCTCTTGGTGTCCAGCAATCAGCTACGAGAATAGTATGATCCAGTTAGTTGCTCTTGCTATAGCTCCAAAATGAGCATACCGAGAGCAGGCCTGTGGCCAACTTATAGCCTAAATCAGAGCCATCTAGCTGAGCCTAGGTATACCCACCGAGACAGAGTTGACCAATGGACCTATAGCATGAGAATAAATACCTGTTGTTGTAACCTACTGAGCTATAGGGATATATATATATATATATATATTTGTATTCTTCCAGTTTCCCACAATAATGTTATATAACATATAAAACATTATTATATAATGTTTTATATGTTATATAACATTATTATATAACATTATTATATATGTTATATAACATTATTGTGGGAAACTGGAAGAATACAAATATATATATAACATATATAACATACATAACATTATTATATATGTTATATAACATTATTGTGGGAAACTGGAAGAATACAAATATATATATAACATATATAACATACATAACATTATTATATATGTTATATAACATTATTGTGGGAAACTGGAAGAATACAAATTCTCTCTTCTGATACTTTAATGTTTTATCTGCTAATAGCTGTCATCTAAGCATTTGTAGCTAATAATAAAACCTTACATTTTATTTTTTAATTTAGTTATTTTTAATTTTTTTTGAAATATACAAAATTTACAAAAGTTACGAAAGTTAACTTATCAGCTCCCATAATCCTACCACTAGACATAAAAGATAATAGCATTCCCCTTTTTTGACTCCTACAGCAAGAAATCTAAACATTCAACAAAATTAATGTGAGAAATAGAATATATAACTTTTTATAGGAAAGTTCAGAAATGTGAACATAATCTTCAGCTGAAAAGTCAACAAGACTAGATAATTTTTATCTATTGTCTAGATAATATTTTAAAAATAGAAAATTTATGCAATGAAATGATTTCGACTTTTGGAAGAAATAAACTGTTATATTAGTATTAAATTTAAATTTAACTTATTTTTAAAAATAATTGATAAAGGTATTCAAAAGCATCTATAGGCACACAGAAACTAGATAAGTATCAAAAGAATATACTATAAAAAATTGTAAAATACTAGAGAATTATATAATTAAAAACATAGGAGTGTATCCATAGATGCTAAAAATGTATTGTATTTATTTGCTAATCAGCATTTATGTGACATCTAGTATATGCATGCATGGCATATACATTCTTTACAAATATTAGGTAATTTTTCCACATATCTTTATAAAGTATGTACTACAATTACACAGAGTTTTCACAAGAAAAAACTGAAGCAAAGAGAGGTTAAGTAATCAGTCTCATATCACACAGATAAGAAGTTGTTGGGATGGATTTCAAATCCACGTTCTGTGTTCCAGAGTCTGTACTCGTGACCATTATGGTACTCAGACTTTTAGAAAGTTAGGGATCAATTCTTAATAAAAATCTAGGCTAGGGTTCAGCAAACAATGGCTAATGCGCTAAATTTAGTCAATGTTTATAAACATTTTATTAGGATACAGTTACACCCAGTATTTATGTATTGTTTTGACTTTATGTACAATGGCTGAGTTGAATAGTTGCAACATTAATTCTATATGTTTTCTGTCTTGTCTTTCACACACACAAAAAGTTAATTTTGCTGATACCAGCTCTAGGAAAAATAGGAATATAAAATACTATGAAAAATAGCAAGCAATATATTTCTAAATTATGAAACATTTGCTATTTCAGTTAAAATCATAAACTTGGTAGGTATTCCCACAACTGGCATTATTATTCGGCATTGCTGTAGAAGTTGGCTGGAAAAGAAAATGAGCTAATTGGTTAATAAATATTAGAAGAGCTAAAATGATTTTGTTTGCTCTGTGATTTTATAGCTAGGAAACCAAGAAATATGGCAAAAAGACTTCTAAATTTAATACTTAAATCCAGTCAAATGACTGCATAAAAGGGAATAAAAAATGAATAACTTTTCTCTACAGTAACAATAAGTACCTAAAAATATAAATAATGTTCCTTAATAGAGATAATGCCTATAAATTAGCAATAGATTAATAAAAATTAGAGGATTATTATATGAAAAAACTATAAATCCTTCTCAAGATTACAAAATTAGGTAGGAATAAATAAAAAGATCACATTTCTGAGATGAGACAGGTCTAGCATCATAACTATGTTAATTAAAAAATTACAAACAAATGTAATATAATGTGAATTGGATTCTAACATTAGAAAAATTGAATGAAATGGACTTAATGTGTATAGGAAAGGAAATAGCTAATAATAACAAGAAAATACAATGAAGAAGATTAAGCGACTGCTTAGCTATGACCTGATATAGGGTATATCATTAAATCATCATAGTTAAATCATAAGGCAGTGCTGTAGGAACAAATAGATCAGTGCACTAGAGGAGAGAATCTAAAAATAGATCCCATTACTTATGGGAATTTAATGTATGGTATTTTATTTTAGCAAGGAATTAATAGTGTACTTAATAAACTGTGAAGACACAGTTATATAGATATTTGAATTAAAAAAAAAGTGTGATTCAATTTGCAGAAATAGAATTCCAAGTAAGTTAGAAATTTAATGTAAAAGAGAAAAAAAATAGATAAAATGTAAGACTGGAGGGAACTTCATTATTAAGGCAGGAAAACACAAAGCTATTAAAATAGATATATTTGACTACATGAGATCTAAATTTTCTATGTGATATCTTTATATCTCATAAACAAGGTCCAGAAAAAAATAGCTGTGGAAAATATTTTCAAATCAAAAGACAGATGCAGAGTTGACATCTTCAACACACAAATTAAATACATAAATTGACAAAGGAAGAGTAAACCATCTAATAGAAAAAACAGGCAATGTACATGGATAGATAATTCAAAAAGAACAAATACAAGTAGCCAGTAAACCTAAAATGATGCTCAAAATCCTTAATGGTAAGGGAATTAGATATTAGAAGTAACCTTCCCCCCTACACATTGCTGATTTTAAATTTCCTTTTTTAGTTTGATGTTTGTAATTTATCTGAGCTGTATCTAGATGTCGTTTCTCTTTCTTACCCAGAACTCCCTGTGCTTTCTGAATCTGAGGATACATAGCATCAAGTTGGCAAGATTTTTAGTCATTTATCTACTTGAATATTATCTCAACACATTCTCTGTATTGTCCTTTTCTGTAGCTCCTCTTTGGCATATGCAAGAGTAGTTTACTCTAGCTTCCTGTCCCTTCAATTATTTTGTCCCTTCCAATTTGTATCTCCCCTGTATATTTTCCTCATATAAATCATCCAGTTAAGCATTTTCTCCTCATCTGTATCTAATTTGCAGCTCATCTTTTCCAATGAAGTTTTCTCAATGACTTTTCTTCATTTCTGGAGGTTCTATTTGGTTTGTTTTCCTGTTCTTTAGTCTCATTCTTCCTGTTATGTTTCTTGTTTTGTCTCTTTAATGTTTACTTAGGTATTTCCTATAGGATCGATTGCAGATTGTAGTATTACATGCAGCTTGTTCCGGGTGGAGTAGCTCTTTGAGCCGTTGGTAATTTTTGAATCTGCTCACGTGAAGATAGGGCTTGTTCTGTAGGAATAGAGGTGCCCTTGGTGATCGATGTCCTAGTGGGTTTTTGCATTTGACTCTGTCATCTGTATCACCACTCAGGATAAATTTCTATGATTTTAGATTGCTAAACCATGGTATGAAACAGTGGTATGAATTCAGACACTAAACTCATCTAGCAGGGTGAACTGGAGTATCAGTTTCATGTAGGCATATTGATTTGCCTGTTTTACCAAGAGTCCTGGAAGGACACAGATTCCCTTATCGTCTCCATGGGATAGAGATTCTACCTATCTTCCTTCTATTCTCCCTTGGAATAATCTTATCATGGCTTTAACTACCATCGGCATGCTACAAACCCCTCAACTTTTCCCTCTACATACTTGAAATCCAATACAATTCAACTACACACTATTAGCTTTCCACAAATCAACTATTTCTCTTCCAAGATTTTTAACTGGGCCAATGGCACTGTATTCATTTAGCATATTAATCCTCAGACATCAGAATAATATCCAAATTTTCTTTTATCCTCAACTGACATCAAATCTGTAAGTAATTCTACTTTGTACACTTATTAAATGTCTCTCGAATTATTTCTTCCTTTAGAATGCTGCCTATCCCTGCTGTTTCTACACCCAGTTGCCGTGCCCACTGACAACCAAATGGAAATCATGTTCCATAATGGTCCCTCATATTGACAATTTCTGCCTTCAAACTTCTCATTATATAGCCTGAAAACATTTCAAGAGACTAGTTTCTCAATTCTCTCAAAAATGTTACTTAGTAGAACCATTCTAAATGCACAGGAGGGAAGTTAATTTATTACATATATGTTCTAAGGTATCCATTCAGAATGGTTGCTGGATGACTTCTAAATTCTTTAGCATTAAATGTAAGGGTTTCACGATCCCGTCTGACTTGCTTCTCCAGTATCTTCACTTATTTTCCATAAATAAAATATAGTATCTAAACTTGTGCTAATATTCCCTAAAAGAACAATTTTCTTTGACTCCTCTGGATCTTTGATAGAAATGATAATCTCTATATATAGAACTATTATTATACATAAACCTATAAAGTCTTTACACTTACATAGTATACATCCCTCACCCCACAATCCATATTCCATTTTAAGAGTGTTCATAAAGCCTCTATTAAATCACATGTGTTTTCTTGGAATGCCTGTCTCGCTCATTAGAATCCTAAGTCAATGACAAAGAAAATTCATTTTCATATGATCAGCATCTAAAAGAGGAACTGAATATCATGTGACTAATTTCCAGGCAGATACTACTATAAAAGAGTGAAGTTGGATAGTGGAAAACCTTAGGAAGTCAAAGGTGATTGGCAGAGTTCCCACATATTATCACAAGGGGGCAGCACTACTCAGGTTCAGACTTTTTTGCCCCATTTATAGAAATGTGGGTCCACTTTACCACATTTTCTGATTTTCCAATAGAGTGAGAAAATCAAGATTAAGTTCTAAAATCACCAGACTTTTAATATTCGCAATTAAATAATGGGAGCTATCAGGCTAGGCCATCTGTTGGAAAACTGCCGTAATGAAATTTCTCCATATCGTAAGTACACAGTTATATTGTGGTTTCTAATGAGCGAATTTAATATAAAGATAAAGGAGAGACCATAGAGAAGCATTATTGGGTAATATGTCTTACACTACCTTCTTTAAAACTCTCTTTGCATAATTGGCCTTTTTGTAGGAACTCAAAGATGTCAAACCTACTAAAGAGTGCTATGAACACTAGCAGCTTGTGTTTCAAACTAAGGAGGGATCCACATGCTTTGGAAGTCAGACTACACTGACAAAGGTTCTACTGAAAATAGATAATATACTGTACTTCCATACAAAAACTACCACATTTAGATGTTAGATGTTTTACTTATATTTATTTGACTACAGGGCTCTACTTTTCTTTTTTTCATTTAGCATAATGAACACTGATGTTCAATGACAGAAATGACCACCGTTTTTGACCAAAATTAAATATATGAGCACATTGTTTCCCTCTTGAGATATCAGGATATACATATATAATTCTTACATTAGGAAAGCAAAATCTATAAAAGATGATCACATCTCTTACCTCAAAATCAATATCTGCACAACAACTGCATACAACACATGGACCAACAATTTTAAGTACATCCTCTCTCCTCTCATTTTGAACAGTAAACTTTGGCAGGCATGGGTGCCAATTCTGAGTAACATACCCTATAGGTACTCCAGGAGGAGCGTGGATTTCTATCTAAAAGGCAAAAGAACACATATAAGTTGTAATGAAAATAATGTCTAATAATAACTCTCATTTACTGAATACTCTGTAAATTTCAGAGACTGTTCTAAGCACCACTTGATTTATAACTTGTCTTCCAGGTTGGTATCATCATCCCTATTTATAGATGAAGTAACCGAGGAGCAGAAAGATTCATTAACCTGTATCAGATTTCATAGATAGAAAGTAGAAGAGATGAGCCACAAACTCGGGCATGCTACACACATAGTCTCAACACATTTAAGCACTGCTCTACCGGCCTTGTACATTTTGAAATTTCTATATTAATAAAAAATGTGTAAATTATTAAGGAACTCTTTTCTCTAACTCCATTAAAAACAGTGGTTTGGATGTATGGACAGAACTCTGATCATTGCCATTTTCAAATATGTGTTGCAGTGATGCTATAATGAAAAGAAAATGGGGCCGGGAAATTTGGCTGTGTTACTTAGCTGGGTGACCCAGACAGTACCTCAGTATGATCACGTGTAAAGGAAGACTTCCAGTGCTACTGTTTAAGATCAATAGATAATGCTTTTTAATGTATTCTTTACCTTTAGACCATATTCCATCAAACTCTCATATTTTGCTCAGATATCCTAATGGATGGATACTACCATACCTAACCAAAATGACATGGAAAACAAAATAATTAAGTATGAATAGCTTCAGTTATATTTTTAAAGCAAGTGCAATATTACACTCCAAATATCTATGTGCTTGTGTCTCTGGATCATGGCCTCCCAGCTACTTATGTGGAATGACTGACCAGGAAGAGCTGGTCTCAGGCCAATAGAGATATAGGCAAAGGTCAACTTTCCTATAAAATCTCTGTATCCTGAGATCTATGTTCTCTATAGGTGGGCTGACAAGTAATATGAAATACACAGCTGGCCATTATGAAACTAAAGGTACTCACAATTAGTATATATTTACCACAAGAGACTCAAATACATTTTTTTTTTTTTTGAATGGAGAACCAAAAAACACAGGAGTTGAGATTTCTCAGAGCAGCTCTCTTTTAGGTTTGCTCCATAACGGGTTGGTCAAATTGTTAGATTAATACATCTCTTTTTTCCCTCATTCTTCTGTATACTTGCTCCAGGAACTGTATTCTTGGATATTGTCTATGATCATTTCAAGTAAGGGACTTGACCAAGTGCTTTATTGTCCCAGCCCTTCTTGAAGATTGAGAAGTCTGGTCTCTGAGCAGATGCACAATCCTACCAGACAAAATTCTCAGGGACATAGGGATAACTTCTCATTGTTTTTCATCTGCTATCCTTCCTCCTATTTATTCTTGAGCATAAACCAATAGCTTGTGGATCAATTTTCCTTAAATCCCATTTGATTATTTGGCTTCAGCAAAAGGGTGAAAATTCTTGTTGAACTATTTTACAATTACCTAGAAAATTGTTCACTGACCTCCTGAAGGCAGCAGGGGCAACAACAGCTGGTACACCTTAGAGGTCTCTCCAGAGTCATGACTTCTCGGCCCATATTATCAAGAATCCTCATGGTAAAAGGTCTGGAAGCTCCACAGCAATTTCGGGTACAACAATCAGTATCCTCTGCTGCAAAGTAAATCCTCTGTCCAAGGCTGTTCTTAATTTCATATTTGTTATTTGTTTCAAAGCCTATTAAGACTAAAAGTATAAAAGAGGATCATTATGTTAAAAGAATATTGAATCTATCCTAAGATACTATAATATACAGTTGTACCATTTTTAGATGATACTTTAAGCAACACAGGGAGAAAAAAGAAATGATTCAGAAAGAGAAAAAAATGGCAAAGAAGAGAGGAGGAGAGGGTATTAACGTATAGAGAAGTTAAGAGTTCCTTTATGAGGTATGGAAAAGAAAACTCATATCTTCCTAATTCCATAGACCCATGTCAGAAAGGGAGACATTCCTGCTGAGGGATGGTCAATGCTACAGATGGTCACAGTCATGCTAGGTGTATGTAAACAGTTTGTCCATGTGCTTGGTATAGTTTTTAGATACTCAGTGAAGACGGGGATAGAGGATGATAGCTATGTTTATGCTCTATGAAATCGTATTTTAAATAAATTGGCCAGAGATTTTGTTTTATACCATCTTCATGGCTTATCTTTGTGCACTGTGTGAAGGAAGGTAATTAAAGTGTTGACTCTCAATGCACACATGTAAAAAGGGAGAGAGTGAAAATGGAAGGTGAATTAGAACATCATATTGGGCCCGGGGCACCCTTGTTTAGAGCAGCCGTACTTGTTCAGAAGTGAGAGATGGGTATTCAACAAAGCATAAAGGTGCTTGGTAACCAAGGCTACAACTCACAGTTTATGTAGACCCCTGGCATCCTAACTGTACTCTACCTTAGAGGGTCTAATGTCTTCATCATTAGAAACAGAGATATGCTAAATACTGACACCCACCTGGTATCTACCAAAGGTCTTTTCATATGAAATCAACCGTTTGAATCTGCTCCTGGCTAAAGCCAGAAGGAGGCAATTTGTGGTCCCACTTGTCCATAGCCTTCATTGACTTGGATAATAAGATGTCATAAGCCACTCGAATAACAAGTGACTAAAAGAAATATATGGAGACAAAAACTGCTCTCTAATATGTGTGTGGATGTACTTTTATTCAGAAAGAAATGTCCTTTACAAGTTCTATCACCATGACCTCCCTTAAATGTCTTTGCTCTGACTCACACAGGCCCTGGACTCTGCTTCCATTAGCACCACCATAGACCTCAACATCTGCCAGTCAAATGTTTTGTGAGAAAAAAATTAAATGGATCCATGAGATGAGATGTATCACCTATGTGTTGCATTAAGCAGCTAAATCTCAAAAATTTTCAGCCTGCTTATCTGTAAATTGAGATAAATGGATTTTTGCATCACTGTTTCCTTATAGTTACTTAAATAATGAAAAACAACCCATGAATTCTATGGCTATGTCTCTATTGTTTATTAAGTATTTAATTGGAAAGGTCTCAGATTCTAAAAATTAACTAATATACATCACTTTATACTACTCAGTGTTAAAATATAGACTAAATTTTAGACAAAAAAAATTAAAGACATACCTTTTAAAAAACTGAAGAATTGATAAGTACTAAATTTGGAACTTAGTATTTCGTGACTAATGCATATATATTTTAAATATATAAAACATAAATCTAAAAACTATGAATAAAGTACTACATCATGTATAGGGTATTTTGGGGGGTATTATAATCTATAAATTTAATCCTCTAAGTATAAAACATCAAAAAAATTTAGAATACAAATTATCCAACATCGAAGTGCTCATTTCCAGAAAAATCTTAGTTTAAACAAACAAAAATGAGAACATTATCAATATCTAACAACATATATTCTAAGTAATCTAAAAACAATAGATAATTGTACATTCTAACCAAATCTATTACCAACTATTATAAATTCTACTAGTAGAAATAAATTTGCAGAGAGGTGAAGAAGGATTTAATTGATATAGTTTAAAAACTAGCAGAGTTTTCATTAACCTCTATATCTAGAAGACAAATACTGGTTTATGAATCTAGTCAGGTTCTCTTTCTTCTGGAAGGAGTTCTGAAACATCTAGTGGCTTCCGAAGTTTTCCTTATATATGAGGCGCACTGGACCCAAGGGGACATATGTTGGAGTCAGGCTCGAATATAAGAGTGTTATTCTAGGAAGCCAGTCTCTAGGCCTGCTGGTTAGTGTCCTCCAGCATCCAAGGTGATAATCCACAGCCCACGGAGTAAAGGATTTACTGGGTTCATCTAAACTCAGGATCGTGATTTTTCTAAACATACACATCCATATTCAAAAAAATGTATTCACTTTGGAAGTATACTAAGGTATCTGTACTACTGCATGTGGCTCTGCGCCGATCTCAAGTTTATCACAAATTGGAGAGAAAACAACTGAAGTGATAGTAAGGTGAAGTGATAGTAAGGTAAACTGATAAATCACTGAAATGATCTCTAGAGAGAAGTGGGGAGTAGAAGTAAGTTTTGATTGGTTTTCTGCTAGTTAGGATCTATATCATGAGGACAGATGCCCAGAATAATAGTATTTTACCACTTGCTTCCTAATTTCAAGAAACAAGCTGCTGATAATTATCATCATTTCATTATCATGATGAGAGACATTTGTAATAACCAGACTTAATCATTCTACATCAGTGAAAGTGTTATATTTGTGGTTGTTGATATGCCTTTTTCTGAAAAAATGTCTTCTCTTTCCAGAAATATAATCAATTTAAAGAATACATACCTTCCAGAAGCTCAACTTGCTGATGAATCAGTATCTGATCTATCTGTTATAGTTAAAAAAAAAATTAAGCTGTAAATTTTATATCACGTTTATTAAGCCAACCAAAATAACATTACAGTTCTTATATATTAAAAATGTATATCATCAATTATCAATATATATCAAAGCGTATCAATATTCAATGAGAGTTTATATTACTTCTAGGTGTAACTAAAGTTAATATAGTTTTAATCAAAAAAATCTACTGAATATGCTCACTATGTGGGCAAGTTCAGGTCATATAAAATTGACTTACACTAGAATCCTTATATAAATTAGAAAAAAAAGTTCCTTCTAGAAAAGACATAAGAAATATTAAGACCTTTTTATACATTTAAAATGTGCTTTTACAAATATAATATTTCCTTTTTAAGTGTAGTTGGCATCATTTGTAATAGGTGATAACTTTCTCTATAGGTTTTGTAAGACATCAAAAAAAAAGTCTATTTAGGGTATTTCTTGGAGAGTTTATGAATTGCTGTAATTTCTCATGGCATATGCTTCCCAAGAAAATTGTGGGAAATTAAATTAGTGAATAGCATGAATGAGAAAGCTAATTCATTTAAAACTGTTGAATTTCATAGGAATATTGGTTTATAGACCAAACACATAGAATTTCATATTCCTACTTTACCTACCAGATTTCTAACACCAAATATAAAACCTCAAATTGCTGAGATAAACTATCATGTACTACATTAAAATTAAGGATTTCTTACTTTATTGGTAGAATTAATAATATTGATTATATTACTTGATTGATTATATTATTGATTATATTATATATATAGTTTATATATATAAACTTTCAAAGAACCAAAGCATCATAAAAATGTAATTTTATTAATTATAATAAAAAGCGAGTTATAGCACATACAAAATATTTTTTTGGCACCACTTAATGAAACTGAACAGTAAATTGAGTTGGATGTTTTTTCTAACTTCTAGAAAATTACTCAGTGTTGGGATTAAAGAGCATGGGATATAGAACCAAGATTCCAGAAGTAAAAAGCCATTCCCACCTCCTTAGTGTTTTAACAGTGAGCAAATTATGTAACTTCTCCATAACATCAGCTTTCTCCTCTATAAAGTAATGATAAGATTAGCACCTATATATCGTAGAGTTTCTAAAAGGATTAAAGGGGTTAACATTTATAATATACTTAGAAACAGAGCCTGGAAGATGGTATGTTTGTTAGAGGCTATTATCATAGATTATATTCAAGATCATAGAAAACACAATTTCCTAAGACATTTGTATTTTACTTTAAAAGTAAACCTGACTTAGAAGAATGAGAGTAATTACTTAGCAAACAAAACTATTTTACCGTTTTAGTCTTTTGTGAATTTGTCATTTGTTAATCACATTAAGTAAAATAGAAGCAGAGTGTTATTATTATTATTATTTTTTAGGATTGTTTTATGTATTTAAATTACTTGACTTAAATATTCCAGCCCTGGTGGACAGTCTGATGGAGGTGGTGGTGCTGGCATCCGTGGTAGTAGTCCTACAGATCCACCTGGCTGATGATACATGGGTTGGTGTTGAACAGGAAAGCCCACTGGGCCAGCATCTGCCTGGGTTCCGGGATAGGCACCCAGTGGGCCAGGGTAGACTGTCTGTGTCCCAGGAAAGGCAGCTGGTGGGCCGTGGTAGCCAGTATGTCCTGGAGGTTCTGAAATATGAACAAGTGAAATAATTTGTAACTGCATTGAAAAATGGAATCACTGGCTCTTTTAGGATTACTCCATTTATCCGCAAACTGAAATTTCAGTTTAGAATTCCTGTTTCTATGAACCTTAAAGTTTATTTTTATTTTTCAGAAAAATTTTTCAATGAAATATCTGTGGTTTCCTGTACAGTTCCATTGAATGGTTTAGAACTGAATACAGTTGGCCTAAGCCTTACTCTTATTATTCGAAAATCATCTGAAAATATGCTTGAAACCTAAGAATGGAAAAGAAAATCAACAATGATCTAGAGTCATTTACATAAACGTTATGGAACGTCTTCATGGAAAAGAGAGATGACATTGAATAGAAGGCCCAAAATAAAGGTTTTCAGCCAGAAGTTTTAGAACCAAGATCTCTATTAAAAAAAGAAAAAAGAAAAAAAGGTAATTCTGGAATTCCAACAAATGGTATCTCTGGTATGTATAGCTGGGGATGGTTTTGGTTTTGTTCCCTCAAGGCATATTTGGCAAGGTCTGAAAATGTGTTTGGCTGTCGCAACTAGAGAGAAGGATGATACTGACATCTGGTGGATAAAGGTCAGGAATGCTAGTAAATATCCTAAGATGTCCAGGGAAGCATCCTAAAGAAAAGGAATTACTCATCTCAAAATATTATAGTGCTGTTTTTGAGAAACCGTGATATAGAGGTAAAGGCATGTCATTTCTTCCAGTACTGTTCAGGTAATTTCTTGGCTTCACAATTTCCCTGGAGTTTTAATCCATGGTGTATTCCAATTCTAAAAGCCTCTACATGGAAACAACAACAACAACAACAACAACAACAAAAACACTAGAAGAAAACAAGACAAAACAAAATAATCCATTATGATATTTAGGTGACAAATCTAAATTTCAAATTTTAGGACCTTCAGCTCTCTGGAAAAATAGTTCGAGAACCAAGAAAGGTAAGAAGTTGTAATGGGCAAAATTGTCTCAAGTGTTTAATAAGCACAGTAGAGGACAAATATATACAAATGTATACTCTATTGTCCACATGAATTTTGACTACAGTGAAGTTTCATAAGCTTACATGTGTAGTGCACAGAGTAGGACTTCCATAGGAATGCAATATAATTTCAAAGAACTGTGTTCTACAATATTTTAACAGTGAAGGCCTTGCAAAATTTAATACTTAGAATAGGCAATTTATAAATACTTTTAAATGGAACACTGATGAAAAATATATACACCATTAAAAGTAAGACTTTGAATAGAGAAAACATATGCTAATTTCTTTTAAATACTATAGCTTTGGACAGTTAAGAAGACTGAGTAGGTAAACGAGTGCTGGCCCCCTCTCGATATCACAGCAAAATTACAACTAACCTACAGAACAACCGTCAAGGAAAATTACATGAAATCTAGCTGATCAGAAGTCCTATAATTAAGGATATACAGAAGAGGCCACCTCGAGATTGGTAGGAGAGGCGGAGATGTGAAATGGGTTGGTCCCAACCCATTTGGAAGTTGAGAATGGGGTGGATTATCTTGGCAGCAGAGGTTCCCCCTGGGAGGAGTGAAGGGTCCCAGGTGCATAACAGACTCCTCATGCCGGAGCACAAGTGCTAGGAAAAGGAGTATCCAGAACTTCTGGCTGTGAAAACCCACAGAGTTTATGGCTGGCTGAGACAGAGAGCTGTAACAGTCCCAGGTGTTCTTCTTAAAGAGCCAGCCCATGGACTGACTGACTAAGCTCCGACACTGAGAAAGTAGCTTAAAAGGCACCATGGACACACATGAAGGAATTGAATTGTCTGGCTTGAGGGCGGGAGCTGTAGGAGCAGAAATGCTGGCAGAAGATATTATTCCTTTGTTGAGCCCTCCCCATTTTTGGGTTGCAGACCATATCTTAGTCTCCATCAACTGGGCTAACACTGACTGTCTCACCTCTGTGATTACCTGAGAACCCATCTCACCCAACTTGTGTCCCACTCAAACTGATTCCAGTGGTTTTTCCATAAAAATGAGCTGTGTTGGCTCATTATGTGGACTTTCCTAAAATCTTTCAAAGGTTCACAAACCCCAAACAGGAAGCATCTCTCCTGGTGTGTCCCATATCTCTTGCTAAGCAACACCAAGCCCGGCATTAGTAGCAGCCAGCCTCGGTTCACAGATTAGCCTGTCCCAGGACCTTCAAGCTTAGCACAGATGGATGACATCTGTAGATCGCTTTCTAGCACCACCAGACTGAGCTTGAGTATCACCTAGCTATTTTCACAAATGACTCAATGAAAGGGTAAACTTGGCAGGCATCAGAGTCCTGCTAGGGCAAATTCTGCTCTGTAGGGTCAGCCCCAGAACAGCAGCTCCTCCACTATAGTCATGCCTAGTCCAAACAATAAAATAGCCTGAGGGTCAATCCATAGTACACATATTACATAAAGCCACTCTACCAAGACCAGGAGACATAGCACCTATACCTAATATATAGAAACAAACACAGGGAGGCAGCCAAAATGTGGAGACAAAGAAACATGTCCTAATGAAAGAACAGAACAAGGCTCTGGAAAAGATTACTTGGGGACAAGTAATCTACCAGATGCAGAGTTTAAGATGCTGGTTATAAGGATACTCAATGATCTTAGTGAAAACTTCAGCAGATAGGACACATAAAAATGGAGATAGAAAACATATACAAAAAGCAACCACAAATGAAGAATGCAATAACTGTAATAAAGTATACATTGGAGGGAATCAAGAGTAAATTTGATAAAGCAGAGAATCAAATCAGCAATATGGAAGGTAAGGAAGTAGAAAACATCAAATTAGGACAGCAAAAAATAAATAAATAAATAAATAAAATAAAAATATAAGGATAGTTTAAGTGGCACTTAAAGAGAAGGTAAGGGAGACTCCAGGACCTGGTGGCCAAATTAAACATATTGGCCTCTAGCTTAAAAGCAACAGGAAGTCAATAGAGTCTGAATACTCTCTGTAATATGAAGAGATTTGTATTTTAAGCTCACTGGCTATAGTGCAAAGACTAGACTATAGGCAACCCACTAGGTATTTTATTTAATATGTATATTTTGGGAGTTAGGTTATATGCAGCTTTATATTTCATTGGCTAAGTGTAAACTCATTACGATTTTTAATAACTCTATACCATTACTATCTTGTATAAGTATTACTTCAATGATATTTATGATAATATATAGTCAACAACACAAATCAGGAACTAGCTCCCAGGTTCATCATTGCACTTTTAACAAAATGTACTATTGCAATAAATACAGACAGAAACATACCCTTTGGGAAATAACAGCAATTGATTAATTTTGGTTTTTATTTTTTAAACAAATATTTTACCTTGGAATGCTGCTGGAGAATTTTGAGGAGGATACTCAGCTGGTGAATTTGTTCCTGGGTGAGAAGCATTCATTTGCGCATCTGTAACCCAAGAAGAGGTAAACATATATCTGCTTCAATAAAATATATGTTAGAAAGAAAAATACAATGTCTATAGATAAGTTTCATTTGTATGATCTTGTACTATATTGAAAGAAAGTGAATTCTTCTCTTAACAAAAGCTATGCCTATTATCAGAGTTATTTTGCAGTAGAATCCTGTTTCAAACAAATTCCCTTTTAAATATCATAAGAGAGTTGAGTTACCAGGGTTGATTGAATTTCTAATTTTCAAATATGCCTGATGAGTGTTCACTTCCATACTCTGATTTTGTTGGTGTTAGAAAAAATATTGTTCTAAAACCACTATAGACTGTGAAGAAAAAGATAAATAAAACTAGGTGGATGTGAGGATGGCAATAGAAGGATTATGGATGATTTTAAAGATATCTATAATCATTACTATAGGGATTTTTTAAATATTTAAAATAATGTATCTATTTCTGTATTGAAATATCCTTTTGATGCTTGCTCTGGAACTAGGAAATTCCAATATGTGACTTATACAAATCATGACTGACTTAACTACAATAAACTAACACATTAAACATTGTTATCTGCTAATCGAAGTGCCTAAAATAATCTTAATATACGTACAAATGGTTCAACTCTAGTTCTTCATATTTGTGTTTCTCTAGTCATTCATTTAGCAGCCAGACAATAAATATTTACTGAGAGTCTCCTGTGTCACCCATGAGTTAGGCTCTGGGGCTACATTGGTTCTGCCTTTATGGAACTTCTGGTCCAGTGGACACTACACTTATACCATGTTCTCTTCTCTTTCCTTATGACTTACTAACTGTAAATTCAAAAATTTTTTTGAATTATGGAGACATAGCATGAATATAGAAGAAAAAGTTGGTCAAACTTTTCATGATACTTTTCCTGTATGCTTCTCTTTCATGAATCTTCAAAGACCACTCAACACATGTGGTTTTGGCAGGAAGGCTGGACTGTGGGCCCCCTTTCTCCTCCATTCAATTGGCTTCATAATAATGTCAGCAGAATGGAGTCCCTGGAGACTATCCAAAATCAGGGTACAGAGAATCCTCTACTTCCATGATGGCTTTTTTCTGAACAGACACTGCAGGATACCCTGAATTATCACAGATCTCTGAAATACCACATGCCATTCGATCTCAACTATTCCTCTGTTTCTCAGCTTCAGTTGAGGGGCCTAGTTCCTAGTTCTCTAGTTCTCAAGGCTCTGCCACAGCCTCTGCCCCCAACCTGTGTTGAAGATGACAGGATCGTGAACTCAACAGATCTCAAGACAACACATTTCAAGTTTTACTTAAAGACTTATCCTTAAAAGATATATGTCACATTTTGGCAATTCTCAATAGGCATCATTGTTTGAACAATAGTAAACACACATATGTCCATGACCTAACAGATTTAAGAAATCAGAGCTCATATCTGGGGTTTTGGTACTAGAGCAATGATCCAGGTGTCAGAAATTTTCAGTGGAAATTCATACAAAGAGAAAAAACATGAATTGGCAAATGGTCAGGTAGACCAAAGAGCATATAATTTTTTGGATGGATTTGTGAAATACAACTTAAAATAATTTATAAAATCATAGGACTGTCACATTGTGGTAAAGCTATTTTATTTATATTTATATACATTTATGCATTCCATTTTAATTTATGCATACATACACCCACAATTTATATATATAAAATGGAAGAGTTAAAAGGTAACAATGACTGTGGCCAAAAGAATGTTTCTCAAGTGATTTGAAGCATCCTAAAGCTTACCGCAAGAAAAACAGCTTAATACTATATAAATTTACATTTAAAAGGCTTTGAGTTTTGTAAAAAAAAAAATTAAATTATGAAAGCAAACATTAAGAGAAGATCACGAAACTTCCTGAAGGAAAGCTGAGGTTTCTGGTCCTAATAAATGATATTATATGTAGCAAGGCTGACACTGTAGTGAGAAATAAATATCTTTGGCTATCTAAACAAAGATAAACATATTATAAATCCTTTCAGAAAACACAATTTTATTTTTCATATTTTCCCCCATATGTATTGTTTTTCTCTCCAGAACCTCAGTTTTAAACAGAGAAAGTATTTTATTATATGCTTTGTCATACCCAATTTATTTAGAATTTTCTTGAATAAAAAAAAAGCCAGAACATAATGATCAGTACTTAATTAAAATTATTCACATGTGCATGTTATGAAATATATATCAGGGGTGTATCTGAGTATTTTATTACAATGAACTGACATATTAAATTTATTATGTTAATTAATATGATTTGAGTATTCTATGTATATGAGATGCACATAGAAAAGGGAAAACTGATCTGGATGGATACAGTATAAATTATACAACATATTTTCTAGTAAGCCTAAAATTTCTTAGGTTTATCAAAGGCTTTATTTTTTTAAGGAAAAATTAGTGATGGTGAATATTTGTATATATTTTCTCTATAGTCAAAACACTGAATTAGACTTTGGATTCTGGAGCATAAACAACACAAAGCAAATTATGTCCTTTCAGAGACTGAATAAAACATATGACAAATAACATTAACAACAAATTTAACATTATACTAGAAAAGCAAATATTTAATTTACTTAATTTAACTGACTTACTTTGTTTGTCCATGACTTAGAGTTCTGAAAAAGAAGACCTGATGTTAATACCTTGTCTACAATTTTATTGGTCAAATATGACTGTTGTAATAAGATACTATGAAACCATACATATGCATAAAATATTCCCTTATTTTCTAGTTTATCAGAATCTGGTCATTTTAAATAAACCCTTTGTCCTGATCCATTCCCCATTGCTATGTTTCTAATTAGGACTCCAGAAGTTGTGGGTCAGCCCACATGGTAGACAGCGTGAGACTGGGCCCCAGGTATGGTTCAGCATAAGAAGGAAAAAGGCTATCTATAAGGTCACATTACTGCAAATATCTCTGGATATTTTGTGTCCTATGGACATGTTCTGTCCAGCTTGAACAGTAAATCTGAAAAGGCCTGACCCTTTGTTCTATGCTTTAAAATATGCTTTTAGCCAGAGAACACTCTCAGGGGTTGTCATAGTTGTAGTACCATGACAATCCAACCAAAACTTTGTGTTTAGTTACTTCTAGAGAAAACAAAACAAAACAAAACAAAACAAAACAATATTGTACTCAGTACTTCAGCCCTCCAGTGCCTTGATCCTATCCTACTCTTTTCTACTATCCAGTCACTACTTTCCCTATCTCTCCACTTTACAACCCAACCCCCTGTATGCCTGTTAATTACAATTAACACATGAGGCAAAAACTCTGTTACTTAATTGTTTTATCTCGCACTCATACACTAACATAAATCAGCCCTGCACTGCACAGGCCCTCTCCAGTCTTGGCTGCCACTTTATTAAATCCTCCTACTGTGTTGTCTTAAATGGTAAATAAAAGTTAACTGATCCCTCTATATCCATGATCAAAGACTATATGTTAAAAGTAATACTTATTACCTTAAAATATGCTAAGAGTACCTTAACAGATCTGTAAAGTTAAAAGACTAAAGTTCTGGAGTACAAATAGGTAGTATCCCTTAATTAACATGCTAGACTGGACATCTCTAAAGTCGTTATCTATCCCTTGTTGGTCGTAGGACACCACTCTTTAATATGATTAGTTTAAAAAATATTCTATGGCCTTTAACCAATTTAACAGCAATTTTAAGTGACTATTGTTTCCATCATTCTCCCCTTGTCTACAATGTCAGAAAGGCACTCATTTTAAGGATAAATTGTTACAGGAGGAACACAGGCAAGTCCCCCACATCCCGTGTGTGTGTGTGTGTGTGTGTGTAACTTTATTAAAATAAATTTTTTTTACTTAAAACAATTAAATAGTTTTAATTAGAAGATATTTTTTTCTGACATTTAGTTGTTTGAATCTGAGAAGTCCAGTGTCAATCAGAAAGAAAGGATGTGCCAGAAAGAGAAAATTCATGCTGTAGCTCACGTTAGTAACAGGTGGAGGCTCTTAAGCAATGGAGTGCCATAAGTTCCCAAGTTCTTGCCAAATAAGTACCAACTATGAATACAGGAGTATTTACCTTTCTTGGGGTCAGAGATCATTCCCTCCTTGCACAGAAATCCAAGGAAGAGAAAATTAACAGACCCCAAAACAGAGCTCATTTGTTCATATTTGCTCTTTTCTCTCCTACTTGGTTACATTATTTTGAGTCTTAAAACAAAGGTTTGTGAGGATGAGTATTTGCTAGGAAAATTACTGCAGAACAAAATCTAAGTCCTCACTCTCTTGTAGGTTTTAGAATTTTTGCTATTACATAATATCTCAAGCATGAAAAACAGTATGTCATAAGCTCTGGTGCAAAATGTTAAGTGACAGTTGTGCCTGTATGTGTGCCAGGTAGAAGAAAGTCCTTATAGATTGAAGATTTCCACCATGTTCATCCTTGTCCTCTCATTTGCTGTTTTAAGAATCTTTTGATTTTCTCATACTTAATGAGGCTCTTGGTTTTGGAAATGACTGAGTTGAGGCTTGGGTGAATTAATTAGTTAATTAATTAACATGATAACGTTTAAATAATGCCTCCCACTACTCCTATAAGAAATAAATCCCAAAAAGACTTCAAAAAAGAGAAAATCATATTTATCCTATACTAAAAGAAAAGAAGTCTCTAATAAAGTCATATTATATATCATACCCCTGGAATCTAAATTGCTTCAAGACAAATACAAAACTGTAAATTATAATCCAATTACTACACACTTTTTCCTACTAAGTGAGAGGTTCTGAGGAGATTAAGACATCATATACTGTCTTAATATAAGTATATCTCTGTTAAAATTATTCAGTCAGATATCATAAGGCTCATTGCTGCTCTGGAAAATTAATTATAAACTTCTACCACTAGGGATATGTTATGGTTCCACAATTCATATTACAGTGAAACCCATTAACCATCTCTTGGGGTCCTGGAATTTCTATCCCATTGCTTTCAAAAAGTATTGTAAAATCTGGAATCCAAGGGGGAAGCATCGCTCATTTTGGAAAATCCTGAAACTACCTGTCTATAAACTAGGCAAAACTAGATTTGATTATTTATCCAAATTTACTTAATTGCCTAAGAATACAGCAGTTAACTTTTTTCATCCGATGGGGATATATGTTCTAAATTACTTTAGCAAAATGTTACTGCTCTAAAAACATCACAGAATTCTATATCTCTAACTTCCTATGAATAAATGAGAATGAGACAGTAGGCTAGGAAGAGGGGAGAAACTGGGCACAGGAAGTAGAGAACCCAACACTTGCTGAGGTAAGTCACAAATAAAATCATTTCCATGTTGTTCAGCTTGTTTATAGGTAAATTTTGTACATTTAAAAAGATTTAATTAACATCTAAGAACAAAAGCATTCGTTGAACTGTGGTTTTGGTAAAAGATGAGCAGAACAAAAACAGATGAGTTTACACATATAAGTGGGCCAATGTGTTGTTGAACATTTGAGTACATCAGTCCACCATATGTGCAAGGTATAGGATGGAAGTGGGGTCGCTGAGACCAATTTATAAATGCAAAACATCTGGTACCAGGGAGTCTTCCTTTAAAAATCCACTACTATATTTTATGTTCAGGAAAACAAAACAAAAATATTCAGAACCACTTTGGGATAGCATTTTAAAATAAACCTTGAAGAAAAAAGTAGATATTACATAAACTGGGACCAACAGAGAGTTAAGTGTTCTACAATGATAATAGTAAACCAAAAAGACAAAAGAAACAAAAGTTAAAGTTTATGTCAGTTATCCTAGCTTGGTTGCTTTATTCACCCTGAAAAGCCTTTCTCAGAGCTCCCTCACAAATTTAAGTTGTTTTCTATCCCCCTTATAAATAAAGAAACTATGCCCAGAGAGTGAATGGTTACTTAATGTTATACAGCTCACTAACTAGTTGAATTAAAATGATTTGTGATTCATGTCATTTGTATTCATGTCTTTGATTCATTGAAAAAAAATCTCTCAAATTGTCAAGTTTCAGTAAAATTTGTTAAAAGACTATCTTTATGGCATCTTTCTTATGAATTTCAAATCTACTCATGGCCTTTTTGTTTTTACCAGGACAGGCAAGAGTTTTTGTAAGCACTTACTAAATTCGAAATTTGGAAAATGAAAAAAGCACGATTATTAGTACTGATGAACTACAGTACTTTGGCTTTTTCAATTTAGCGCAATTTAAGAAAGTGCAATAGTGTGTGTGTATACAACATACATAAATGCACATGTATAAATATGTATATAAATATTCACCTAATATAGAGCTTGTGTTTTTTTTTCAAAGAATACCGATTGAAGGCAGAGAGCATGTAAGCCACTATAACAATCACTAGAACAAAATGACAGACAATATATTATTAAAAATACCC